>NC_047152.1:10005271-10305271 GCF_009819705.1 Hippoglossus hippoglossus | reverse complement strand
CAGTGTGTGTGTGTGTGTGTGTGTGTGTGTGTGTGTGTGTGTGTGTGTGTGTGTGTGTGTGTGTGTGTGTGTGTGCGTGTGCTTCCCCCACAGTTCCAGGAAGCCTCTCAGCGTTACGACCGGGATCTCAAGGGTCAACGAGATCTTGAAGAGTTTCCTTTACGGCCTCATTTGTGCTCACATTCACACACATGACACACACACACACACACACACACACACACACACACACACACACACACACACACACACACACACACACACACACACACACACAGAGACGTGCACGGGGGTTTACTCACCACCTCATAGTTGGTCGTGGTCTGACATGATGTGGTGACCTGGTGAAGAGGAGACACAGATGAGACCAGAGAAGAAAAACATCCTGAACTGAACCTAACCTCTGTTTTAAATCCGTCGTAAACTAGAAGCCTCCACTAAAATCTAAAGATACTTCAGGGCGACGGTTTGAAAGCGAAGCAGAGACGTCTTTGGATGTTTCCCCCTGAATGCCTGAATATTCCCCAAATCACGCTCAGCAGCACAGAAATAGCCCCCGCCTCGTTTGACCGGTCCTCTGCGTGGGAAAACATGTCAGGGCCTCTCTGGGCTAAATCACTTCTGGCTCTGACTCCACATGGAAACTGGTTCCTGTGCAGAAAACAATCCACCATTGGACTGCACAGTTCACAGTGTGACAGACGGGTCGACCCAGGAAACGACGCCACCTGACGGCAGCACTGACACAAGCAAAGGATGAAAAACACCGGGAGCACTTTCCCAGAGTCGAACGTGAACTCCTTCTGTCTGCCGGAGCCTCTAAAACACAAATACGTTCATTTTATTATCGAATCAGACAAAGAAAAGCTGAATTCATCAAATGTTTGGTGTTTGAAAATGGAACAAATCGATAGATAGATTATTGTTATAGAGTTTATCTCAATTGGACAGATCTCCACAGTTCATTTCATCACCACCAGATCTCTGAAATTCCTCCACCGTGACGTGAACCGCACGATGCTTTCTTTGGCGTTTACTGCTGCCTGAAAATGATTTAACAACTCATCTCTCTCTTTGCCAAACAGTCTCAAGCTGAAACTGGAAGAGAAGCTAAACTCCTCGGCTGTGTATGTCCTGTTTAACAACTTCCTGTCTCCACAACAACCTGTTTTTCCTGGAGCCTTCGCAGCAGACGCAGCCCGGTGCCACACAGGTGCTGCAGAGGCAGAGCTCCGAGCCGCTACCTGTTTCCAGAACCTCCCAGCAACAGTATCGCTTGTCCCCTAATTATAATATCACCTCAGAATTAGAGCGGTATTGACTTCCTTGTGTTGCAATGCAGCTTCTTTAAATAGCAGTCAGGGTATCACAGGACAATTTAGTTCTCCAAACAGTTTGCTCACAGGCTCCTAATAGTCTGCATCGGCCTCTGCAGCACAAATCACTCGTTACGATGCGTAAACAGTCGCCCTCTGCAAACTGAGCCACTTCCACTTGATTGTATTTACTTCCACGTGTGCACATAAACACGCCACATGCATACGTGTGCATGTGGCGTGTTTGTTGCGGGGCCGATGGATGTTTACGAGCCGCGAGGACGAGAGCGAGCGATATCAGCGGGCAGCAGACGCAGGGCCGGGAAGGAAGTGATTAGTTTGCTCCAGAAAACAATCATTGACTTTGTAATGTGATCATCATCAAGTGTAAGAGTCCAGGTCCCACCTAGTGCAGGAGGGTGTGTGATAGTGTGTAAAGATACAGAGTCGTGCATTGATCTGCATCATGAAATCAGCCAGCGGTCGATGTAAAGCGCCATTTTTAAAACCGTAAAAAATCTGAATTTAAACGCCAACATCTTCAGGACTCGAGTCAGATCCTCCTCGAGGCCGCGTGCAGGAAGAAAAAACGTCAAAGGAGATTTCACGGAGCAGATTTACGAGGCTCAAAGTATCAGTGACAGTTTAATATCCAGCGTTTAATAAAAGGCAGCTCCAGCCTGATCCCTGTTAACTGCAAAATACAGCATCTGAAAAAGTTGTTGGTCATTTGGAAAGCGAATGGGAAGTGGATTCAGGAAGGAAAAGGCTCATTCAAGCCTCGTCTTCATCATGAGAGAATATATATTTATCCGAGCAGTTGATGTGCTCTTTAGCAACGCAGCTGAAACCCAACGATGAAGTTTCTGGTTTGCTCTTCACTGCTCTAACTAACCCGGGGCCGCGGCTGACACTCATGAGCGCCGGCGGCCCCAGTGGCCCCGGGGCCTCATAACGAGGAGCCTCTGCCTTTATTCACCGCTGACAGGAGGTGCTGTTCTGCAAATGTCCCGACGACGACTTCCTCCAGTATCAATCTAAGGGGAAGAGTTACCGTGGCAACTCCACATCCAGAGAAACAGCAGCATCCGTGTGAATCACAGTTTATCCCTCTAAGAACATGTTTCTGCAGATAAATCACACGAGGCAGCGGAGATCTAACACACACGCCATGGTCTTAATCTGACATTCCTCCACACGCCGTGTCTCAGTGAAATTCTCGACACATCGCTGTGCAGCAGGGCGAGAGAACAACATCCCCTGACTTCAGCCATATATGGAGGCTGCAGCTGCAGAGACGGACTAACGCAGGATTCACATGAGCTTCAGACGCTCAGACGGATAAAAGTGGAGGCGTCTCCGAGAGGCGCCCGCCACACGCCTCAGCGCCGGGCCAGAGCAACACCTGAAACTCATCCCTCGGTTATTGTTTGTGCAGCTTCCTCTCTGGCATCTCCAGCTCCGATATTTGTTTCTGATCCGTCAAAGGTGAGAAAAGTGGAGAAATAAAGTCCAGTTTCTTAAATAAAACCAACGCTGACCTTTTCTTTGACCTCGGCGTGCGTCTCTCCCCGATCACTTCCCAGCCCAGCTACCGTCAGACCACAGAGAGAAACCAGCAGCGACAGAAACAAAGGGACTCATGGTTGGTTTAGGGTTTTAAAACAGCGAGTTTATAATCTCCTCAGGTCACGAGGGGCGTCTGAGGAGCCACTGAGCCAGAACAAGGAGTCAAGCGAGTCACCGCAGGGGGCCCCGCTGCAATCTGTACCCAGCCGAGAGGCCTCATTAGGGGGTGAGCAGACGGGGTCAAACGTCTCAGGTGAGTTTCACTGAGCCGCCCTCGTCCTCACGGCGAGAGCGAGGATCAGCGTTAATGATTTCAGCTGCACGACATCAGAGAGTCTGGAGCCAGCGAGCTGAATCACTGCGAGTTAACACGCTGCTGCTCACACTTCACACCTCCCACCAGCGGCGTCTGACAAGGAGGGAGACGACCGGCTGCTCACTAACTTTGGCACAACGCGATGATTTCAGCTCATTCACCGTTTCTGAATTTCAGATTTCTGCAGATGTGATAAACATCTTTGATATCTCACACACGTGTATAAATCATGTCACTGGCTCTGATGAATAACTCTTGGCCGTTGGTCCGACCACACTCTGAATTCCTCCAACACTCCTCCTGCCCACAGAGCCGCTGCCGCGCTGGGAAAGTTAATTCCTCACTTTCCAAATAAGGACCGAAGCTCAAACAGGGGTTCAAACATCAGCTGTGCGATGGAGAGATTTAAATCAGGGAGGAATAAGAACATAATTACAAAACACAACAAGATATTCAATCTCATGATTCAACATCTTCAGAAGAGAGAACAGACGCTGTCGACCTCAGTTTGTCCAGAACGTGAACGTCCTGCTGCTGTTTCAGAGGCTGTGGGACAAACAGGATGTGAAGAACTTTCTGTGTACAAACAAAAAGTCTAAATAGTTGTTCTTGGAACTAGAACACGCCGCCTGCCAGCTGCTTCCCCTGACGTCCACCAGCACACGGTATCACAATCAGAGTTTCCCCACAACATGAAAAACACAAAGCTCTTTGAATGTTGTGTCTGCGGCGTGATATCCACCGAGCGACGGACTTCCTGGTGAAGAGTCGACCACCTCAATCTCCGACAACAACTGTTTCACTGGTTCAGACCAAACAACGAGAGTCATCATCGTGAAACAAAAGGCTCTGACGTTACTTCACCTCCAAACCGACGTGCGGGTGTCGAGTCTGAGGCCCGACGAGGCTTCATCGAGCAGAGAGCGTGTTTTCATCGTAACTGGGAAGCAGCTGATTGGTCGGCTCCGCACGGCGTTAGCCTGTCGGTTCCTGTTTAATTAGGGGGGGGCTGCTGGATGTGACCACTAACAGCAGAGTCAAGCGAGAGTAAAGAAACAACGACCGAAGCCAAAATCAACTTTGGACACGTCCAATAAAACACTTTCTAGAAAACAAGGAATCCTCCTTCCTGATCTACATTCACTCCTCTTTCAGATTTACAAGGAAACACTTTGTTTTTCTTTTCATCTGAACTGCTCTTTGTTCCTCTGCTGCAGCCGCTTGCCTCTTATTGACAGAAATAAGTTCGCAGGGAGGTTCAGGCTCGACTAATTCAGGCGTTGGCCTCTTGTGTGGTTGCGAGTTAAATGCCATGCTCCCCAGTCGTGAACGCTTTTTTAACACTTCACCAGCACATAGTTTGGAGAACTCGTCGTTTTGTGTTCTCTTCTCGTGAAGGAACCGACAGAATATCCTCAAATTCAAAAACACGTGAGAGGAAAGACGAGCTTCTGCCACTTGTCCGATGTGTGGAGAGATGAAACGCACAGAAGGAGACGGGGTTTGTTCTGAATGACAGATGGAAGAGACTAATAGCTGAAGAGGGATGGATGAACGGCGGCTCCACAGCATCACTCCTCCAGAGCGCACGTTACGAGACACCAGGGAGACATGAGTTAGGGCTCGTCTGGCAGTTAAACAGGCTTTTTGACAAGGTGGAGAAAGTGGCTGAGCGATTTCCCGTGAGGCTTACGACCGGTATGAAGAGCGTGATGTCACGGCGTGAGCGTCAGGTTCAAGGTTACGTCACGTCTCGGAATAAAACCCCCAAAACGCTCCAGAAAAATGAAGCAAAAAGAAAATTGTGTATATTTGAAGCTGCATTCCTTTTGCTGTTTGCTCTTCAGCAGGAGACGGGACACACAAGCGCCGCGACCTCTCGACCGCTCGTGTTTACCGCCGTGTTGGCTGAAGGTCAGAGGTGAACGACCGCCATTATCCGCCTGCATCCCCTCTCGAAGGTGTCGGAGAGAAGGAGTGTGAGAAAGAGTGAAGCGGACGAATAAGAAGAAGATCTGCCCGAGCAGCTGCTCTTCTTTATCTCCTGCGATGCCGGAGCAGACGCGGGTCACGCCGGGAGAGAAAACACGTGTTTGCCTGCCGTGTTGACCGGTCGCTGCGACGCTCCCGCCACAAATCACTGCTCGCCGGGTCACGGAAAAAATGCTCCACACAGCAGCGTTCCCATGATGGAGGACTAACCCACATCCTCAGCACGCAGAGAGACAAGCAGCTGAAATGACATCTGAAAATCCCCTTCGCACAAACCAACACTGGGAATTCATGAAGCGTCTCGTCTGAAGAGTCTTTCAGGCCAAAGAAGAATGCAAAGAATTAGAAATACACAAAGTGTGCATGTGGAGATCTGCTCCTACCTGCAGCCCAGTGCCACTTCTCCTCAGCTCTCTCCCCCTCTGTCTTCGTTCTACCTCTGCATACTCGCTGCCCTCGGACCCCCCTCCAGGAGAGAAAGAGGGCAAGAGAGGGAGCACCAAATACAGACGCCTTCCTCCTCCTCCTCCTCCTCCTCTTCCTCCTCTCACACTCAAAACAACAGCAGTAATCCCAAACGTGTGCCAGAGAGCTACTGAACTGCTCTGTGTGTGTGTGTGTGTGTGCGCAGCCTGCGGACTGCACCGGGATCCAGTCTTTATTCTGCTGGCTCCGCTTCCTCCCGTCAACTGCCAAGAAGTTTTTGAAACACGCTATATAAGGCCAAGAAAGTGGCTTGGGGCTCATTATGATTCCGGTACCCAAAACGAGAGAGCAAGAGCCATCCGGGGGCAGACAGTAACTGTATCCCTCCCTCTCTCTCCCCTCTGTCTCACCCCTGCCTCCCTCTCCTTGTCGCTGTTGACACGGGGAGAAGAAGAAGAAGAGGAAGAGGAAGAAGAAGAAGAGGAAGAAGAAGAAGAAGAAGAGGAAGAGGAAGAAGAGGAAGAAGAAGAGGAAGAGGAAGAAGAGGAAGAAGAAGAGGAAGAGGAAGAGGAAGAAGAAGAAGAAGAAGAAGAAGAAGAAGAAGAGTTCCTCAGCTCATACTTGTCAATAACTCATTGTGACGTTAACTTCACCTCCTCAAGGTTCAGGTCCCTCTGCAAAGTTAAATGTGTTGACTGACAAAATAAATAAATACGTCCACAAAATGTTTGTTATTAAGATAAATATGAAGTAATTATAAAGAAAATGTTCATGTCTTATATCTTATCTTATCTTATATCGAATTATTCATAGTGACGTTATTCATATTTGGGCTCAAAAACTCCTTGTTGAACCTTTTCACAAAGTTATGTGTAAGTTTTCCGGACAAATATTAGTTTCTTCTTCCTTCCTGATCTTTAAAAAGACAAACCCTGGAAACTGCATCTTGGAGTTGGTGCAAACCTGCGAAGCTCCAGTTCTACCTGTTGACAGCAGCTTGGTTCCACACACAGATAAAACCCTCAGAGACTTGAAAACCCTCGGGGGGGAACATATTTGCCGACCTCCCGCCGGTGCTCTGGACACTTCGGGGGGGGGGGGGGGGGAACTCGGCTCTTGACCTCCAGACGAACACCGAGGTAAATTGGGCCATCGGTCATCTGCTCGCACCCGGTTATTACGCCGCCGGTACGGTTTGTCTGCCAGAGCCATCTCCCCATTCGGCATCCATACCGCCGAGGGCGTCGCCATGGAGACGTGCAGCGGCCGCTCTTTGATGTGACGTGCCTGCGTCGGGGAAACAGACTCGCCTCTGTGGAGGGCTGCTGAGGAATGAGGAGGTTTGGCAAACGTGTGTGTGTGTGTGTGTGTGTGTGTGTGTGTCTGTGTGTGTCTCATCGTTCTCTCTCCCCTCCCTCGCCCTCCACCTCTCCCTCTCTTGCTCTACCTTTTTCACTTTCATGCTTGGATGCTCTCTCTCTTTTCCGTGCCAACATTCTTGAGCGCTCCTCGTCCTCGCTTCTACGCACGTCTTACCGTGATTGTGGTTTTGCTCCGTGCACTTTCTGCTCTCGGCAGACGGAGCAGAATAAAAACAGAAAAACCTCGGGAGGAACACGGCCTCTGCAAACCCTTTTAAAAAGGGAGGAATGGAAGCCTGCTGAGGATAAAGTAAATTTAGCGACTAAAAACTTCGGACTGAGCGATATAAATAGTTCTGTGTTTTACAGTAGGAGGTAAAAAGCGTCCCTGTTATATTAAAGAGCTTCTGGGCTGCAGTTTATGGAGCATGTCATTTGCCAGAGGTCTAATTCAAGTCACACATCCACACATGTTAGGATGCGGATTAAAAAACGTCAGGATGCCGGGATTAAAACTCAGGGCCGCAAAACGCTTGACCTCGAGGAGGAGGAGGAGGAGGAGGAGGAGGAGGAGGAGGCCCGGCTTATTTTGAGTTCGGAATGTGCATTAACATACTTTAAAGTCAGTTAGTGAAAAGTGAAAACAGTGAGTTTGAATTGGGACGAGGCCCACGTCCGTCTGTGGAACGGTTCAGACCCGAGTTACGTCAGAGTGAGCGCAGGCCGACAGACGGAGGATCTCAGGCAGCGACAGATGAAACGGGAGAATCTCAGTCTCCTCACAGCCAGAACATCCCCGGGATTCTCTCCTGTGTGACGAAGGATCCGTTAGATCTAAAAGTAGAACCGCAGCGTGTGACCAGAGCTGCTCGACAGGGCTGCGCTTTTTTATTTTTAAGAAAAACAACAAGGAAAACACAACAGAGGATAGAAAAGGACGACGCCAGCAGGAATAACCTCCCTTCTTTCTCACATCCCTCACACCCTCTGGGATTTTATTCCTGGACCACTCACTTCCCAGTCCTCCCGCTTCGCCCCCGCTGCCGCTCCGAGAACGTCCACAGCCACAGGAAGTGGACGAGGCTGATTGCGAGAGCGTTGTGTTTGGCTCCAGCTGACAGCAGCGATAAGCGAGCTCGGTGTCCAGCGATGATGTCGTGACACCAACAGCTGACCTTTGTTGTTATTATTAGAGTAAAGCTGGTCAGTCAGTAGTAGCACAACCACAGAACTATACAATCACTTCTGGTTTTTGTTCTTACAACAATAAACCAACATCTGGCTCCTCTGGTAAGAAGACGTCATCCAGTGGAGTCGCCCTCTGCTGGTCAGTACACAGAATGCAGTACAGGAGTCTCCATCCATCTTTATAAACCATCTATAGACACATCTAAAACCCTGTTCCTACTGGTTTGGGATGTTCCAGGGGAAACACCAACTCTCTATCGATTCCTCACACTTTGCTTGTTTGTGATATTTGAAGACGAACTCTCTGTGATGTGTTCCAGACTCCGGGCTGTTCTGTAGAAAACAGAAATACCTTCACGGCTCCGTCGAATCTGAGCTCGCACGCATTCATCTTGCGGGAGAGGTAGAGTTGCAGCAGCGACACACTCGGCATGTTAAACAGAACCGCAGTGGATCCAGAGGAGAAACACAAACATGTAAACAGTGTTTCACAAAACAACGCCAGCGGCAGCAGAAGATCTCCAGCACCGGTGTTTACATATTCAAACTCCTCTCGCTCGCCCAACCTCTTCCCATCATCCCCCTCCGGCCCTGCCTCCCCCTGCCAAACCTCGCCTGCGTCGTCCAACCCGAGCGCAAACCGCCGCAGCGGCATTCCAGGAGGCTCCTCCAAGACATGGCGGGGATAAATCATGAGGAATAATGAGGGCTTGTTTCCACGCAGGGTGAGGGAGAACAGAGCGCTCACAGACGCTGCGCTCCTCAGTCAACGCCAGCGCACAGACATGGATACTGGTGGTATGTGATTGGGTGGATCTGTTTGCATAGCTCTGATGCAGCGGTGCCAAACTGAATCCTGGATCCAGGCGGCGGGACGACCCGAGAGGAGTTCACCCGTAAAACAGCAGGATGCCGCCGTGAAATGCAGGCGGGGTTGCCATGGTGACGACACGCATAGATACCGCACGCACAAGTAGAAGATGAGGAGGAGAGAAGCTGAGCGACGCCTCAGTCGGCAGCAGCAGCTCGTTCTCACCTTCAGCCAATCACAGCCGGACGGGCACGCTGTTAGCCCATCTCCACCCCCCCCTGCTCCACCTCAAATAAACCGAGGGACGACATGTCAGCTTCCAGTGGTGTTCTACCTCCTCACCAGAGTCCAGCTTTATCTCTAATTTTGAGCAAACCCTTTTCATCGAAGTCAAAAAACTCTTGGTAGCTCAAATCAGAATCGGGTCTGCATGGTTCCCCTCGGCTCTAATAAGCTTTGAGCCTCTTTTAACATGTTGTTTTGCTTTTATCACTCTTTTTACTCACAGATGTGACGCAGCTGTTTTCAGTGAGAGATTCAAACTCAAACCCTTCTGTTGTTTTCCCGCCTCCGAAGAGGAGAACGTTTTCTCACTAACTGTTGATCACACATTGATCTTTTCTACCAGGACAAGATAAAATGCTCTCAGCTCGAAACTTAGGCAAATGTAAGCGATGAGATCAGTTTTGATTTGAACATGTTTCTAGATAAACAGTCTGGTTTCTGCATCTGAGACATTTAAGTTCAAATACAGAATCTTCTTCGTCTGATTTATTACCCCCGAGAAGCCGCAGCCTGGAGTCAGGTACAAAGAGAGACGGACGTGCAACAGAGACGCCTCTGTCTCCAAACCACAGCTTGGGTGTCCGGCCAGATTTCAGTCGCAGCCACAACACCCCTGTCCCGACAAGCCTCCGCCTCAACACAGACACCCACAACAAGCTCAGCGAGGTCGCCAGAGTCTGTCTCCTGCACGCCGCGGGACGAGGACGCGTCCATCGCCCAGCTCCAGCGTTCTCTGGGCTCCAACAACAACTCGTTCACACAGAGACGCCGGCGGCTGGACGGAAAGGAAAACAGAAGACGAAGTGCAGCCAGAGACGACGAGCCGCTCCTCCTCGAAGCCACATCACTGGACGTTTTGTCTTCTGGACGTTAATGACGGAACCGCACGTGGTCACGGGTTCTCACAGTGAAGCAGAACGAGGCCGAGGAAGGAAACACCGACCACAGGATTTCAAGATTACAGGGACGTGGGGAACTTAGTATTTTCCAAGGTGCGATAAGTGAATCGAACGTGTTTCTGTTATTGTTATGTGGACAGTGAGAGTTATATCGTTTGAAAAGGTCATTTCTCTCTCATGTTGCTGCAGTTTCTCTGGCCACCAACAGGTGTCAGTAAAACCACAAAATAAATTCGTGACTGGATCATTAATTAACTATCAAGGTGTAAAATACGACGCCATCATTGAGTCTTTGTCACTTTTCTTCCTCCTTAAAGTGAAATAAAATGATGGTGTCTCACGTCACATGTTAAAATCATTTACCTGCATGACACCCTCGTTCAAATCAGCTGATTAAAACGCCATAAAAGCACAAAAGAGCCGCATGGGGACGACCTCATCGTGCTTCATAACAAGTCGACTGTTGGAGGTGGACGTGGAGTCAGAAGAAGAGACGAGCCTGAGTCCACACGTGTGTTTGCACACGGACACGACTTCTCTCCGCACTTTTACAACCCTGTTTGTTTTCACTCAGGAGGCTTTCGATTGGACGGAGCCAACGTAAATGTTTGGTCGGGATGAGCCCGCGAGGAAATAATAAAATCTGGATCTTTCTCTTTTCACTTATCCACCATCCTCTCAGACACTCGTCCTCCTCGTCCTCCTCTTGCTCCTCCAAAACATTTCCTGCCCAGCGAATGACTCATGATTCTTACTCCCGATTATTTCGCCACAGAATATCTCTGCCTGGGTTTTGAGGGTTTTGATTTCCCCTCAGATGTTTTGGGAACACGGAGCGTTTTGTCCTGGCGACGGCTTTAACGGATGTTTTTTGGGGAAAAGTGGGAGAGGAAGTCAGAGTCGGGGCGAGGTGAGGAGAGGGGAGGAGAAGGGAGACGTCTCAACGTTTCTCCCCTCGGTGCAGTCACAACTAAAACCACTAAGAATAGTCCTGCTGCGCTCTTCCCCTCCGCCCTTTTCCTCCCTTCCTTCCTTTTCATTTACTCGCCCCGTTCCACTGCAGACCGGGATCAAATGTGGTGAGTGCGACTGTGACGAGCTGGAAAAGTGGAACGTGAGACTCGGTGCAGAGACGATGGTTCGAGTTCCTCGGGATGAAGCCACTCAGCTGTTTGTTAATCAGAGCGAAGCTGCACAGTTGCCTGATTAGAAGAGTTTTAACACTTTCTGAAAGACGGACGTCCGAGCTGTTTGATTCCTCATGTTTACGTGTGTCTGGTAAAAACACCTGGAGGAGCCAGAGGCTTCGGGGGGGGAGAAACCAGATGAGACGGTTCTAGTCTCCGAGGATCCCCAGCTTGTCCCGCCCTGTTGCCTAGCAACAGAGCTGCAGATGGACATGAGGAGCACGTTTTTATGCCCATTGGTTATTTAACGTATAAGCTGTTCGATTGAGTTGAAGCCTGACACATTTAAATGCACAAGCATCGGACAATTTGAAAAGCAGTTCACCACTGAAGTGCAAAGAATCCTGGGATAGCTCAGCCTGGAGAGGGAGCCATGAATAAAGATGGACGCTGAATGAGATGTTCCATATTCCAGAGAGCGTTCTGATTGGACGCAGAAGGAGTAAACGCCGCTGAGCGGGAGGTGAAGCATCAAACCGTTAAAGGAGATTTAGTCGTACAAACACCCGGATGCTGAGATGAACGAAGAGTTAAGAGCAACAGGACCGAACCTGGAGTTTTCATTACCCCGAGACGTTAATGACGGGTTCGACCGAGCCAAACCAACCAGGGCTTCACGCCATAAACGGAAATATGATTCAGGAAAATGGTTTTGAAGTCATAAAACTGTGTTTGAGGGTTTGTCACATGATAAAAGAAAACTCGGGGTTTTAACAAGACAGGATTCCTGTTCGATTCCAGCAGAAGCAGACGACATATTTCAGTGTTCAGCTCATCTTGTGTGGTATGAAGATGTTTTTGTGAATGTGAAAGTTCTGCAAAGTGAAAAAGGAACAAACTCTGTGAGCTGCTCTCATGCACTAATAATAAAAACAAGTAAAAGATGTCTTACCTTCACTTCACATTTTCTATGGCAGGACAACCGGCACGCTGCAAGAAACAGACACAACGTCAGACACAACACAAAACACACAAACACAAACACAGCATGAGGTCAGTGCCCGAGAGAGGATGAACATCCTGCAGGTAAAGAAAAGAGGAACGTCCCAACATGCTGTGGTGCTGCCCCCAGGTGGCCACACGGAGCAAACACTCATGTATTTCTACTTCTTCACACTTGAACTTTGACTCACGTAGAAGAGTCAAACCTCAGAGAGAGGAATTATACGAGTGACATATTTAACATCATCACAGGAAACCCACAGGGCGAGAGGCGTTGGTGCAGGTACGACTCCTCGGCCCAGCTCACCTGCTGCCTTGCTGTCTGCCTGGGTGGGCCCCGGGCGTGTGTGTGTGTGTGTGAATGAGAAACAAGTCACTGCAGCGTGGAAGCCAGAGAGTTAAAGAACTGCCCCGGTGGTCTTAACGAGAGGGAGACTGTTAGAAACACACTGTGGTTAATTAAGTATAAACCTGTGTAACGGTGATGAATGGATTAGGTGGTAATTATTCTGAGGTGCTGAGACATTAATGCTGCAGAGAATTCAAATGTCTGGATTCTGACTTCCAGAGTTTAAGCTTTTTTTTTTGAATCTCTTTATATTAACTGACAAAAAGGGATTCTTCTTTTATTTAAATAATTGTAATTTCACATTGCTTTATTGTCGAATCGACCACGACACTTTGACCTTGACTTTAAGTCAGTTGCTGGCTCGCTGCAGCCGCCTGGTTCCTCCGGTGAACATCGATCTGTGACTTCCTTGGTAAAGGTAAACGGACCAAAGCTGAGTTTGTGAATGAACTTAATCTGAGCGTGTATTGGTTTGTTCACCGGCACCAGTGTGGACGTGAGTTTGTACATTTTTCTCCACACTCTGTGTCGCAGTGGGTCCGGGGTCCTCGTAATGTTACGTGTTGCAGCCAGACCCATGACTTTAATGAGCAGAGCACATTGCAGGAGCGCCTGCTAAAAAAAGGCGAGGTGGAAATAGCTCTGCGCCGTGCGTCCTGCACATTCTGCAATATAACCAAACACAATACACTGCCTTTGGGCCTTGTGGTGGCTGTGCACGACTTTGTTCATGGTTTAGTTTTACTGGCCACAAGCTGCCCTGGCAACGCAGCATCGCTTCCTGGGAACCGTGAAGGATGCTCGGATGAACATGTGTCCAGATGTTCTGCCTGTGAACACAGTGACGGCTCCAGTTTAACAGCACAGACACGCTGTCGGTACAGTTTGGTTTTTTTTTGAACTGGACGACTTTAACATTTACATTTTAATGCTGCTGAATGAAAGGGAATGTAATTCTCCAGCGCTGCACTCTCCTCTCTTTGTTTCCTCTGCTCTCTCTCTCCCCCTAAACCCTGATTTCTCTCTCTTTATTCTGCCTCACTCCATCCCTCACCCCTCTCTCCCCTCTTCTCCCTCTTATCTAGGCTAATGCAGCAGTAGCAGCAGCAGAAGCAGCAGCGTCCATGCTAATTTTAACAGCAAATCCTCCGCCAAAGCCCCACACATGCCCGCTCTGTCAGCTCAGGACGCTGCGTTTGTAGATCAGAAGGAAAGAGGGAGGGATGGGGAGAGAGGAAAGGAAAGAGTGAGGCTCACGGCCAGGAGTCATCTACTGTTCATTTCCACAGGACTTTTTCTTGGAGCAACAATAAAACCTTTGCTTTGTCTAATATTAGACTTGGAAACGTGTGAGAGAGAGTGAGGGGGGGAGGGCCGGGGCTTAAACGTGGGGGAGGAAGAGGGGAGAGAAACTCAAGCTTCACACTGTACGTGCACAACACAAACACAAGGGACAGAGAGGATGTGGAATACATATTTTTCAAGTTTTGGATTGTTCTGTTAAATCCCTCATCATCTTTATTTTGTCTACAATCTCCTGCTGCTCCTGAAAATGTTCAGACACTATTTTCCAGAATTCATGTCGGGGAAAAAACCACTGATAAATAGTTTTCAGACTTTAAACAACAGATTAAAGGAGCAAATACTAATAATCCCGTCTTTCTTAGAGCGAGACGAGAAGACTCACACTTAGCTCAGCTTGAACTACGGAGGCAAACCAACACCTCTAGAGCTTTTCATTAAAAAGGGTTTTCTCACAAAAACTACAAATGAATTTCTACAAAACTCAGTGGAGGGATGGAACTCATGAGATTGTGGCGTGGATCTGGACAAAGGGGCGGATCCAGGATTCTTTATCTCCTGATATCTGTGTGTGTGAAACTTGGTGCAGCTTGATTTAAACCTTTACATTCACTCTGTCATCGGCTCGGCAGAGAAAAGTCCCACAGCTGCAGTCCCTGCTTCCATTTTCTCAGTTTCATATTAAAAAAAAGCTCAATAAAAACACGTTGATCTAATATTTTTAAAAAAGGTCTTGAGTTCGTAACCGAACCCTCGAGCAGCTGTGGAACAGTTTCCAGTTTCCTGCAGGTGAATAAACACATATTTCATTCCTGAATTCCTGCTGTAAATTTCCTTTTTGTCAACCGTTGTTCTCGTTCATTCCTTCAGGAGGAAATATATTTATGAATGAACTTCCAGTCCTGGAATTTCACCCGGCCTCCGTCTGGCCACAAATCACTGGTCCGATCTCCCCGTCGTCTCGGATTCCACGTCCCAGACACTCACCTTTGCAGATGAGGCCCTCCTTGGTGATGGCTTGCTTGCATATATCACAGCTCTTGGCCTTCTTGAATGGCTTCAGCTTGAAGGTGTGTGTGTGGACGCCCTCCAGCTCGTCGGGCTGAGCGAGGAAGAGGAAGGAAGAGGAAGAGAGGGAGAGAGAGAGAGGGGTGAGTCAGTTGAGTTGACGGCCAATAGAAACACACTCAGAGATCAGTGATGATTTATTCGTCTGCGGCTGCACATGGAGGTTTGATCTCGGCCTTCGATGGCGTTCGATTTCACATTTTTCATCTCCAGATGTGACAAGATGAACAATTCTCCTCCTTAAAGAGCCCAAGAAAACATTCAGTACTTGATTATTATTTCTTATAACTTATAAAGAACTGTGTGTTTAAGTACTTTCCAGTAAAAAATCTTTACATATTGAATATTTCTAGGATTTAAACAGTTTGTTGGATAAAGCAGGTGATTGTTCTCCTATTTTCAGACTTTTTATGTCAGTAAATTATAAATTCTTTAACTTGTGCTTTCTCAAAAGTGTTACAGACAAATGTATTTATTTATCAATCGATAAAGGGTTTGTCATCAAATGTAAACATCATGTTCTTCGACCACACGTTATCATCAAGACATTCATTTGCACAATCACGCACTTAAACTGACACGGCTTGGTGTGAAATATTGCAAATGCACGTACACGCACACGGACACACACACACACACAGACACACACACACACACACACACACACACACACACACGGTCCGCCCACCAGCGGAGGATGTTTTCACTTTGAAGTTCTCTAATTAAACCACTAATTAATGATGAAGAGGAGAAAGACGCCTCAGAGCAGCCAACAACCTCAAAAACTCGAGGAATGATACACGCATGCACGCGAGTGTGTGTGTGTGTGTGTGTGTGTGTGTGTGTGTGTGTGTGTGTGTGTGTGTACTGTATGCATGAGTTGGGGGATGGAGGGGGGGGGGGGGTTTGCTGGAACATTTTCCCGAGCAGCCTGAGGACAGCAGCTCCAGAAACTGAGCAGAGCAGTGAAGATTGGTGTGAGCAAAGATGATGATGATGATGATGATGATGATGATGGCGGCGGTGACGAGGATGAAGGTGGGTCTGCAGTTGACGTGCTGCTCGTGCTGCAGGAGGACGACGGGGAGGATCCCTCCGGTCCTCAGAGAGATGAGTTCCCTGACGGAATGTGTCCCTGAGGTTTCCAGCAGATCGGGACGTTCCCTCCAAACATCAGAACGTTACTCAGCGTCGATCTGATTATTTAACCTGGAGCGAACTAAATGCAGATTGTTGTAAGTGGGTCACTGATGTTTCATGTGCAGGTTCCTCGACTCTAACGCAGCTGGAAACAGACTTTCTCCTTCGTCGCGAGCGAGTCCATGAGATTCAATCAGGTTTCATGATGTCGCACGAGGCTGTTTAAGTGTTTCTGATCTGCTCTTTTCACAACGTGAAGGTCAAACTCGTCAGAATGCAAAGACAACAAGGACACGTGACGAATTCAAGACGTGCTGCTCTTTTAAAGAAGCAGGCGACGGAGAGCAAACCCCCTCCTGGATTCCCCCTCGTCTCTCTCTCCACCACCCGTCCATCGGAACACGCCGCTCGGTGAGTCACAGTGATGATGTCATTTCCTCTGTGTATTTGTGCAGCTGGGCCGGTCTGGGTTGGGCTCCGCTGGACTGTAAATCTCCTGCTCGTTACCGAAAACGCTGCTTCTTTAATGGTCACCTTGTTTCAACTGTCACCGAAGCAACCGAACAAATAAATCTCTGAGTAACTGTCGTCGAGGGACGTTTCTTTACAGCTCTTCGGTTCGGTCTGAACCCAAACATCAGGTGTGAAGGTTCCTCGGACCGACGCCCCAGAAGAGGTGGTCTACGAACCAATCAGTGGAAAGTATGGAACACATGACGCCTGGTTCCTCCACTTCCCACAATGCAACTCAGCACCTCAGCCTGGGTTGCATTATCCAACCGACTGGTGAAAGAGAGAGTAAACTGGTGCCATCCATCTTCTGCTCCTGTATTCCTCTCTCTCTCTCTGTGCCGCAGTTCATTTGGCTCGGAGCTTTTCACCAAACTGTATTTCTCAGCGTTTTCCTCGCTCTCCTATCTCCCTAAATCTTAATGGCTTTTGTCGCAGTGTGACTCGCTCGCTGTGGAAGCTCCTGAGAGGAGTCGTGTCCGACCTTGGCTGCACGCGGCCGGACACTCGGACGGTTCACAACAGGTGGTGTCCACACCAGCAATGTGCTGATACGTCCTGTACACACACACTTCATGCTCATTAATGACTTCACAGTTTGCTGCTGAATTAAACAGCAGCCAAGCTTTACACTCATTAAAGTGAGATGATCCATCATGGTCGCTGGAGGAATGCTGAGAGGGACGAATAACAAAGGACCAGGAGGGACAGTGAAGTCTGTCCTGTCCCAAGAGGAATACAATTATATAAATGTCTCTGACGTAAAGTTAAGATTAAAACCTTGAAGTTAAATAAGTTTTTGCAGCGTGAGCTTGGTTTATAATCGAGGCTGAAGCATCTTGGTGCCACTCCACAGCCTCCATGTTAAAGATGACCTGGCACAAAGCCGCCGGGTAAACCAATCACATGCAGCCAGCTGTGTCACAGGCAGGCGCCATGGTTACCTGGCTGCCACGGCAACTTGGGTCAACGTGTCCTGTCAAACAATGATGAATGAGGTAGGACAAAAAAAAAACATACAACCACCAGTGTACACACACACACACACACACACACACACACAGTGAGTGTCACCACACCAGGAGTGTAAATGGTTGTTGGACGTCTGCCTCGCAGCATCTGGGATTCAGAGGAAAAGGGAAACGGGCCTCAGCAGCTTGAATAACTCGTAATGAACACAGAGATCGTTCTCAGTTTCTTTCTCGCTCTCTTTTTCTGGAAAACTTTTTGGTTTTCAAGGTGTAAAGTAGTCACTAAAACTTAAGTAACTCAACATTTTGTAAAATATATATATCAGCTGTCATTAGCTGCGAAATCAGATCATTTACAATCATACAAATGATTTGCGAAAGTGATATTTCAACGTTTGTGCTGCAGTTGTCCGCAAGACGAGCAAACCAGAAAAGCCCGTCCTCAGTGTCGTGTCAGAGGGAAAGTCCCGGGAGACGGCAGGGAGAGGAATGGAAGGAGAGTTATGTCGAGAGACAGAAAGAGGAGGACAGCAACAGAGGGGAAGGAAATGGAGAAAGCAGGGTGGGATAAAGGGATGGAGTGTGCAGACTAAGAGCCGAGGATGGAGGGAGAGGAGAGGTGTTTCTTTGAGTGAGTGTGTGTGTGTGTGTGTTCAGTCATATAGACAGGAGGCCCAGTAAATCAAGGCTCTGTGCTCCTCTCCCCCAGTTGCACTTAGCTAATGAAAAGCATCACTACGCTACCTCGACCGCAACCCCACTTAGAGCCGAGATGTGGGAGCAGGAGGGGAGGAGGGAGGAGGGAAGGAGGGAGGAGGGAGGAGGGAGGGGACGACTCTTTCAAAGGCACTGCTCCGTCCTTCTGCTCCGACATGACGCCCGGACACAAATTATACCTGGCACATACAAATGAACCTAAACCAAAGTCCGGTCACGCATGTGTGCACTTAGGACGTATACAGACAAATACATGAGCTCATGCTGATGGTTCCAGCTATAAACACAATTTTACTTAAACTAAAAAAATATTTTTTTAGGAGAAATGCACGATTATATTTCTCAAAAAAGCACTGCACAAAAAGAAATATCAGCAAAACTACAAAACACCTTACGCTCAGTAACAGAGAACTAACTATTTACCAGCTTTACTATTAAAAATACTGTAAGAGCCATTTGTTTGGTTGCTGTTTGATGAAAACTCAAATCAATGATTCAAAGTTTATTCTTAATAATGTGAGGCTGTAACAGTCCTGACTCTTTTCTACCCACATTTGAATTTGCATGTCCCCTGATCTACAACATATTCGACTGCCAAAAGAAAAGCAACACACACACACAACGTCAAGGGTAAATGTTTGTCGTCTGGACTTCCTGTTTACACCAGGTGCATATGTGTGCGTCTGCATCGGGGCCCCGACGTTCAAGCCTGCACTGGAACACTCACATCAACACAAAGTCCCAGCGTCAGTCCCACGAATGCACGAGGGACATGTCTCCTCTAACGAGAACCTCCACATGTGGCTCCGGTTAGTCCGAGGAGAGTCTTTCTGCATGAATCTCAAAACACAATGAGGGGCTCGCTGCAGTGGAGACGTACGGTGTCGCTTTGCGTAACGATGTGATTTGATGCAGACCCTGTCGTCCACTGATCGTTAAGTCAGCGCCTCCCCTGATGTGCAGTAACTGGCTCAGAGGAACAATAGTGCAGTAAATACAGGCCTGTGGAGATTTAGCAGAAAGATCACATGTTGTGTTTTTTCTTATGTTCTACCTCCTGAAACGATTTTGCATCTGAAAGCAAAGGAATCCGAGGAGAACGTAGAAGGAGTGACCTGGCTGATGAGGAGCGAATGAGCCACCTGGGGTAAGAAAGACCACGCGGCCCCACCGCTGGACGAGGTGACTCAGTGAAGTGGAGCGTGAGGAGCAGGCCCCACGGAGAGCGAAAGACGAGGGAGAGAGAGAAAAGTCCTGCAGCCCCACCCCGGCCCGGCCCCCGGCCCCGGGATGAAAACGCGGAGCCACACCTGCTTTCAATTTCCACCAAATTGAAATTCTGTCAGGAACAATGAGCGCCTTTGTGAGACAGAGGGAGGGAGAGAGAACCCAACGAGAAACACAAAAAGAAGTGAAACGAGAACCACAACGTGATATTTGTAATATTCTGTGTGTCTCATGAGTGTTTGTGGATTTCCCTGTGGCAGCGTGGTGGACAACGAGCCCGACGCCCTGTCTGCTCTGCTCAGGGAACTTTCTCCTCTTCGTTTGAGACCCTCGTTCTCACGTCATCGTCTTTTTACAAACATCTTCCAATGTGCAGGTTTTCCACTCAAATGCAGCCTGAAGGAGAGCGAGGACAACTACCTCAGCTCCCAGTCCTGGTCCCAATCTGGATCCTACATTTCCCATCATGCACCGCAGTACCATATTTCTCTCCCTGTCCGCCTGGTCAACACTTAACTGATCCAGGGACGGATCATTCTGTGTGGCAGACACGGGATCAGACTTATTTCACCTCGCTGTAAACTCGTCCTCCGCTCTTGAACTCTCCGTGAATCTCAAACGCACAGATGGTGCATCAAACAGCTGAAAGTAGCCGGGTGGCTGAGGTCAGTGGGCAAGACGCCTCAGATGAAAACACACACCGACGGATCCTGTTTGTTTCACCAGCGTCACTCGGCGTGAATCGATCGGACGCGTCCTGAAATCCTGCAGATTAACGAATCCAAACTTCGACTCCGTGATTTATCTTTCCAGGAGACGGGAGAATAAGAGGGAAGAGTGAGATCTCTTATCAGGAGAGTCATTATTCTGGGTATAACCCTCCAGGGGCCTCCTGCACTGTGATTATGTGCACGTCAGTGATTGGCAGAACAGAGAGTAAAGCCTGTGGAGGTAGAAATCAGGAGAACACACACTGTCCGTCCCTACGTCCATACGGCATGGGAGTATGGATCAGTGTACGAGGACATACACACCAGTTCAGGATGTTTTATTTATGGCTCTGAACACATCGGATCCCTGAGGTCTGACACTGTCGGCCCACTGCCAGATTGTAGTAGATTCCTCCGTCGAGCATCGGCACGCTGGGTGCGTGTGTGTGCACGTGAGGCTGCATGAATGCATCAGATCCAGCTGTAAACATGTGCACGTGAGGGCCGCAGCTGCTGCAGTGTTTGCGTGAGAGTGCGATCGGTTCGATACCCGATGCGGACGCAGAGACACGGAGATCAATGAGCTGCGATCATGAAGTCTCGGCTGCTTTTATGATCGTTAGTCGGCTGCTAATGAAGGTTGAACGCCGTGTTTGCTAATGAGCTCTGGTCAGTTTGGGTCCAGAATAAAGAACAGCACACGGGAACACCTCGGCTTGAATCGAGCACTCGGGGAGTAAATATCTTTGTTCAGACTAAACAATGGATCAATAATTCAAAAATAATTCACAGATTAATCAATAATGAAAATAATCCTTATGTCCAGGCCTCTGTGAGGGCAGAGATCCAGACCCGGTGCCCAAGGGCAGTGCACGGAAGCTGGGTCACGGTCCGGCTGCCGGTGGCCCCGGGGCCCTGCAGGGAGGCGTCCGGTCACATCGCGTATAAATCACCTTCTCACAGATACTGGAGCATTGTTTAGCCAGAGTGACGGCTATCCACACTCAGGGGACGCTCGGATTCTCACAGATACAGTACCACCGGCTGTGCACGCACGCACACACACACACACACGTGCACACACATATGCAGCGGTTGGCAAGCCGAGAGGAGGCTCCGGAGAGAGCTGCAGGGATCTGTGGCTGCGGACCGACAGCCTGTGAGGCAGCTGAAGAGGACATGAGCTCCCTGTGGAGGCTGTGAACAGAAACTGGGTCTGAGTGCAGTTCCATGTCAGATGGAGGTGGACATCATCATCACAAACACTAATATCTGCACCGATATCATCACGGAAGATACGGATCGAACCTCAACTGGGTCTTTCTACGGCGTTAAAAACAATGTTGCGCTCAATCCGTCTGAAAAGTAAAGATCTGTGTCCGCCTGGAGAAGAGAGGAAGCTCTTTATCCAGTCAAGTTATAGATTAATAAATAAATATCTGATCATTTCTTCTGATTTGTCTTGTCCCTGTTTGGTTTGTGTGTTTTTTCTAGTCCCAACTTCAAGTCTTCTTCAAACAGCTGATGTTCATTTAGTAAAGGATGGTCCCATTGGGGTGTGGATACCCTGTGATTGACAGCGAGCGCCGTCCAATGGGTGCAGGTTGCAGGTGCAGGTGGGCGTGCAGTGTCCTCCAGCTCCCAGTCAGGCTCCGCCCCCTGCTCCTCCAAGTATGGTCACTTCGCCGATGATGACGCCGCCGTAAACACACCGGGATTCGTTAGCCGGATTAATCTCCTCCCTCAACGCAAGCTGATCACTTCTAATACACGCTGGGCCACACACACATAGATGGAGAGGTGACACACATACACACACACACACACACACACACACACACGGAGAGGTGACACACACACACAGACACACACACACGACAGACACAACACACACGGAGAGGTGACACACACAAAGGCGTAACGGTCTTATCAAAGGCTGATTGATTTTCAGAGCTCTCAGCGGATTCTCAGTCAATAAGAGACTCTGTTGGACAACTGAAGACATGATGGATCCACCGTACATCTCAGCCTGCAGAGTTCCAGCTGCACTCGACCACCATAAAACAAAAGAGTTATTATATTATATATTTGAAATATTCTTTACTCCGCAGCAACTGATATCAACTAAAACCAACGGAAAACCACGAGGAAGCAAAATAACAATATTAACAAGCTGCAGACACAAAACCAGCTCTGCCTCAGTGTGGAGTGAAGAAGTTTGATTGAACTTTATCATCATCTAAAACAGAATAAACCAAACAAGATGTGTATTTACTTAATTCAAGTTCCATATATTTGTGTTTTCTTTTTATTTACAGTTACTTATAATAGAGTTTATGGTCAAACTGTGAAATATCAAACCCTCAATTACATTTCATTAGGGGATTGATAACGACATCTTAGGAATGATTGATATTGATTTTAGATTTCTTTCACTCTCATATCGGGGGATGCCAATAATCCATATTGATGGTGAAGTGATCAGGTTGTGAGCTTTAATCCACAACGTGAAAGAGCTTTAAAACTCTGCAACATCAGAAATGCCTCGCCGTTCTACAGTGAAGAATGAAACGGTCTCCACAGGAACAGGAGAACCTCCGAGGTGTGTCGCTCGGCACCAGCAGAACACCACAGACACAGGAGATTCTCCACAGACGGTGTGGAACGTGTATCGGCGGCGGTGCTGTGTCAGATAACGTTTATCTGTTGTTATTTGTAGCGCGGCGTCGTAGCATACTGCCGAGCCGTAATGAGCTCACAGACGTATTTTGCCGGCGCTGCAGGAACTCTCCTGCGTTTGTGGCTGTTTTCTGTCGGCTTGTCAAATCGAATATTCTCTCTCTGTGCGTGGGGCTGCCTCAATTATTAATAGCATGTATTTGAGGAGCTTTCTCAGAACGGGCCTCTCGCACGTCACTCAGCTTTCCGCTCGTTACTCCTCCCGCTCTCGCTGCTGATGTCACACCTCACGACACTCGTCACTCTTTCCGGCCCTTCCCTTTCCCTCCTCGCGTCTCTCTGTCATCGATGATGTTGGATGTGACGAATCCCATCTGAAGCCTCCGCTTGCATATGAACTGCGTGGGAGCTTCTCCTCCCATCCTGCCTCTCCCCCCCCCCCCCCCCCCCCCTTGCATCTAATGGCTCCACTCCGAGCGCCAGAAAAGTAGGAACAGATGCTTCATTTAACACTTGGGTTGCCATCATTACGCGCTGTGTATACATTAAACCACAGAAAACGGCTATGATCCACCTACTTCTCCGACAGAGGATGGTGTTACGCTTGCAGCTCAAGCATAAAAACCCAGGTAATGAAACGTGTTAACAGAAGAAAGGCCCTGGTGTCTTCACGCTAGCATACGAGGCTCAGTTTCGCAGGTCACAGGTGCAGCAAGAACACAACAGCTACACAGGAACTAAAACCCCATGTTCTCAGGTCAAATCCAGAGTCACACGCAACTTCTTCTTTCCCATGATGCTGCGTGGAGAGCCCCCCCCCCCGGTTCCTGATACACTCCGTCAGTCCCAGATAGGACGAGAAGCGAGCAGCAGCAGATTAAATTATACAGGAGAAACCAGAAATAGCTCGAGTGCCGAGGCCGCATGGACTCGACGCAAGAACACGCCGAAGCGAGTCGCCACAGAGCAGTCAACTAGATTAGTCCTGCACGGATCACCGAGCGGAGCCGGCTACTGTAGGTCGGCCCGTCGGGCTCATGCAGCTCCGGCGAGGACGAATGAGAAGGGACCGCTTGACCTTTAGGGACCAAAGCAGGACGGACGACAGAGGAGCTATCGAATACACAGATTATCTTAGAATGAAGTGGTTTCCATTAGTTATTCTAAAGTAAAAATATACTGAGATGGAATAGTCATTTTTAAGTTGTAACAAATATAAAAAGTGGTGAATGGTCTTTATAATGAATATTGTATTTAATTTGGGAGATGGCAAGTTTTTAACATCGTAAATTAAATATTTGTGATGGCGGCGTTTCAAAATCTCAGTTAGAGTTGATTAGAAAAAAGGTTTTTCAAGTTTCAGCCAAATCTTTGAATCCCTGACACATGAAACGCCTCCTGGAGCTGGAGGTGATGCTGCAGTGTGTCCCCCCCCTCACCCCTCACACAGGACAACATCACAGACTAGATCAGGTCCTTCATAGATTAGTCTTCTTGAAACCAATCGTTTTCCAGGACCACGTTGACCTTCTCCTGACGACCGACCCACATGCACTCTTGCATCCATCCCCGAGTTCTTACCCAAAACATGCAGGAGAGGCAAACCCACGTCCTGGCCCTTCCTGCCAGAGCGGAGGGCAGCGACAGAGACACGGAGGGCATCTTGAAAAGAAATAAAAATAAAAAAAACTGCCACCCGTGGACTCTCCCAGCCTCACGACAGAATCCACAGTATTCCCAGAGATTCCCGGTGGTTCCACGCAGGCTTGCGGTGACACGGATCCATGCCAGACATGCGAGGTGCACGGAGGGTGGGGAAGGAAACGCTGCTCTGGTTTTCTCTCAGTCCCTCATCTCAGCTCCCTCCCTCCCTGTCTTGCTCTGCGCCCTCCACTCCTGCTCCTGCACTTTTGTTCACTCTCTCACTCCTGCCCTCCTCTTGAAGAGAGTGGTAACTTTATTCCATGAAGTAAAAGGGGGGAGGTGAGTCCTGGGCCTTTATTTTTCTCCTTTCCAATCCTCCCCTCTCCTCAAATGATCCTTGTTAGTCCCTCCTTTCTCCCCCTCACACACACTCCATTCATTGACCACCCTCCACCCCTCTGGCTTCCTTGCATCGCATACCTCACCTCTCCTTCCCTCCACCTCTCCTCTGCCAGCATGCTCGCTCATGTCTGCGCTAATGTCACTTAAATTTTTCATCGGCAACCCCTTCCTGCTTCCAGATCTCCTCTGCTCCTTCGAAATATCTGCAGGACTGTGACGCAGCCGAGTGGTCGGACAAACTCGTGCAGAACTAACAGGTACCTGCTGCAGAAGTTGTTGGCAGCGTATGAAAACAAGGAACATGTGGAGGCTCGTGCACGGGTCCTGTTCATCACATCATGTAGGGTTTTGCAGGAAAACGGACATAAGTTCTTCTGAAAAGCCATAAAAAGAGAAATTATCCACTTTTTCTTTTCATGCAGGTTCATTCTAACTGGATCTGACCTGAAAGCTTCACAGGGAAACTCCGCCATAAGTCCTCACTCATAGATATCAGTCCTCTCAATGTGTCTGATTATCTTCATCAGGATTCATGAATTAATGTCTGAGGAATCAGGGAAAATCTGTGAAACATAACCGTCACGGTGGAGGTGAAAAGGTCAAAATGCAGAAGAGAAGTCACATCTCCACTTGTGCTTCTGCCTTCCTGCCTTTCTACCCCGGTGCGTCATGTTCGACATCACAACTGAGGCGCTCCCCTTCGCTGTTGCACGTACACAAACATTCACGGCTATTCAACGCACCAACGCCCGGAAGTTCAATGAGCACCAGAACGTCTAGATTAGAAATTAGCGCGTCCACCAGGGTGTCATGTTTCCATCACTGTCACTCAGAGCCGATAAAAAACACTGAAGTTACAATACAAACTTGAAAACTGACACAGGATCAGCTTCTGGCCTCTGCGTGCTGCATCTTCCCATGTTCCCTGCGTGTGCATACAGGGAACATGCGTGAGGGATGGCTTTATGCGTGTGTACATCCATATAACGTACAGCACTGAATCAACATAATATCAGCGGTGCAGACACATTACATCACTCCACAGTCAGATCCATAAAGGGCTAAGAGCCAATTCATTTTGAGAAAACACCCTCTATTGATCCCTGCTGCACTCCATCACTTCCACTGTAACAGTTACCTCCGTCCATAGGCCGAG
This sequence comes from Hippoglossus hippoglossus, assembly GCF_009819705.1. Lineage (NCBI taxonomy): Eukaryota > Metazoa > Chordata > Actinopteri > Pleuronectiformes > Pleuronectidae > Hippoglossus > Hippoglossus hippoglossus. The sequence continues at coordinate 10,279,104 of NC_047152.1, read as the reverse complement.
CTGACACATAATCTGTGTGTGTGTGTGTGTGCGTGCACTGTATTTACATAATGTCAGCAAACAGCAGAGTGTGCACACGTTGCAGGATGTTACTGGTTGTGCAGCAGCAGCCATGTTCACTGAACTGGTTTTTAAATGGATTTGTGTGTGTGTGTGTGTGTTTGTGTTTCCCCGCAGCCGGCTGCTCTAAACTGGGTTGCTAGCAGCCTCTAGTGGCCTCCAACCCACCGTCCGACACCCACTGCAGATTGTGGTGCACATGTCGACACACACACACACACACACACACACACACACACACACACACACACACACACACACACACACACACACACACACACACACACACACACACAGCTCATGCACGCAGCTCGGGTTGTTGTCTTTTTCTGTGCGGGTGCAGCCAGAGGAGCCGTCTAAGTGATACTTCACTACCTGCAAAAAGCATTGATTTTAGAGCTGCTATTGGGAGTGGTGTGTTTTCTCAGTACAACATTTTTGCACAGTGAGGTCAGGTTCTTATTCCCTAATTCCCAATGCAACATGCCGGAGCTCAGTGAAAACACACACACACACACACACACACACACACACACACACACACACACACACACACACACACACACACACACACACACACCCATGCAGAGGGGAGTTTAGACAATCACGGGGCGGCTCAGGCTATTGGCAAACATGCTAAAGATATTTAAAGGTTTTATGCACATAGCGACAAACGCACACAAGGAGCAACAGCTGCAGCAGAGGAGAGGAGACAAGAGGAAGAGGAGAGGAAACACGGGAGGAGATGAGAGGAAGACGAAGAGGAAGGGGAAATAAGTGAAGAGAGGAGATGCGATGAAGAGGAAGAAGGAGAGGAGACGAGGAAGATGAAGAAGGAGAGGGAGAAGAGGAGAGGAAACAAAGGAGGAGAGGAGACGAGAGGAAGAGGGAGAGGAGATGAGAGGAGGGGAAGAGGAATAGGAGAGAGGGGATGAAAAGATGAGAGGAAAAGATAAGAAGAGGGAGAGGAAGAGAATAGAGGAAGAGGAGATGAGAGGAGAAGAGGAGGAGAAGAGAAGAAGAGATGAAGTATTCCTCCGTCTCCTCCTCTGTCGCTGGAGAATCCATCACATTAAAGCTTTAATGCTAAAATAACAAAACATCCATCAAGCTGAACGCCGGCCCAGAAAACACTGAACCATTCAGACTCTGCGGGAGCAGAACCTGCTCGCCGCTCGCCACGGCCGACACCTCTCAGCGTGAGAGCCTATTGGAGCGTTTGATAAATACAACGAGCAATGAATGAGGTTTTCATGCATATGCTGGAGAGGCAATCTGGAGCGAGAGAATAAGGAGCCATTCAGCGGACAGGTTTCCCATCAGCCTCTTCTCTTTTGGCTGTCCGCAGCACTGCCTGATGGGAATTTACTGCCCGAGGAGACATTAGTTAAATAAATGGGGAGGCAAGTAAACATATAAATACAGAGAGGAGAGAAGAAGAGAGGGAACTAAGGGTGAGGAGGAGGATTTAATGAAAAGGAGACAAGAGGAAGAGAAACATGAGGCGAGGAGACACAAAGAGACGAGGGAATTCGGTGACAGAAAGGAAGCAAGAGAAGAGAGGAAAGGAATGGAAAGGAAACAGTGAGAGGAAATAGAGGAGACATGAGGAAAGGACATGAGATAAAGGAAAAGAAAAGGAAGGGGGTAACGATGAGGAGAAGGAAAGGAGAGATGAGGAATTGAAATCTGATAAAAGAAAGAAAAGGAACAGGGGAGAGAGGAGGAGGAGGTAGGAGACAAGAGGACATGAGGAAAGGAACAGAAAGAGTGAGCAAGGAAAAGAAAAGGAAGGACAGGAAATGAAAGGACAAGAAAAACAGGAAGTGGAGAGGAGAGAGGAAGAAAGGGAAGGAAAGGAAGGAGACACTAGAAGAAATGAGGAGAGAGAGAAAGGAAAGGAAGGTAAGGAAACATGGGAAGTGCAGAGGAGAGAAGAGGGAAGGGAAAGAGAGGATTTGAAATTGGAAAAAAGAAAAGGAACAGGAGAAAGAAGAGGAAAGAGACAAGGAGAGGAGGAGAGGGAGATGAGAGGACACAAGGAAAGGAGACACAGGAAGTGAAGAGGAGAGGATTGGACAGAAAGGAAGAGCATTTGAAAAGACAAGGAGACAGGATGTGAGGATGAGAGAGGAGGAGAGGAAGCTCCATAGAACCACAATAGCGTCACCATAGTAACACACATGGAGAAAACACCACATCACGGCTCTGCCTCTCTCTCTCTCTCTCCCTCTCTCTCTCTGTCTCCCTCTCTCTCTCTGTGTCTCTCTCCCTCTCTCTCTCTCTCTCTCCCTCTCTCCCTCTCTCTCTCTCTCTCTCTCTCCCTCTCTCCCTCTCTCTCTCTCTCTCTCTCTTCCAGAGCACCCCCCATTCATAGTCAAACACAGCACATCTCCTCCTGTAGTAACCCGGCCCTGTCGTGCGGGGACTGCCGCGTGAGCCCCGTTGCCATGGAAACTGAACACCTCGCGGCGGCCCTCGGAGGGAAGACACACGGAGTCGTACCTCTCCACTTTCACCTCCCTGCCGGTCACGTGGCGAGCTCCGAGTGCCGCAGCCGGAGCGACGCAAACCCGGCGGCGACTTCAAAATCACGTTCGCGGGCACAAATCATTTCAAAACTCGCTGCTGAGGTCACTTGACAAACTTTAAAAGTTAGATTTAATGTTTAAATCCGAGTTTATAAAGGGAAATTTGGGTTTTCATGAGGATCCCACGCGTGGATCTGGCTTCTCTGATGCAGAGTTCACACGTTTAACAAAGAGGTGACGATCGTCAGTGTAGCAAGTGGACAGACTTCCCGCTGCAGCACGAACATATTCACATTTCTCTTATAGAAACCAACTTTTCAACGATAATCTGGAACAACGTGGATACAAGAGAGATTCATCGAGAAAAAAGAAACTACCTAAAAGGAAAATACCTAAAATAGGTTGATTTACTCTAAAAATAAGTTGAAATCTTCTTGGAAAATGACAGAGGACTTGAACGTGGACATGAATGAGGTCTTCTCTGTTGTGGGGCTGCAGGAATGATCCTTCTGAGCGGAGCTGACTTCACAGGTCGGAGGGATGAAGACGAGCCCCTCGCCTGAATAATGAGGCCGGGGTCAGTTTGAAAAAAATGGTGCAAGAGAATTCCTTCACCACATCGATTCAAGCGAGCGCCGCTGAGAGCGAGAGGAAAGCTCACACAAAAGGAAACGAGGAAAAAAAGGCCCGAGCTGAAAGCTGAAAGCTGCGTGAATGAAGGTAATGTGGATTCATTGTTTAGGGTCAAGGGGATGTGCGTATAACAAGTGTGTGTGTGTGTGTGTGCAGAGGCTCCACGCACATTTACACACACACACATACAGGCGAGTGCGACAGGGGGGAGTGTGGCGGGAACGAGCGTGGTTGTGGAGATAAGGAGCTGCGGCAATGGGGCGGGTGGGAGGGGGCTGCTGCTGCTGCTGCTGCTGGTGTTGGTGCTGGTGGGAGGGTGTTGGGGCTCAAAGAGACGGGCGGCTGCAGCAGTGCACGCTTCGGCGTCACCGACAGCTAAACCCCCATCGTCGCCAGACTTTATTACGCCAACGCCGCCCAAGCTAGAGCACCGCAACCCTCGAGTTTCCACCTGGATTGGTGGAATTAGCCAAAGTTGAGGATGTAAATATAGAACATGACGACACATGTGAAGTCCTGAGAGGTGTTTTGACTTTTAGAGGGTATCTGAAGTGGTGGGACATTATTTCTAAAACCTGCTGAGGACGCAGTGCATTACGCTGATTGGCTCTCCAGCCTGAGGACGACTGCTTTGCTCTAGAGACGCCTGTGTCGTTTAAAAAAAAAGAGAAAATCGCCCCCAAAAAACGATCCCACCCATCGCCATTCACCAGAGCATCACCTCAGGCACCGTCCCCCCATGTAAGTGCGCATGTTGGAGCGTGTCCGAGTGAACGGGGCCGTTTAGACGAGCCGGAGTTGTTACACATGATTGATTATCTGCAAGAGAAAAGCAAAAAGGGGAAAGATTGCAGTGCAGGTTTGGGTAATAACGTCGGCTCCGGGGAACCAGACAAAGGAAGGAGAGCGTGTGTTTGGCTGATACCATTCACTGAACTCAGATTGGCCTTTCCTGCTCACACACATGTGCCATATACGACCAGCGGAGATATGATGCAGGGATGAAAAGCCCACTAGATCTAAAGCCTGCACATAGCACGGCGTGCACCAGCAAGGGGGCGGACAGAGAGGAAGAGCTCCTTCCTGGGGATACGCAAAACCCCCCAAAATAATGGTGCATCACAATTCTGCAGTTGTGAAGGCAAGGTGACCCGATGTACTGGGAGAAACCGACATTTTGCTCCAGGTGGTTTCTGCAAATCCCAAAAAATCTGCTCCCCTTGGTTCCCCGGCTTCTCTATGTGGAGCAGCCGCCTGGAGACCACTTGGAGATGTAACACTGACCTTGAACCAGCAACTAAGAGGGACAGCGAGCAGCCCTCCAGAGCCCGTGGTCCGTGGCGTTTTCACAGCTACGTCATTTGGTGGTCTAGGTGAAGCCGGCTGCTGAGTGGCATGATCGAGCACAAGGCCCCTCCAGATGGAAATGTCATGCAGGATGAGGAATCCAGATGTGCTTGATATTGTGAAAGAAAGTCACCTGCACGGGCTGAGGTGACACATGAAAGATGACATGTGCAGAAGTCATCCATGCCTCCCCCATCCTCCCCCTCCCTCCCTCCTTCCCTCCCTCCCTCCTCCTCCCTCCGTGGAGGTCTTACCTTGTCTCGCTTGGCCCCCCGCAGCGGGAAGAAGCAGGCGAAGAGGAACTTGCCCCAGCTGATGACGGCAGCCAGGCACCAGTTGAGGCGAGCCATGCCTGCGTCTGTCCCGTCTCGTCTGCCAGCCTCTTAACCCCCCCCCCCACCACCACCACCTCGGCTCCGATTTAGGATCCTGCAAAGCCCCCCCCCCCCAACCCACCAGAGACAGTGGACCCTCTTGTCTTTGTCCCCGGAAAGAGAAGAATGTAAACGACTGGGGATTTATTTTCCTTTCAGTTTTTTTTTAGGGGGGCTACCTGTGTGTCTGCAATTCCAATTTGTGGATTTGCAAGAGGGGGAGGGGGGGGGGGGTGCTGGTGGCGTCCCCGAAATGGACTAGACCCTCGGACGGTGTAGAGGGTCCCGGAGCATCAAGAGCCTGAAACTGTCCTCCTGTCTTCCCATCCGTCTGTCTCTGGCTCCCCCCGTCTTCTCCACAGCGAGATGAGTCAGTCCTCAAAGTGTGATGAGCACCGTCGGCTGCATAATGCGAAGAGCCTGTCGCTGATCGACGACACTGTTACACATATACACACGCACAGTGCATGCTGACACGTTCACGCACACTCATGCACATGTACACTCGCCTGCAGGAAAAGAAAAGCAAAGAAAAGACGCTGTCCTGGCTCATACATCCACAGGCAGAAGAGCCCCCCTCTCATCACACGGCTCCCCTCTAGGCTCAGGATCCCCGGTGCTTCGCGCTCACACACTCCTCTCTCGCTCGCTCTCTCGCTCTCTCTCTCTTTCTGTGTGTGTCGCTCTCTCCAACACACACATGCACTGATGCTGCAGCACTCACTCAGCCAGTGTGGGAGGAGGGGAGCGAAAGAGTGAGGAGGAGGTGGGATGGGGGGGGGGAGAGAGAAAGGGAGAAATGACTGGGAACAGAACGGCTGAAAGAGAAAGAGAGAGAGAGCGAGAGAGAGAGAGAAAAGAGAAACAGACGGACAGAGAGACGGACAGAGTGTGTTCAGCCTGTGTTTGTGTTGCAGAGGAGGAGATGCTGAGGAGGAAAGTGCGCATCAAGTAGGGATCACTGACGACTGAGAGTGAATGGACGAGTCAAAATGGACGGATGAGAGACATAAGGAGACGAATGACAAAAAAAAAGGGACGGCAGCGAATCGCAGGAGAAGGAGGAGGAGGAGGAGGAGGAGGAGGAGGAGAGGCAGGAGGGGAGAGAGTGTTTGAGAATATTGAACACACACACACACAGCAGCATGCGCAGTGCACACACACACACACACACACACACACACGCAGCAGCCGTCACGGTGCACGGCTGATCCAAGGCAAGCGCAGGGTGAGATGATTGTGGAGAATTGGGTCGAAGGGAGAGAAGGAGGGAGGAGAAAGGAGAGAGGGTGGCAGAGGAGGAGGAGAGGAGGGGTGTTGAATCATTGTGTCCTGGGTGATTATTTCCCTCACACACACACACAGACACACACACACAGACACACACACACACACACACACACACACACACGACTGCAGGTGGTGCACAGGCTCGTTCACTCTGCTGCAGTCTCTCTACGCTTCAGTGGGAGCACATTTTCACTGCAGAACGCTTTTCTCTGCTACACCCCCCCACCCCCACCCCACATTACCCCCACCATCACATCCCCAACCCCTCCCACCACCCACCACCCCACACACCAACACAATCACAACACATCAAAGCAATGAGCGAGGATGCTGCTCCGTCAACCAGAGCTAGATTAGCCTGAGGTGGGGGGGGGGGGGGGGGGTGTACCAGAAAATTGTTTGGCCATATGGAAAAGAACTGGCAATATAATATAATAAAATATATCACTATATACACAGAAATCTGATATATACTCATGTCGTTGGATCTATTAAAACATATTTACTTATTGATGAATGGGTGAATGGGTGAAGACTGCCCCATACTGGGAACCAGATCAAATGAACAGCAGTTACCCCTTTGATAAAAGCACTATACAAATAAAGATATATCATTAAACTAGAATGTCACTAGTTTCTGATTATTTATATTCAAAGACAATATCATCATCTTAAGGAATAAAACCGACGACACAACTGATGATTTGTCCCAAACATCAACTTGTCATCTCACAAGGGATTTTCAACTTCTGGTCCAATGTTTTAAAACACAAACATGAATCTATTCCCTGAGAAATCAAGGAAAGAATCAGGAAACGTCAGATTCCTGGATCCACACTCAACCTCAGTGAGCTCTTCCCCGACTCGTTCACATCCTTCCACCAAGTTTGGTGGTAATCCATCCTGTAACAAACTAACGAGGTAATAAGAAGAAAGTACTGGGGCAGAATATGATGAAGCACGACTCCTGGAGGCTCCCATGTTCCCACATCGAATTCTCCGGACTGTCTCCGGACTTTCTACCCGGGGGACAAAGCCAGCAGATAACCTGGAGCCTCCCACTCGGACATCTGCTTTCACACGTGCACATTCTCCAGAGAAGATGTGGAGGATCTGAGCTCAGTGTCTGAAAGCAGCTCTAGTCGTCCCTGTATGTTGTCGGCCCGGCTGCAGAGGCTGGGACGTCGCAGGTCGACAGAGCGCTCGGGCTACGTGTCTGCAGGTAGAAGACAAACGTGCCAGCAGAAAGCAAATGGGCCCATACATGCAAAGCAGACGGTGTGTTTTCCCTTTTATTGATGACACTGAACTGCCTCCCTGCTGAAGCACGAGGCAGCGTTATCCTCCAGTAGAAACCAGAGCATTACAGGCTCTTCACTTCCTGCAGGTGATGGAGGAATCTGTGTTTGTTCGGTGCAGTTTCTCGGCAGCAGCAGCGTGTACTGTACATCTCAGTGGGAGACTGGGCTCGTGTCCCGGGCTCTTGGCAATGCGCTGACCTTTCTCATTAGGCATAAGCAACTTGCATAATCACTGCTGACTTCTATTGACTGGCCTGTCACACCGTCTATCGGTCTGAAGGGAAAACCGGTGAAAAAGTGCAGCCTGCAAAACAGAAAGAGAAAACTTCCCCCTGATCAGATTGATCCTCTTTGGTCCACTTTCAGGATCCCGTCATGTTGTGTACATTTTCATCTGCATGAATCTAATTTGAGGTAATGTTTGAATGTTTTCTATGATTTTAAATAAGCGTCTCGTTTATTCAAAGGTTTAATCATCGCCGAACGGAGTTTATACAAACTTGTTCCCAGTTTGATGAGATTTCTGTTTGTCCTGCTGATCGGACACACTCTCATACAGAGGAGGAGGGTGAGCGGCAGGCGTCAGACACAAAATGAGACGAGGAAGATATTGTTTTACATTTTGCATTTTAAGGATAAAGTCGAAATGTTGAGAGAAAAGTCAAAATGTAAAGAATTCAGCAAAAAGTAGATTTAAAGTAGTGAATTGCTTCTGCTGCAGAACTTCCCCCGTGTCTGCAGGACTGGAGGATCATGTCCCCCTGACAGCTGGATAACGTAGCTGAGCACAAAGACAGGAAACCACCTCTGGACATTTCATGCACGTGGATGATTATTCATTTCGGGAAATCAGAGCAGGATGATGCATGAGAGCAAAAGCAGACTCACCTCTGGAGTTTCCAGGTGACGTCTCCGAGGCCCGGGCTGGAAACCGAGCGGCCGTGGAGATGTGACATCAACCTGCAGGAGACAGTCGGAGGTGCAGGGATGAGTTTCCTGCACCAGCCTCCCATTCTCATGCAGTGCACAGAGCGTGCACTGTACTGAGCAGACAGCAGATTAGGTCCCATCACACACCTCATCATTCACTCACACACACACACACACTCCTCTGCCGCTCATTTCTCCCCCACTCGTCCTCACGTTCCCTCCTTTTCCACTTTCTCCTCCATTTTGACTCATTATTTCTCTGCTGCCCTTTTTCTCAGTTTCACTTTCTTTGCCCTCTTGCTGTTCTTGCTTCTCTCCGCCGCACATGCAAACCTGTCATTTAGCTTTCAGAATTTACTTTTACAGAGCTTACATACAATTTATTTCCTTCTTAAGACAAAAATCCATTGTCCCTCACCTACACATCTACATATCCACATGCACAATCTGTTTGTCAGATCCCCGTCGATGTGCACAGGCCTTTTGCTGCGAGTCCTCTTTGCACTGATCAGATCTACATCTCTGAAACACATCCACGGACATTCAGGCTGACTGGCAGGTGCAGGGCGCCGTACGCAACACACAGTAATACATAATAATGACAACGCCTCCATGTATCAGAGACGTCGCTCTTCATCTCGTCTAATCCCAGAGAAAGCACTGCAGAGACAGAGGTGACCCTCGTGGCCTGTGATCAATGATTCACTCTATTAAGTGAAGGTGCTTTGATCGGTGATTCTCGACGACACTGCACGTTCTGTGATCTCCACGCGACGCCGCGTTTCAGCCGGGGCGTCAGAAGCTGGATTTCAGTCTACGTCTTAACTCGCGACTGATGTTATTACAACAGGTGTGGACGGAGATTCTTTTGTTGGAGCGCGGCGTCCGTCCCCGCTCCAGGTGACAGGTTCATCTTTAGCGGGAGCAGATTATGTGCAGGGACAGGGAAGCACTTGGACGCGCTTAGAGTGGAGCTCTATGAGCGGTGACACTTCAGGGGCCCGCTGCCAAGAGAAACTCAGTTATCCAGCTCCTCCCCTCCCCTCCCCCCCAACACACACACACACACAAACACACACACACACACACACACACACACACTCTCCAAGCGACTTCCAACCTTTCTCTTTTCGACCCCAGGGGAGACGGGAAGACAGGAGGGAAGTGGAGATGATGACGCTATTGACGGGGAAGTGGACCCACACTCTCTTAGGACAACAGCTGATCAATTTGGACTCGCTTTTGTTTTTATTTGCAGAACTTGGAGGTGAAGACGTTGAAGGACAATTTCAGATGATCACAACTCGGACGTTTGTTGACGTACGGCGACTCTACTGGGATGAGCAGGTTCATCCAGGGGTTTTTCTGCAGGCCAATATGTTTCACTCACATTCTCATGCTACATGGCCTCTGAAAACAGAAGGTCTGCACTCGGCATGAGCACGAAGTCTCGCAGGGAACACGGAGTCAGATTGTTGATCTCCATCTCCAAAGCCCAGTAAGTCGGCTGCAGATTGGTGTGGACAGATCCCTGTGTCTCCCCGCTGCTCAGTAATTGCTGGGATTACAGCGTTTTCTCGTGAAGGGCTTGAAAATGTGTGAAGGACTGCGCTCTTCTGCTCTGCCGTCCCTCAAACCCTCTGAAATGCATGTTCTGCGATTATCCGGAAGACGTTCGCTCTCTACTCTACGTCCCCCTCCCTCTGGTTTAATGGTTATTTCCTCTCATCTTTATCCTCGCCGCTGCAAATTGCCTCTATCCCGATATCACACTGCTGAGTCGTGCTTTGCGGATGAACCGGATGGTGCCGGACTGTCACTTTGCCTCACGCTACCACAGAGTCTCAGCAGCCAGCGCTCAAACCCAAGGCTGTGATAGGTGATAAATGCATATAATTACACTGAGTGAGGCCCTGTTGTCTTCCTATTGATTTCATGGCTCATTTAGGGAATTAGGAGGTCGGCAAATTCCTAAGCACAGCCGACAGGACGAGGAGATTAAGTGGAGAAGGTCCCGTTTTCCAGGGAGAGACATTTACTCACATATACTTACATGTGCCTAAAGAAAACAATCTTCGTGATATCATGTTTGAATGTTTCCTTGTCCCGTGCGGCTCAGACTAAATCGACCACGGCTGAAACGTCTCTCGGACCTTGTTGTTCTTGTCCTGTTTACTGTTGCCTCCACCTCCGAAGGGGGAAGCGTGTGATCTGAACACCGTGTTCACCTTGAGATGTCTCCCCTGGCACCGGTGTGTTTGTCCACCACGAGGGGGTCTTTAACCTACATAGGTAGCTACATTAGCGGGGATGAAGGCATGTCACAGAACAGCCAAGTCAGCAGCAGGGTGCGAGCGGGATGTTTGGATGGAAGTCAGGGTGGCGTGGAGGGGGGGGGCGGCTTCCCTCAGGCTTTCTCCAAGATTGAGCCGGATGAAAAAACCGAAGGAGGATGATACGTGAGGAGTCAACATGGTGTTCTATTGGTTCCTGGCTGAGTTCGTGTTATTGCCCCGTGTTGTGGGGGCAGTGGGGCAACGTGGGCAGAGTGAGTTGAAGCAGCTGATTCAGGGTCAGCACGACAGACGGCACTTTAGTGTTCGTTCATCCTAAATCTGATAGGTTGTTATTCTGACGCCACGTGGTTCTGGTTTCAATGCTGCTAGAGGAATCTTCATCTTTCAAAACATGCAGCACAACAGCTAGAATCCCTGGTGGCTTGGATTCCTGCTGGTATTCACTATTGCTCTGTCTTTAGATCTCAGCTCCACACGAAACCCAGAGAAGAACCCAGCTCATTCAGGTGAGAGCTGCGTGGAGGCCATGATTCCAAGGAGCGGAGCGCAGAGTCAGGGGTCGATTCTCATTCGGCCCGGGCCTGCAGCTGATTGTGACGATAGCGGTGCTGTTGAGTTGCACTACGCCGCTGTCGTCTGGCTGATACCTGATTGCAGCTTATCGGAGGCATTTACATCAGTGATTACCTCCAGCCTGCTGCCGCGGAGCCCGGGCCGGCCGTCTCTGACAGCCCAAATGATACCGTATGAATTATTGATGGTGACAATTATGCGAAAGCAGAAATTAAATCTATTAGGATTTGTAAAGTACAAATAATTTATTCAGCGAGCAGCCGTGCCGTTAAACCCGAAAGTGGACGAGGCGGGGACGCCGGTCCGAGCGGAGGGTGGGAGCGCCGAGCAGCGTCTCTCCTGAAGGAGTTCGTGGGAAGTGAAGCGTCGTAAAGGGCCTCGCATATCCGACAGGACACGGCTTCAGGCGTCGCTGCCAAACTGTCACAACACTGGCACAACACGAGTCCCTGTCGCACACAAACAGACACACACACAGACTCCAGAGAAGATGCACAAACACACACAGAGCTGCAGCATTTAGACTTGAGGTTGAAATATCCAGATGCACATAAATGAGCTTTTTAGGGACCAGGCTGATGATTGTTTTCAGATTTAAATGCACACATCTCACATGCAGAGGAAACACATGGCGCTGAACATCATGCCTCACAAGCGGGCTGACACTCTGCTGACCACACCAGCGATGATGTTTTCCGGTGACGGCTCCTCTTTCTGCCTTCTCCTGGCGCCGGTGCACTGTTGCCATGGGAGATGTTTATGTAAGCCATGTCTAATCCTGTTAACTGTTACTGCGGCTGCTGCCTGGCAATGCTGCACTGCAAGAAACGTCCATGTTACATGTCGTCTTACGGAACGCTGACTGGGTTTTTTTTTTGTTGAAACAAAGGAAGAAGAGAAAAGATGATTTTAGGTTTTCGTGGGAGAAGAGAGAACGAGAGCAGCACGGAGGCAGATTGTGCACCAAACATATTAATCACAGTCATAAAGCTAAATGTATATATGCTGTTCCGTGCACTCGTATCATACGTGGGTCGTTTTACCTGAATATACAACATACTGGTTTCAAAAACTAATTTGAGCTGCCACTGGGTCGTCACTTAATTTGAGCGTGAGAGCTAAATGTCTGCTGCATGTTTCAGGATGAGACTTTGGTCCAGGTGATTGTTAAAATGTGCATCTTTCAGCAGCTTCTGTTTGTTGTGCTGCAGTGGGAACCAGTTCTTCTTTGTCTTCTTGGAAACGTCCCTCATCTCTTCCACTTGTTGGGTGTATTTGCAAATGAATAGAAAGATATTCCGCACATTTCTAAGAGTATCAACCCGCAGCACTAGTGATTAAAAACCATCTTTCCTGTGAGCCAGTGAGAGAAGACGAGGCAGGAGCGACGCAGCCTCGCGTCCCCCCCCCCCCCGTCTCGTTTCCCAGTGTGGAGCGGAGCCACCGAAATGCTTTTTGTCTCGGACAATCCGAAGCATCACGGCCCATAAACCCCCGCACCTCGCCGCCTTATCTTCAACCTTCACCGCCGCCATAAAAACATAACCTCTGGATAAGTTTCTAGATGATCATCCTTCAATAACAGGAGCACACGTCGTCCACCATCTTCTGCTGGAGAGGAGCGGCATGGGAGAAGTCTAAGCCTAATTATCCCGATTAAAAAGCCGACAGTGTGAACGAGTCGTACAAAAGAGGATTATACAGACATGAAAGGAGAGAGGGAGGAAGAGGAGCAGAGCAGCGGGGAGATGGAAGAGCTCGTGGATGATGAGGCGACATATTCATCCAGTTCATACGCCTCACAGAGGACGCTGGACCTGCACCCGTCTCCTCCCCCCACTACCTCTATTGTCTTTTGCTCCATTAGTTTTATTACAGTCTTGGCTGAGGAATCAGGGGATTGTACGATCACCTGATCCTGAAGGTCAACAACAGATCCACGGTGGCTCGGGCACTGGTCTGCAGTCAGTTTCCACAGAGACACTGGTGCAGATGCAGAGAAAACAAGTTCCTAATAATAATATTGTCCGTTGAAGTGATGTTGTGTCAGAGTGAATTCTTCCTCCAAGGCCAACGGTCCTTATAACACCCCCCCCCCGTCCCCTCCTCTTCACTCTGCACCAGCAGCCGAGCCTCTCGTCCATTAGACTCAGGTTTGTTCTACTCGTCATCATCGTTCTGATGCATCTGCTGATCGCAGCGCGGGGAAGAACATTCAAACACAGGCGGCGCCGGTTGCCAGGTGACCACAGGGACTCGGCCGCGTCCCAAAACCCTCCCGAGCCTCCTTCCTCCTGTCCGGCAAGGCGTCATGCGACAGGGGAACAAGGCGGAGGGAACCTGAAGGTGCTTTAACGTTATCGTGAGATGAACAGAGCGACTCTCTGACCTCAGATCAGACCTTTGCTCTTTCCCTCTGATTTAACGCTGATTGTCTTTCTGACAGAACCATCGTGACCGTCCCACCTTCACCGCCAACGGGTTTAAAGCAGGAGGATTTATCAGGCTGATCAAATATAAAACTCTTTTGTCTTTAACGTCTCATACATTTGACCTCAAGTCATTAAATGTGCAGAGGCTCAAATCTGAGCGTCACCTTGAGGACTGTCAGCTGCTGAGGAGGAGGAAAGGAAATGAAACGAGAACTCACAGATACAGTTCTGCTGCTGAAGGGCAGAACTGTAACGTCTGCAGAGAAGATTAGGTTTTCACCCGTTTGTTTGTTTGTCAGAAGGATTTCCACAGAACTTGAGCTGTTGTCACAAAATAACTCCTGAAGATTGTGTTCGGACGTTTTCTGCAGGTTTTTCTTTCACATGTGAAGAATGCAGCAGGAGGGTATTACCCATGATCCTCTGCTTCCTGAACCAGGAAGAGCTGCAGCTGTAACACATCCACCAAACTCTGTTTAGAATTCTTCATGTTTGAAAAGTTTCCTGCTGAATACTGCATCGTGCACATTGTGCAAAATGATGTTTTTTGGCATTTCATTGATTTCTCAGAGAATGATATCTATATCTAATGATATCTATGAGTGTGTGTGATTTGGTGCAGCTTGATTGAATCTAAGGAGACTGCATCACGCCCCCCCCCATGCACGGTATCATACATGTACACTCTGCACTTCAGCGTGCAGGAGGGAATTAAAGAATCCCCCTGCTTCAGCACGGCCAACACGCTCTCATTTACGGTGCAAATGAAAACATGCACAGTTTATGGATAAGCACTTCTGTGTTTGAGATGAGAAGAGGACTATCGACTCCCCGCAGCCAGCGCAGCACAGCGGCTCGGTCATGTGTGACATTTCCAATCGTGGAGGTGCATGTAACGTCACCACTACATGCACTATAACTCACCCTGTGTCCTCTCCCCACTGTCTTCACGCTGCAGCCGGCGCTGAGGTGGGAGAAGGGAACGGGACTTAATTCCACTTACTCAACATTCTTCCTGTTCCCATTAAAGGTCGAAGCTCATTTGGACCAAACAGTTTGCTGGCATCTGATCTAATGTCTGCTTTAACACTGACAAACTGGCTGTCCTGGCCACTTCTTCCTGACGCCAGGAGCCAGGGGCGTCGAACAAGGTTTCAATCGGACAACAAGCTCATTAGAGGAGAGGCGAACCAGCAGTCGACCGCCATTTTGGTGCCAGCTCAGTGGCAGCAGCAGTGGGGCGGCGGAGCGGTGATGGAAGCCGGTCCACGAGACGGCGGGAGCGAAGGATTAGAGACCCAGACGTGGACACCAGCATATTCTGGTGAGCTCCACTTTGTCTCTGTGTGTGTTAGCAGAACATTTGAACATTTCCATGGGAACAGAAAGGTAGAAAAGCTCTGGACACGCAGAGGTCACTGAGCCAATCGGAATAAATACCAGAAGAAGAACCTTCCCAACCTCGTGCTCAACGATTTAGGGTTTTGTTTTTGCAAAATCTATTTCAGGGTCATACTGAGGTTTGCATCGCGTCGATGTATGAAAGAGGGGTTTCAGGGTTTCTTTCCCAAGTTCTGCAAAGTTAAAAAGCCCAAAGTCTGTGGTTTGCATCGTGTGCGTCTAGCGGCGAGTCCGTCAACGTGGTCCGTCGTCATTTCCTCATTTCCACATGAAAAACCACTCCAACCACGTGTGGCTGTGAGGAGCTGGTGTTCCTAGACAGAGACGTCCATCTGCACCGTGACTTTACCGAGGGAGAGTCATGGAGCTGCTCTGCGAAGGGACTCGCTCGTGGATCAGAGCAGCACGGAAGCCAAATGTGTTACATCCTCCCGGGCTTATTTAATTAAAAGTGCCATTTATTTTCTCATTCATCTCCCGCACAGGGAAACCACTTCTCTTTCTCCTGCAGGAGCTTTTGCGGTGAATCCACCCGGGACTGTTCCTGCACCAGAGAGCGACGCTTTAAAAGGAAAAGAATAAACAGGTGATTTGATTTGACGACAGCGACGACGACGGGGATCTCAGCTCGTCATTCATCAAAGCTCAGATTCTTCCTTTGATGGAAGACGTCCAGGTTTAATAAAGAGCTTTCCTGTTTGACTCTGTAGTGTGAAGCGTGTCCCTGTGTGCGAGTCTTGAGGTATTTATAGTGGTATGTTTTGTAATATAATCAGTGGATGTGCTTTCCTATACATTATTGAGGGAAAATGAATATTAATGACCCAGTTGTGGCACAGTTTTCCCTTTTTCTACGAGAGGAAATCATGCAACACATTCAACATGACCCACACACTGTTTCAAACTGTCTAATCTCGCCTTCCGCGCCTCGCCGTCCACACACGACACACAACGCACACGTCCTGTGCAGCTCGGCAGCGGCGCTCTGGGTTGTTTCCAGGCCGACTGGAGGGTTTGACATTGTGTAGCTGAAGACGATGTGAAGTGAGGGGTGACCCGAGAGTGTGGAGGGTAAACGGAGTGACTCCCCCAGGGGGCGGCGTGTTCTCTCTGGCCCTCTTTTAGAGTTCGGACAAGTCCCATGATGCCGAGAGATTAATGAAGCTGCACTGGCACTGTGATTCCTGCAGGACACACACACACACACACACACTCACGTACACTATTCATTTCAGATCATGACACTTTTCGTGTGCCTTCTCTGAAGTGAGTTTAAAGAGGTGCAGGTTTTAAAACGCTGACGCTGGTGCACACGTTGCACACGTTGTCTTTTTCTCTCATTGGAAATGTTTCGTAAGTGGAACGTCTCCTTTTTTTTCCAACGGCATCGTCCCCATTGATCCCGACTGCATCACATCATCAATAACCTATCGATCCTCCCTGAAGCCGTCGTCCCCCTCACGACGGAGGCCGGGTTGTGTCCACGTCTGACGATGATGCGAACGAGCTGCACCAGAGCTCAGGATGTCGCATTAACACATGCACATCTCACACCTGCAGTCTGACTGCGGAGCTTTAGCAAATGCAGCACTGCCCCTCTGTTGTTGCCAATGGGTACTACAACTCTGCAACCGGCAACCTCTCAGGTTGGTTTTGGGGAAAGAGAGAAACGACACAGGAGGACAAATACTCCTCGAGGACAGAAAAGATTTTAAAGTGTTTGTGGCTTCAAAAGAACTGAACTTATAGGACCTTTAAAAACAGAATTTATAAAGTGCTTTAACAAAAAAAAGCAAAGAAGAGACAAATATCAATTGGCAGGATGCAATGTGACAGAAACGTTGATGAATAAATATAATGTATAAGCAGTAAAAGGACAATAACAAATAAATAAAAGGTGATAAAATGGGTTTTAGGAAGTGATTTAAAAGAAGTTTCTACTTTTGAGAACAAACGGTGGGTCCTGTGACAGTTTTCCACTTTCACTATAAGACGCTCACCTACACACACAAATCTCTCCCTGCACAGTAACAGCGGAGACTCACCATTGGCCGAGCGTTTGTATGGGCGGGGCTCCACTGCACAGACTCCACATGATGTCATCAGCACAAGATGGCGGCGCTCGTACCCGGGATCCTCTGGCTTCATTTCTGGAGGAAGCGGAGACACGTCGTGCATTCTTAGATTCAGTCTCTGATTTAGACGTCACATCTCTGCGAGCGCCAACAGCTCCTGGACACTTTCATGAAACCACAGATTTTGTTCCTGCAGCGACTGAAACACCGGTGAATTATGATGTGAGGATAAAACCCCGTTCTGCCTGGGAAGCAAACTGAGTCTGGACGAGCTTCTCCAAACACACCGGACATATTATCTCTGCGGAGTCTCTGAGGTCATTAGCAGCGATGCCAGAAAACATGCATGACCTTTTCAGCACGTGTCCCTGCTCCTGTCAGGAGGCAGCAGAGTCACAAAACCCATTAGCTGTGCACGTCCTGCTCACAGGGATCGGACGTATCCATGACTTGTACTGAATTAGAAGCAGAATACCACAAAAAAATGTTATTATTTATGAATGAAGAGTATATTTAATTACAAACACACAACCTCAATGACCACATTTGGATGTTTCAAAACTTTGTGTACATCAAGAACTATCAAAGTCATATTAACCTGAAACACTGAACGTAACACAAACAAAAGTTAGGAATTAGCCTCGTTTGATTGGAGCACTTCACTTTTACACAAAACGAATCCGGTCTCATCCCCGTGTGCAGCCACAGGGATAAAAACGTCTTTGTTTCAAGTCCTCTGAGCGTTACCTGGTAACGGCGGAGGTGTAACTGGATGTGCGAAGCTCTCGCCCTGTAGGTGCTGTTCATCTTCGTCCTGACACGTGTGCTCCACCGTGCTCTGCTGCAGAACCTCCACCTCTGAGACGACCGTCCACGGACACTGCTGACGGCACACGGAGAAGAGCAGCTGCTTTATCTGCGGGTTGCGGATGAGGAGGAACGCTGCGGTGATGCACGGAGGTATCGTGAGGAGCAGGGGCGTCAGTAAGGGTGTGAGCATCCTCCAGGTGGGCGACTTCGTTTTCCCCATCACTGGGAGGATGACGAAAAGTATGCTCGGCACCATCTGCAGCAAAAACATGAGGAGGTAGAGTCCCACGGTGCAGTTGGCTCGGTGGTTATTACACTTAAGCGCCATGCTCACCCTCAGCGCCGCCTCATACATGCAGCCGTAGCAGTAGCAGATGGTCAGGATGCAGAAGGTTGTGATGACAGACGGGGGCACGAAAACCTGCAGGTCCTCTTCCAGGGTAAAAGTGATGAGTTCCTTGATGGTAATGGCGTCGCACAGGAACCCGCTGGTTTGCTGCTGGAGGCCGCGCTTGATCTGGTTCAGCACCAAGCCTCCATGAACGCTCGCCGCCAAGCTGACCAGCCAGAGGAGGCCCAGGCTGACGTGCACGTTGGTGGTGTTGATCAACCTGAGGTAGTGGATTCCGTGGCAGATAAACATGTAGCGTTCGACGGCCATGAGGGCCAGAGATATCTGGGACGTCAGGAAAAAACAACGCAAGACACAGAACTGTACGACGCACCAGCGTCCGAACAGCTGAGTCTGCTTACGCACGACGGACGACACACGTGGTGATGAAGGTCATCCCAAAGCCACAGGCGGACATGTTACTCAGCAGGATGTACTGAGGCTGCCAGAGGAGCTGCTTGTATCTCGCCGTCAGAAAAAAGAGCAGTCCGTTAGCCGTCAAAGAAAAAAGTGCACAGCCCAGAAACACGAGGAAAAAGGCCAGGGAAGTTTTCTTTGAGAGGGAAAAGTCCCAGGTCCGATCCACAAGTTGAGTCCAGTCGCCCGCGGTCGTCTCGCCGGGCGAACCCAAGAAGGAGCTGGAGAAGGAGCCGGAGAAGGAGCCGGAGAAGGAGCCGTTTGAGGAGCCGTTTGAGGAGCGTGGCATCGTGACGCTGAAGCACACAACGCTTTCTGAAGGAAGACGTTCTGACGGTCAGGGTAAAGGAGGAGCAACCAATGTGGTTACCAGGAGACTGGGGAAGAAGCAGCTCCACTTACATGGGAATGTTCACATCATATGAACACAAAGGGAATTTAACTACATTATCAATATTTTATAATCACTTTACCTTTATCTCAATGATTTTTATATTTTTTAAATGTGTTGATTTTATCTCAATATATTTTTCTTTTTCTCATCAGCTTTTGCAATTTATTATTTTATCTCCTTAGTTATTTTATTATCATATCCATATTACATATTTTTCAATCGTTTTAAGCATTATGTTATTTTATCTTCATAATTTTGTTAACTTTTTTATTTCACCATTATATTAAATTTGTTTGTTGTTTTTTTACCTTAACAATTTGTAAATTTTTCTAATCTTTATTATTTTAATTTTCTAATTACTTTTAGCAAATCATTATTTTATCTTAATTTTAATTAATTTTGTTTTGGTGTTTGCTCGCTGCCACATCTCCTCAGTTCCTGTTAATATTATGTCAGTGTGCTTTTCTTGATTTAATAAGTTTTTAATTGTTTTTATAATATAAAACACATTTTGTGTCACATTGTTCATGACGTGTTTTACACAAAAAGGTCTAAAAAAACCACAAATGTGCACTTGACAAACTAAATCTGTATCACTTTATCATTTATCATCTTGATAAACATATTCTTCACTATGTCACGAGGAGGTTTACTATGATTTAATTGCCTCCGATGGAAACGCTCTAATGATGGAGGTGAAGAAAGTCCGGGAATAAGAAGCGCTGGCCATCACCATGACAACACGCCCATCAAATCCTCTTCTGACGGGGAGAAGCGGGGGGGGGGAGACACGACGAGAGGGAAGGAGGTTTTATACTTTAAATGTCATTTCTTTACCTTTAAAAGAGAGAGTGGGCGGACAAGTAACTACATTTACTAAGTACAGTAAGTACATTTATTCAAGTACTGTACTTAAGTACACATTTGAGGTGCTTGTACAACTTCCTCCTCCACTTAATCTCACATGTCACTGCACTGTAAGTACAGTACTTTCACTTTACACACTTCAAGTACATGCTGCAGATCACACAGGACTTTTACACACAGTGGAGTCTCTCTGAACTGTGAAGGATCTGAATCTACGGAGGAACAATGGATCCCACCGACCGGCTGATCCACCGTCTGTCCGTCCTAAATGAAGGTGGCGTTGGGACGTCCATCCTCAGCTGCCCCCCCCCCGAGGTAAAGGGCTGGATCCCGACCTAAAACAGGACTCATTCAATTCTGGTGCAAATCTGAATCAGGGGACTTGTGTTAATGTTGTTGAAGTCCTCCGTTTAGACCTTTGAGTGCATGAGATGTCGGCTCCAACAGCGACGACGTGAAACCATGAACGTGTGTGAAAGTGTTTGAGGATCATTTCTACGTTGCTGTTTTAATTCTAGTTAGAGATATTACAATGATCCGACTGAGCTCCCTTCAAATTCAAACATACAACCAGTGAAATATGTTATGTGACAAAAGAAACACATTCTCCCACCGCAACATCCTCGATTTTTAAACAGCGACTGAGATTTATTTTTGAATTAAATAAAGTCGTACATTTCACAGCTATAGGAGCCTACATAGTAAGCAAAACAAATACTCTTTGTCCGTGTGCAGAACTACACCACAGGGTAGTTCACGACGTGTCGCCATCGCCTGGTTAACGGAGAGAGAGGACGCGGCTTGTTGAGCGATGAGGCAACGGAGCCGCAGAAGAAGAAACTCCCCGAACGACTGAGTGAGTGATGGGGGGGAAAAAAGAGAGGAAGAAAAAAGACGACGAGGTCCTGGAGTTGTGGCGTCTGGAAACGTGTTCGTGCTGATTCCTTCCAACGTTTAATGTCCACAATTCGAAATAAAAAGATTCTTCGGATTACCATGCTTTAAACGGAGAACCTGAAGTTCCTAATATTTTAGATACTGTGTGGTAAACTTTTTTTTTTTTGTTGCTCTTCTTCAAAATCCACATCTAACATTTTTGCGATGGAACTTTTCAGCTGCTCACATGAAAACGTACTTTTGGAAACGTCTCTCGAGCGCAGCGTCGCTTCCCGTTGCTCCCCCTCCTCCTCGCCACGGGGAAGATGGCGGCTGCAGTCTTAGGAGAGCACAGCGTTGGATTTCTTGACGCCGATCAGGTTGTCGGCGCTGACGGCCCTCCTCATGGTGTTTTTACACATGTCCTTGTACTTGTCCTCACACAGCCTGGAGATCGCCTGGAGACATGAACAGATCTGTTAATGCCTGAGCAACAAAACAATCTGAATTCAGACGCTTTCCTCTGCAGAGCGGATCCACTCACCTCCAGCTTCTGGGCACGTTTGTTGCTGAGCGGCTCCAGCGGGAAGCTGAGGTTGTTTTCGTCAGCCAGCGAGCGCAGGTCAAAGTAATACTTGGCGTAGACGCTGGCCGGGACGTTGATGTTGAACTGGAGCAGCTCCAGGAAGTGACGCTCCATCTCGTTCCTGCAGAGACACAATCAGAGAGTGAAATACCTCGGACGGCGTTGACAGGTATGTGAATCAATCAACCGGTACCGTGTCCAAGTGTTTAGGATCTAAACGAGCTCACATGTCCTCCACCGTGATATCTTTGAGGATCTGGCAGTAGTCCACGTTCCACACGGCCTGGTCGTCCCAGACCTTGGAGGCGAGCAGGATGGCGCCGAGAACAATCCTCTTCCAGTTACAGGGACAGATGTCCATCTCAGCGTAGGTCAGCAGCCTTTCCAGGTACACCTGTCACACACACACACACACGACCACGCGTTCACACAGGAAGTACACGCACATCTAACCCATAGAGACTGTGTCGGGGTTGGAAACGCACCAGAGTGACGATGGCACACTCGGCGGTGAGCTGCGCCGAGCTGAAGAGCGTCCGGATGAAGCGGTAGATGAGTTTGTGCTCGGGGTCGACCACAGAGTAGTCGTCTGGGACCTTTTCTCTCTGTCGGAGCAGAGAGGCATCGTCATCACTTCTTCATCAGAGCGAACAGTAACCACTGGCTTCATCTGCTTTATGTAAGGAAATACCTCAACTCACCGACAGAGGGTGCTTCTTCTCGTCGAATATTTCCAGCGAGCGGTTTGAGTCTCTGCAGGAGGAGAAGAACCAACTGACGTTAAAAAGGTCAAATGGGCAAATGATCGTTTTACAGTTTTACAGTCCATCAACTTCTTTAAGAGGTGAAATCTACGAGACTATAAACACAAGCTCCTCCTACCTGTTCTTTATATGATAGTAAATGGCCAGAGCGACGCTGCAACAGACACAGAAACATCATTTTATTATTTGTTTCCCAACGGGAGCTTCACTTGTTCGGTGACGATGCGTCAGAGGGACGGAGGGGACGTCACTCACCACTTGATGGTGCTCTTGAGGTTGGGCTGGCTGACGGTGCTGTCGTCGATGAATATCGTGGAGCAGGAGCTGTACTTCTTCGTCAGGAGCCCGGGAGACATCTGCATCAGAGACAAAGATTAGAGAAGATCTGGAGAAAAGTCAGAGTTACAGCACGGATTGGTTCTTTCACTTCTTCAGATGACTATTTATAGAAGATTATTTCAACAAATCAGATAAAAAGTGTTTCGAAAACAAACGTTAAAGCTCAAAGGGAGAAATGTGTGATGCTATTTGTCCTCTCTTCAATATCTTTTCTATAAAATACAGGTTCCTGGGTTTCTGTTTCTGTTTCTTTCTGACGAACACAGATTAGAAAAGAGACTAAAACTATTTAAAAAGCTCTGGAACCTCCTCGTGTTTCCAAGTGGACGTCTTCGTCTTCTACGTGTACGGCTCCTCTTCTTCACCCTGAGATGTTTGTGTTCTTCCAGTTTCACGTCCGTCACATGAATTTCACAGTTTCCTGTAATCTCACATGGACTCACTTGAACATTTCTCAGGAAAATGTCCGCAGCAACCGACTCAGACATTTTCCTCGGTCACTCACACTTTCAGGAGAACCTCCTCGGTCACTTACATGATTCAAGTAGTTGCTTTTCCTTTTCTCCCGCACTGCAATGAGAGGAAACGTGTGTTAGACGTGCGGCTGCAGAAGACGAGGACAGACACAACTACAGTGAGGACATCTTTACCGTCCGTCTGCGACTTGTTGAGGAACAGCGTGCTGGCTCTGGGATGATCTGACGGGTTCGACTCGTGGGCCAGTTCTGTGAAGACGTAAAGACAAAGTGAGTGAAGCTGTGAGTGAGGCTGGACATGGAGACATCAGATCTCTGGAGACAGACACTCACCGTCCGGAAGCTCCCGGTCACTGATGTGCTGCAGGTACGTCCCGGTGTCCTCACTCACGTCCTCGGCGGTGGTGATGGGACACTCCTCTAGCTCCACCTCCCTCCGGGAGATCTTCGGAGTTTCTCCCGAGGAGCAGCAGGACACGGAGCCTCCCATGGTCGATGAGCTCGCCTACAGGGGGCGCTGTTTCCCATACACAGGGACAGTGGTAGTTAGCGGAGGTGAACTCAACCGGGGACTAGTTAGAGAAACGGGTTAACAGTGCATGCTCACACCGATGACGCCTCCGTGCGTGTGAGAGTGGAGGATTCTGGGAGTCTGAGTCGCTTCTATCAGGTCATTTCACGCAGGACTACACGACATGCTAGCCGGCTAACGCTAACACCTGGGTCCGGTGCGCGTCCATCTTCCCTCGCAGGAAGTCTCCTCCACGGTTAAACACGGACTCACTGAGCGGGACGGGCCCCGGAGGAGGTGACGGAGGCAGCGGACATGTCTCCGGTACCGGAGAGTTGAACCGTGTTAGCAGCGTTAGCTTCAACACCGTCACAGCAGCGGGAGACACGTCCGGGACTGTCAAACCCACACCGGAAGATCACTCGCTTCCTGCTTCCGCTGATCACAATAAAAGTCCCGACTAAAGATTTCGTACAGAAGCGACAATAATAATATTAATAATAATAAGAAGAAGAAGAATAAGCAGAGGAAATAAACTGCACACAATGTGACTAGTTTTTACAATAAAAAGAAAATTGAACTCATTTCTAAAATAGGTCCCACAACATCACGACAATGACAATAGACACCTATAAAAACCGTTATCGTTATAAAACAAATTAAACTAACACAATACGATTCAAGTGGACAGTTATTTCACCGAATTTACTTTTGTTATTTTTCACTTGTAAAATTCCCGGTAGTTATAGATTCTCAGCTTTTATTTTGAAAGCAAGAACGGAAATGTAGTACGTAGCTGCTGCTGTCAATCAACTTCACGAGCACCGGCTGGAGTCCATGTGAAGCCCCGCCCCCTTCCTATGGATTAAAAACCTCCGAGGACACACCCACACCGCAGCACCGGGCTTTCCTATTGGTCGCCTTCCAGCCGGGCTGTTACACGATTGGCTGGGAGACGCGGAAGAGCCTCAGTGCGCATGTGCAGCAGCGTCACGGGAGGAAGAAACAACATGGCGCTGGTTCCTTACGTAGAGAACTCCTCGCCTCTCCTGTCGAAGCTCCACAGCGCGTCCGCCCAGTTCGAGTTCAACTCCCATCGCGTCACTGTGTCTCAGGACTGGAGGAGACATGGCGTCGCTGCCGTGCTGTGGGACGCGGTCAGACCCCCACCGTGCTACACATCCACCCTGACGTGTCAATAACATGCTTGTTTCCATGACAATGACATGTTTGATGACGTGTGACGTGTGTCTGCAGGCCGTGGTCCTGTCCGTGTACATGGAGCTGGGGGAGCTGCAGCTGAAGGGCAAGCGGGTGATTGAACTGGGAGCTGGAACTGGGCTCGTGGGGATCGTAGCTGCTTTACTGGGTGAGAACCTGCACAACACGAGCACAGCGCCGCCTACTGCACACAGAGGGAATGACATCACGGTTTCAGCTACACATCTGGCTCCTGGTGTCCCTCATGTGACAATCACGTGTGTCAGCAGAGGGCGCTGTTACAGAGTGAATGATGAGAGTTCATGTGAAACCCTGAGTCACGTGTGTATTTTATTTTGAAGGAGCTGAAGTGACCATCACTGACCGAGCGTCGGCCCTGGACCTCCTCTCCACCAACGTGAAGGCCAACCTGCCTCCAGACTGCGAGGGCTCGGCGACGGTGTCCGAGCTGACCTGGGGCCAGGGCCTGGACCGGTACCCCGCCG
Source organism: Hippoglossus hippoglossus (assembly GCF_009819705.1). Lineage (NCBI taxonomy): Eukaryota > Metazoa > Chordata > Actinopteri > Pleuronectiformes > Pleuronectidae > Hippoglossus > Hippoglossus hippoglossus. The sequence goes on along the minus strand of NC_047152.1, from coordinate 10,253,723 downwards.
GGGGATTCGACCTGGTGCTGGGGGCGGACATCGTTTACCTGGAGGACACGTTCGTGCCGCTGCTGCAGACGCTGGAGCACCTGAGCTCGGACGCCACCGCGGTGCTGCTGGCCTGCAAGATCCGCTACGAGCGGGACAGGAACTTCCTGAGCATGCTGAAGGAGCGCTTCAGGGTGGAGGAGGTGCACTACGACCGGCAGAGAGACATCCACATCTACAAGGCCTGGAAGCTGCTGGAGCCCCGGGCGGATTTATGAGAAATAAAACAGGACATTTTACCAGAAACACATTTATTACCAGCTGCCAAAAATGTAATATTTGAATAGCTCTGACATAATGCACTGTATCATACAAGTTGGTGCTGACATTTAGAAACTGTGTATACAAAAATCCAAAAGCAACATAAAAAAAGCATATTACTGTCATGACTATACATAATACCTAAAAGAATACTGTACGACTCTGTCAGCATGAACACGTCCACTCTGCTCACTGTCAAGTCCTTGTGTTTTACATTTGGTCGCACTTTGCTGTCCTGGAGCGGAGGTTTGGTGAGAACTGATAACCCATCCTGATCAATATGTGATGATAATTAACAACAGAACGCCCACAGACACTTAGTGATGAAAAACTGCTTCTCTGTGTAAAACCCTAAAGAGGCTCCTCACCCGGCGGCGGTGGCGAGATGACGCAGTGTGAAATGTGGTCGGATTGTATAAGCAAAGAAAGTGCGAATGCCTCTAATCCTGTAAACACAATCTTGACACCTCGACATACAGGCGTCTTGGTTGTCAACAATCGGATACTGAATTATTTGAAGCGTTCCCAAAATAAAAATTAAAAAACGGTGGCAGTATTGCAAAGAGTAAAATACACAGACACAGGAGTGAAGGGCTGCGTGTCTCTGAAATGTGAAATATTTCTCCTGTTGCATCAACACATAAGGCTCTTTTTTTAGTTTTTCAGAATTCATGAAACTAACTTTAAAAACCGGGCGAACTGAAAAACAAATATAGATGAAGACAATTTAAAAAAATTATTTTGTTTATACAATATTTGCACCAGCAACGACTTTCCTATTTTTACCAACAGGAGGCAGATAAAATATGAGAGGAAGTCGTTTGTTTCTCTAAATTACCGTGAACAAACTCCGACTGTTCAAATTGATCCGCCACTGTTTCATTTGGGGGCTTTTGAGAAGATGGTTGTAATTTTAAATCAGTTATGGCCGAGAACACGTGAAGAAATCAGTGATTTTACATGTGGGAGCTTTTCCAGATTCAGTGCCGTCCACGTCCTCCAGCCTTAACCGCGTTTCTTAAAGCTGCAACTAACATGAACCGAATGTCACAACCCGAGGGTCAGTTTTCTGTTCCATGTATCAAGGCAAGGTAAACAAACGTTTAACAGAAAGTAAATGGCATCATCAGAGCAGAGAATCTTACACATAAACCAAAAGATAAAATATCCATGACGCAGCCAATCTATAGTTCAAAGCATTAGTAAGTAACAGATGTTAATGCGAGAGCTCAGTTACGATAACAAACGTCGCACAAAAAGGAAACCGAGACTTCAGAGCGTCTCAGGATTTGAAAGTGTAAAAATGTCCGTCGTCGGTGGTGACGTGATCGAGCAGTCCCCCGTTGCTGGTGATGTCGCCCATTTCGTCCAGTGACTGGAACGCTTCCCTTTGGCGGCGTGAAACAAAAACCGCCTCATTGTCCGTTCCACCACTTTCACCACGAGGACCCCGTAGAGCCGAGGCCTCCACCGCTTCCGCTCGCCACGCCGTCAGCCCGAGGGGAACAGATTTAGGGATTTAAAACCGGTGACGGGAGAAGAGAGGGGTGTCATTTTGTTGTAATCCTGGTGAGTCACTTTACAGATTTCCCGCAGTCTTTATAAAGAAAGCAAAGAGTAGAAAAGGGGCGGTGGCGTCCAGGAGCGTCTCTGAGCTGAGTCTCTGTACGGGGCGGCAGACGGGCACCGAGCCGGCTCCTGGCAGGCGTTTGGTGACGATTCTACTCTGATTTGTGGCAGTACAAGTCTTTGAGGGCTTTCAGTTCCTCGATGAGGGTTTTGTTCTGGTTCTCCAGCACGGCCACGCGGTTCTCCAGACACTTGACGTACTCCTTCTTCTTCCTGCGACACTCGCGGGCTGCCTCCCTGTGGGACACATTAAAAGGTGTGAGTCTCCAAAAAAGTCTCACAAACAAAACTTGTATCCAATCGCCTGCCCCGTTAGAGCAGGGTTATTTTTACTGATCTATTTCTGTTCCCACTTTCTAGATAATGCTCATTGTTAGATGTTAACTGTATCAGAGATTACACCAACAGCCCCATCAGGTAACAGACACGACCCCACGGAAGAACACAAACCTGTTTTTCATAAGTCGGACCTCCCTTTTACGCGTGACCTCCTCCGTGCCTCCCCCTGAGCCCAGAGCGGGCGAGGTCGCCATCACCACCCCGGACGTGATGGAGCTGGCGGGGGCTGTGCGGATCTGATAGGCCTGGACGTCTCCAGAAGCAGCTGGCGGACGAAGACGGCGAGACATGAGAACGGAAACATGAAGCTCACGCGACACTTTGAACTTGGGTTTCATATTTCAAATCGCTGGAGCTGAATTGTGTCCCCACCTTGTACGACCACTTGGTTGCTAGGCACCAGGATCTGCTGGCCGTCGCTGGTCTGAGCGTACTGCAGGATGGTGGCACCCGACTGTCCCCCAGCGGCGTTGGCCATGGTCAGAGTCTGCAATCCATCTGTGCCGTTATTGGCCAGCTGGATGGCCCCGCCCTGCGTTATGGCAACTACAGAGGGACGGATGTCACACGTAAGGATTAGTCTCAAGTGAAGCAGTAAACATGGCGTCACTGCGGCGTTCGGCTGAAACACGGCAGAGACGCTGTGTTTGTTTTAGTGTCAACATGTGGAATCATTGTACAGCAGCGTCCTGTGTGTACGTCAAACAATGTGTCTATTGACCGTCCTCCGGGGACGCAGCCCTGAATGTGTGTCCAAGACAAACACAGTGAAAGAACAACAGCTCCACTGCGTTAGTAGGAACATGTTACTAAATATGGGTCAGTATTATAAAACATCTGATCACCAGGACGTGAGACAAACTCAGCTGTGAATGAATCCAGGAACTTGCTCACTTCCCAGAATGCTCAGCGGTTTGGAAGTTGTCCAATATAACTTTCTTTTTAATCCCAACGCTGTGCAGTAACTTTCTACTGTAAAGATCAAAGTAACGCTGCCCCAGTGCAGATGTACTCACTGTACTGGCCGCTGCTGGTCTGGTAGATGGGGGTCGGCATGGTGACGGTGGTGATGGTGGGAGCCGAGTCGTCCTCCGACTTCTCCTCCTCAATTCGAGGCACGGCCGGAGCGTCCGACGACAAGTCGTTCAGAATCTTCCTGTGGAGCGGAGCAGAAACATCTCAGCTACCTTCTCCTCCTCTGAAGCTGCAGCCTCTCAAAGTGCTGAGGCGTGGCTCACCTGTACGACGGTCGTCTGGACAGGATCTCTCTCCTCTTCTGACAGTCCGTCACACTGTCCACGGACTCCTGAGAGTCTTCGCTCTCGGCAATAGTCGAAATCTGACAGTCAACAAAAAGCATCGGCCGTGAACTTCAAGATTTATGAAAAGGGAATCTGATTATCTACTGATTTATGAATGCTTCTGGATACACGTGTAGCACTGAGTGACTCTCGTCGGTGCAGTGAAGCGGCGAGGTGGCTGTGAGCTGTCTAACAGAGGCTGTCTCACCTGTACGGTCTGGACCTGAGGGGACTGGATCACAGAGGGCTGTGCAGCCTGGATCACTCCGTGCACCTGCACCGTCTGACCGTTGGGTAGCTGCACTAAGGTGACTGTGGGACCACTGGTGGTCACCTGGCCTGCAGCGATGGACGCCTGCAACAGGGACACACACACAGATTCACCAGCAGCCCCCCACCACTCCTCACTCCTCCCTGTCATGGGGCGCAAGGTGCGAGCTTTACCTGGGCCAGGGTGATGTGCTGGGCCTCAGACTCGGAGACAGCCGTGTCACCACTTTGCTGAGTGTCTGCGCCAGCCTCCATCTTCATTTGTAACCTGCACACAGTGAGAGGCTGCTTGTTGGTGCATCGTGAAACCAGAGGAGAGGCTCTGGAGGTCTGGACTCTCGTGCACAACTTCAGTGCACGTCGCTGAAGGAGGGTGTGGCTCAGCTTCACGCGTTAGCATAGCATTCATGGAGAAAAGCTCGTGGACGGGTTTCCCTGCAGCAGCGGCAGCAGCACTGACTTATCCTCGTGTAAAGCACTATGAGCACACAGCAGAAGCCATGTGTGACATTAGCCCCGTTACTTTCAAATGAGCTGCGGTGCTACCACCCGGAGGCTAATGCTAGCTCGGTGTTCCTGAGGGGCACCGGGCTGCGGGCAGATGCTAACCAGCCCGCAGCGCCGAGTGAAGCTAGCGGCCAGGGAACTGAGCGGGCTTTTATTCAACTGCTGCCGGGTGGGGACCCGAGGCTAATGCTAGGTGAGCTAGTAGCAGTGGGTGCTAGCGGTTAGCATGGAGGGAAACGTCCGCACGCATCGTTAGTTCCTGTGGTTTGACCCAGAGACTGTAGATCAAACCCGGGAGGCTCCGGGGCGAGAGCCGGGGTTAAAGGGAGCTAACAGGGAGTAGCAGCCTCCGCTAGCCGCTCCGGGCACTTTATTAAAAACAGCTCCTCCACATTCAGCAGCCTCCTCTGCAGCCGCCATGATCTCTTTGTTGCTTTGTGCGGGAATCGAACACTAGCGGCGGCTGCTGGCGGCTGCTGGCGGCCATTTATCTGTCCGGCAAACATCAGATCCTCTTACCGACACAACTCGCTTCGTCACTCCCGGGGCTCCGGAGCTCCACTTTTATTCAGGCCGACACGTAAGAGCCCGCGTCAGGCTACACCTCCGCCGCGTCACCGGGAACAACAACACTGAGAGGAGGACGAGAGGGACGACGACAGACAACATCAGAGGAGCCGAGCGGAGCCGAGAGGAGGCGGGAGGAGCCGAGCGGAGCCGAGGGGAGCCGAGGGGAGGCGGGAGGAGCCGAGGGGAGCCGGGAGGAGGCGGGAGGAGCCGAGGGGAGCCGAGGGGAGGCGGGAGGAGCCGAGAGGAGCCGAGGGGAGGCGGGAGGAGCCGAGGGGAGGCGGGAGGAGCCGAGAGGAGCCGAGGGGAGGCGGGAGGAGCCGAGGGGAGCCGAGGGGAGGCGGGAGGAGCCGAGAGGAGCCGAGGGGAGGCGGGAGGAGCCGAGGGGAGGCGGGAGGAGCCGAGGGGAGCCGAGGGGAGGCGGGAGGAGCCGAGAGGAGCCGAGGGGAGGCGGGAGGAGCCGAGAGGAGCCGAGGGGAGCCGAGGGGAGCCGAGGGGAGGCGGGAGGAGCCGAGAGGAGCCGAGGGGAGCCGAGGGGAGGCGGGAGGAGCCGAGCGGAGCCGAGGGGAGCCGAGGGGAGGCGGGAGGAGCCGAGAGGAGCCGAGGGGAGGCGGGAGGAGCCGAGAGGAGCCGAGGGGAGCCGAGGGGAGGCGGGAGGAGCCGAGCGGAGCCGAGGGGAGCCGAGGGGAGGCGGGAGGAGCCGAGAGGAGCCGAGGGGAGGCGGGAGGAGCCGAGCGGAGCCGAGGGGAGCCGAGGGGAGGCGGGAGGAGCCGAGAGGAGCCGAGGGGAGGCGGGAGGAGCCGAGAGGAGCCGAGAGGAGCCGAGGGGAGGCGGGAGGAGCCGAGAGGAGCCGAGGGGAGGCGGGAGGAGCCGAGAGGAGCCGAGGGGAGGCGGGAGGAGCCGAGCGGAGCCGAGGGGAGCCGAGGGGAGGCGGGAGGAGCCGAGAGGAGCCGAGGGGAGGCGGGAGGAGCCGAGCGGAGCCGAGGGGAGCCGAGGGGAGGCGGGAGGAGCCGAGAGGAGCCGAGGGGAGGCGGGAGGAGCCGAGGGGAGCCGAGGGGAGGCGGGAGGAGCCGAGAGGAGCCGAGGGGAGGCGGGAGGAGCCGAGAGGAGCCGAGAGGAGCCGAGGGGAGGCGGGAGGAGCCGAGGGGAGGCGGGAGGAGCCGAGCGGAGCCGAGGGGAGCCGAGGGGAGGCGAGAGGAGCCGAGCGGAGCCGAGAGGAGGCGGGAGGAGCCGAGCGGAGCCGAGGGGAGCCGAGGGGAGGCGGGAGGAGCCGAGCGGAGCCGAGGGGAGCCGAGGGGAGGCGGGAGGAGCCGAGAGGAGCCGAGGGGAGCCGAGGGGAGGCGGGAGGAGCCGAGGGGAGCCGAGGGGAGGCGGGAGGAGCCGAGAGGAGCCGAGGGGAGGCGGGAGGAGCCGAGAGGAGCCGAGGGGAGGCGGGAGGAGCCGAGCGGAGCCGAGGGGAGGCGGGAGGAGCCGAGAGGAGCCGAGGGGAGCCGAGAGGAGCCGAGAGGAGCCGAGGGGAGGCGGGAGGAGCCGAGGGGAGGCGAGGGGAGGCGGGAGGAGCCGAGCGGAGCCGAGGGGAGGCGGGAGGAGCCGAGAGGAGCCGAGGGGAGCCGAGGGGAGGCGGGAGGAGCGGGAGGAGCCGAGGGGAGCCGAGGGGAGGCGGGAGGAGCCGAGGGGAGCCGAGGGGAGGCGGGAGGAGCCGAGAGGAGCCGAGGGGAGGCGGGAGGAGCCGAGAGGAGCCGAGGGGAGCCGAGGGGAGGCGGGAGGAGCCGAGAGGAGCCGAGGGGAGGCGGGAGGAGCCGAGCGGAGCCGAGGGGAGGCGGGAGGAGCCGAGAGGAGCCGAGGGGAGCCGAGGGGAGGCGGGAGGAGCCGAGAGGAGCCGAGGGGAGGCGGGAGGAGCCGAGAGGAGCCGAGGGGAGCCGAGAGGAGGCGGGAGGAGCCGAGGGGAGGCGGGAGGAGCCGAGGGGAGGCGGGAGGAGCCGAGCGGAGCCGAGGGGAGGCGGGAGGAGCCGAGGGGAGCCGAGGGGAGCCGGGAGGAGGCGAGGGGAGCCGAGAGGAGGCGGGAGGAGCCGAGAGGAGCCGAGGGGAGGCGGGAGGAGCCGGGAGGAGCCGAGGGGAGCCGAGGGGAGGCGGGAGGAGCCGAGGGGAGCCGAGGGGAGGCGGGAGGAGCCGAGGGGAGCCGAGGGGAGCCGGGAGGAGCCGAGGGGAGCCGAGGGGAGGCGGGAGGAGCCGAGGGGAGCCGAGGGGAGGCGGGAGGAGCCGAGAGGAGCCGAGGGGAGGCGGGAGGAGCCGAGGGGAGCCGAGGGGAGCCGGGAGGAGCCGAGGGGAGCCGAGGGGAGGCGGGAGGAGCCGAGGGGAGCCGAGGGGAGGCGGGAGGAGCCGAGGGGAGCCGGGAGGAGGCGGGAGGAGCCGAGCGGAGCCGAGGGGAGGCGGGAGGAGCCGAGGGGAGCCGAGGGGAGGCGGGAGGAGCCGAGAGGAGCCGAGAGGAGGCGGGAGGAGCCGAGGGGAGCCGAGGGGAGCCGAGGGGAGGCGGGAGGAGCCGAGAGGAGGCGGGAGGAGGCGGGAGGAGCCGAGGGGAGCCGAGAGGAGCCGAGGGGAGCCGAGGGGAGGCGGGAGGAGCCGAGAGGAGGCGGGAGGAGCCGAGGGGAGCCGAGGGGAGGCGGGAGGAGCCGAGGGGAGCCGAGGGGAGGCGGGAGGAGCCGAGGGGAGCCGAGAGGAGCCGAGGGGAGCCGAGAGGAGCCGAGGGGAGGCGGGAGGAGCCGAGGGGAGCCGAGGGGAGCCGAGGGGAGCCGAGGGGAGGCGGGAGGAGCCGAGAGGAGCCGAGGGGAGGCGGGAGGAGCCGAGAGGAGCCGAGAGGAGGCGGGAGGAGCCGAGGGGAGCCGAGAGGAGCCGAGGGGAGGCGGGAGGAGCCGAGGGGAGCCGAGGGGAGGCGGGAGGAGCCGAGGGGAGGCGGGAGGAGGCGGGAGGAGCCGAGAGGAGCCGAGAGGAGCCGAGGGGAGCCGAGGGGAGGCGGGAGGAGCCGAGAGGAGCCGAGAGGAGCCGAGAGGAGCCGAGGGGAGCCGAGGGGAGCCGGGAGGAGCCGAGGGGAGGCGGGAGGAGCCGAGGAGAACCGAGGGGAGCCGAGGAGAGGAGCCGAGAGGAGGAGCCGAGGAGAGGAGCCGAGGAGAGGAGCCGAGGAGAACCGAGGAGAGGAGCCGAGAGGAGGAGAGGAGGAGGTTTACCTGTGTCTCATTTTCCTGCAGGAGTTAACGTTTCTAACACAACCGTTAGTGATGTCACACCAGGTAAACACAGGAGCACTCTGCTGCCGCCCCGTGGACATTACAGTCATTACATCAACGTGTCTGATATCAACTGTCTAAAGTAACATTACCTTTAGATGTCAGTTGTAATGACTTCTGATGTCCACGGGGTGGCAGCATAACGCTTCTGTGTTTATTTAAAATGCCGAGACGGTTAATATCAGACAAGTTGTTGTAATGACTTTTAATGTCCACGGGGCGGCAGCATAACCCCTCTGTATTCACCCGCCTGCTCTCATCACTAATGAATCACATCAGAATGAACTGAAGCAACAGACCACATCGTGTGCTACTTATTATTATTGTTTATATTGTCTCTCCTCTGGCTCCGGCTGTAAAACCTGCTCATTACCTGTGTGTGTGTCTGTGTGTGTGTGTGTGTGTCTGTGTGTGTCTGTGTGTGTCTGCAGCAGCTGGTCAGAGTCCTGCAGGAAGATGAGCCTTCAGGTCAATTTATGACATCATGTGTAGGTGCGAGGTCATCCCAGAGGCCCGTGGATACACACACGTCAAACCTCCTCACCTGTGATTGACGGCTCCATCGCCGCGGCCGCACCAGCCAATCTCCCGTCCTGTGATAGTTTCCTGTTTGTATTCAAAGTCTGATAATGAACCGTCACCTCCTCATCCTCAACGAATAAAACACACGTCGCCTCCGAGTCCGGCTCCGACCTGATTGGACATTGATTTCTCTTCTTAATAACCAGCAGCTAGGATGTCTTTGGTCATCGTTAGACGCCGCACTGCATGCTGGGAGATCACCTGCTGAGTTCCTGTTGAAGTTTGTGTCCCTGTCGGACATTTTGACCAAAGTTAGAAACCAAATCTCCCTTGGTACGGTTCTTTATTTCAGTTTGTTCTTCTAGAAGAGGACGATCATCACATCTGAGAAGCTACAACTTCAGATAATAAACTCTACTTATTCACAAAGTAGATTCCAAGGTGACGTCTTCATTTGGCTTCTTCTAATCAAACAATCATCAAACACTGAAAGATATTCAGTTTATTTTTTATAAAAGACAAAGACATATTCTGTATCAACCTGAAGATTTTCATATTTCCTGTTGAAAACACATGAATCACATGTTTCCTGCTGCTCATCAACACGGCCGTTGTGTCCGGTGGTTCGATTTCTGACTGCTGAGGCTGATTCAGGGCTCTGCAGCGAGCCCCCCCCCCCACCCGACAGAGACCCTGTCTGCCACAGACGTCCACAGCGCTGCAGGAGGAGGAGGAGGAGGAGGAGGAGGAGGATGGAGTTTAATCTTCAGAATATGAAGCAAAGACCTGACTCCAATCCATCGCCCTCTCCTCTCTCCTTAAACCCGCCTGTCAAAGCCCCCGGCTTAACACAAGCCTCCAAAACCCCATCGACAGCAAACCCTGCAACACCCCCCCCCCCTCCCCTCCCTTCCCCAAATTCTCCCATTCCCCCCCCTTCTTCCTGTTTCACTTCCCCTGCTCCCCTGTCTTCACGTGTGTTTTTAATTTACACCACCGCATGAAAAATCCTGACCCCCACCTCAAATCGTGGCCCTCGGCGTCGGCGTGCGCAGCCCCTCGGCGTCGGGCCCGCCTGAACCGCACGGCGCCGCAGCATTGAGCGTATTAATAACATGGCTGATATATTCTGTCAACACCGTCGTGGAATTTTAAATGCACTCCTCAATCAAGCCGCACGGAAATATCATACCTGCCACTCAAGCAGGGCATTGTGGGAGATTTCTGCCTGTGTGGGCGTGCACTGTGAATCCAGACAAGGGGGGGGGGGGCACCACGCATTTGAATACCACTGACCTTATATGCATACTTTCCATTGAAGGCTGAATTACCTGAATCGCAGAGGAGCCGATGCACCTGCATGCGGTTGCCATGGCTACAGGGCCCCACGGTGCCCCCCCGCTCCCTCTCAGGCTCTCACATGTGAAGACGTGAGTCTCGGAGATACCCGGAGAAACGTTCTGCAGCGTCCACCGCCGTTATCTAACACACAGAGATTGTGCTGACCCAGGCCCGGCGCTAATCTGGGCTGCAGGCTGCACCGCGCAGTGGCCGATCTCAATCAATCCGTCAAGGTGTCAGCGCCTCCCTCCTGCGAGGAGTCCGCTCCCCTCCCCCCCCTGCGCCTCCCTCTGACCAGCCCTCCCTTCTTCTTCTTTAAGGTTTCTGGACTGTAATGATTCCTCCACAGCCCTCGATCGTTGACATGAAGCATCGTCGGACTCAATGAAGACAAATCAAAGGCAGATCAAAGTTTTATTTCACTTCCTGTTAACCAGGATCCACAGATGTGATGTTTATCAGCTCAGACGTCGACGTTTAACCCCAAAAATCTAACGATGGGAGTATTAGCTGCTTCCATCAACACCAGGTGTTTGCCTCTTTAGCCGCACGCAGCCGGATGAGCAGGTTTTAGATCTGGAAGAACGTGAGGCCGTCGGACTTCTGAGGCGTCAGCGCCGAGATCTGTGGCTTCCTGAATGGAACCTGGCAGCAGGACGAAGAACAACTGAGACTCTGGTGTTGTGTCAACACACGTGTTTTCCATCTGAGCGTGGACGAGGACACGGTGTCGTTCCTCCTCGTTTAGTCAGAAGAGGACAAGAGACACGCCAGTGACTCCATGGGACTGAATTTAAAGATATAACATCTAACAATCCTTCATAAAAATGTCTAAGAACAACTTCAGAAACCAAGATGGACGAAACAGGAAGCTTCAAAGCAGCAGCTCACAAATCAATGGGTGGGTTTAAATATTCAAATTTCAGAATCATCAACTGACGTCTCGTTGTGATGCTTAGAGAAGTTTGCCAATTTGAGGTTTTCGTTTTAAGCACCATGTTGTTCCTCCATGTTCAGTTTTTCTTTCACAGGATCTGTAATTTTTCCTCTTTGATCGCCACGAGTTTGAAGCTTCTCTGGAGTTTCTTTATCGGCCGTGTTTGGCGGCGCACAGCTGCACGAGCTCCTCCCCGCACAACGCCGCAAATTTGATTTCCAGGTTCTGCTTCTTCTCATCCTGCTGAACGGAGCTCGTACGAGCGCGGACGACCACGAGAGCCTGTGCTTTAATTAGGGTTCCTGCGGAGAGAGATAAGTGCTCGCGCTGGAGGAGGAACATGGCCGAGCCCCGCGAGGAGTCGACAGACGCACAGGAAGTTCTACCTGAACGAGGAGAAAAGGAAAAGAGTTTAAATACGTCTTTCACTCTCGCGTATCGACGTCAAAACACACGATTCAACTTTGTATTTTTCATATTTCAGCTTTTGAAGCACGGCGTCTTCTTCAGCTTCTTTAATCTCAGCGTTTCAGTCACAGCACGAGAGACAAAGACACACACAGTCCAGCACGAGGCCTCCCGTGTGTGTGTGTGTGTGTGTCTGTGTGTGTGTGGGTGGGTGTGTGTGTGTGAAGTTGCCGCAGTGCTCCTTCCCGTCATAACATGTCATTCTGGACACTATTACTCCCAACAGAGACCGACACTGCGGCTCAGTGACACAGAGCGGAAGGTCATCCGTCAAACAGAGAGTGGGTGTGTGTCTGTGTGTGTGTCTGTGTGAGTGGGTGTGTGTGTGTGTGTGTGTGTCGTCTCAGTCGATGCTTGACAAAGGACTGTATCTGTTTATTTTGTGTGTTTCTACAGGATGAATATACTTCTAATTGAGCATGTGAGTGTGTATCATGTGTGTGTGTGTGATACACAGAACCTGGGAAGCTGTCAGTCACGCAGGCAGAACACCGTTACCTCACACACCCTCACCTCCTCCCTCACCTCCTCCCTCACCTCCTCTCGCTGCCCGGTTCAAAGGTTGCCATGGCTACCCAGCGTCCCAGCGGGAACACAAAGCGCTCGGCCCCGGAGCCGTCGGAGTGCGTGCGCTCGGCGGGTGGGGAGGATACGTTGACCTCTGACCCCTCAAGGTCTTACACCGCTGGAGAGCGGGAGGAGTCGGGAGGAAACAGGGTTGTAAATTCGACTGATCCTCGCTGAGAGGAGGCGCGGGGTCGTGGGCGGCGTGGACTCCTGAGCCCGGAGACTCGTGCCAGCTGCCTCCTGGATTTCACAGGGCCCTGGGCGAGCGAGATAGCCGCCCTCTAATCCGCCGCGTCTCTCTCACCTTGCCTCCGCCGTGTTCCTCAGATAGTGCATCTTTTGTGTCACATCTCTGCAGCTGTCACCGCCGCCGCTCGTGAGGATGATGCCGGCTTTGTGTGGGTTCCTGTGTGTGTGTGTGTGTGTGTGTGTGAGACGGAGCCACACATGAGTACACACACAAACCAGCACATGTGAGAAATGCTTTTAGAAAACCACACCCCAGAAACAGAGCCACGCACTCCTGGGGTACAATATCACAAATGTTATGCAGATTTGAAATATTTATTCCAAACGAGGAGCGGAAACAATAATCTCAGCTTTTATTTGTCTTCTTCATTATTATTCTACAAACGTCGAATTCTACAGAATGAATCCGTTTCATTAACAGCAGTGAAATCGGAGTTTCTCTTGGACCATTTGCTCCTCTCAGTGTTTCCTTGTCTGTGCTGATGACTCGTCTCTGACTCTGTATTCGTGCCGAGTCTCAGTCGGAGCAAGTTGTTTCTACAAAGCTGTTTGTTGTCGTTCTGCACAGCTCGCACCACCGGAGTCGTCCTGGTGTGAATATCTGTCTCCACAAGTCTCACGTCACTCGAGACAAGAGATCCGTCACCTTAACACTTGATTCTCTACGATGGAACATTTTCCCAGTAAACTTTTTGTCCTCTTGACTGTGGAAAATCTGATCTAATTATGTAGCGTGAATATTTAATGTGGAAAACTCGATACACAGAACGTTCTCTCCCAATCAGAAGACATTTGTGTAGAGAAAGAAGCTGTGTGTGTGTGTGTGTGTGTGTGTGTGTGTGTGTGTGTGTGTGTGTGTGTGTGTGTGTGTGTGTGTGTGTGCATAGGGGAATAGGAGGGGACAGTCAGGAGCAGGGTTATTTACTGCGCGGCCCAGGCGACCTGTCCGTCCTCACGTCCGGCCCCAGCAGATTAAGATGCAGCCGCTGGCGTCTGCCACAGCAGCCTGAGATTGATGGGGAACACGGGGGCCACAGAGGCCCCGCAGAATTCTGAACAGAGCCTGCGGGTCCCGAGCAGCCGTGCTGCCAGCAGACAGCACCTCCTCCCTCCTCCTCCTCCTCCCCCCCCCCCACCTCCCTCTTGTCACCCTTTTCTCTATCTTTTTTTTTTTTTCTGACTTTTCTTTATCGCTCTGTTGCTCTTCCTGGTGTTTTTTCTCTCTGTCACTCTGACGCTTTCTGCATCCCTGTGTTTCTGTGTCTCTGTCACTCTGCCCCGCTGAGCCCCCAACCAGTCCCACAGCCCCCCCACCCCACCCCCCACCTCCCACCCCCGAATACGCTGTCTCAGCAGCTTCAGCAGATTTGGATGTCACGAAACTGCAGGTGTGTCAGCGTCGTGTGAGTGTGTGTGTGTGAGAGGGCAAACGCGAGGAGGGATTTGCTCAATAAATAATTCTCTGGTTAAGATGTGGAGCAGGAAAGTTAACGTGAGATGGATGCGTGAGTTTAGAAGCTGTCCGCTCAGATGATGAATTTCACACTTATCACACACTACATCCACGCTGCGACGCTTTCAAACTAAAACCACCTCGGTATTCTACAATGATACAGCTGTTTACGTGCAGAGGAAACAAGCTTTTATAATTCAACTGTAAACCTGCACTTTGAGTTTACCAGTGTTCATGTGATATTAGCATTTAAAACTCATATGGAGCCAAATGGCTTGTGAGGACAGAGGTGGTTTTAGTTTGAAAACGCGTGGATGTAGCCTCAGTTTGTCAACATCTGCATGTGAGACAGTAATTCTGATGTTGCTGCGAGGGAAGAGGAAAAAGATGAGGGTGGAAGATGGATGTGTGTGTGTGTGTGTGTGTGTGTGTGTGTGTGTGTGTGTATGTGTGTGTGAGAGGGCACCAGTGTGTGTGTGTGCTGAACAAACTGCACTGGCAGGGTTTTTGTTGGAGTCCCCAGGGCAGAAGACGCATGAGTCAGCGGCCAGTTGGATTTATAGCCAATTGATTAAATTAGCATTTGTTCTGCTACTGGGGCAGCGGCCTGTCGGTATCAACATGCACTGAGACACACACACACACACGCACACTCTCACCGCAAACAGACACACACCTGTGCAACGACTGCAGGAAGGAAACACGAGAGGAACAAGACAATGAGGGAAGAGGGGAAGAAAAGTAGCAGGACACAATTAGCGATGGTGTCGATAAGTCAACATGATTAACATCAGGATCAGTGGGATGTAAACACTGGGAGAGACGCTGCCTTGCTCCTGAGCCGCTCCCTCGTGTGGTGCAGCCGCTGAGCTCGGGGGTCGCACACGCCGGGCTTGCTGACAAGCCTTTTTTATGACATTCATCAAAGCCATCTGCCATTTTCCGCTCAATTAATTTGTTATGGGAAGTGGGATCAATTAAGTGCGCACCGTAATGGCTTTATATCCTTGTTTCCCTTTTATAGCCCAATATTTTCTGTGCTCCACTCTGGCATGAAAAGGCGAAATCGATATCCAGAGCTATTTTCCCCTCCTGTGGACTAATTTGTTTTTGCCACTCTCTTCCTGGCATGATAAACTAGCTGTAATGAGGGGTTAGGGTGGGGGGGGGGGGGGGACGGACACGCTGAACATAAACTCCAGCCAACGAGCGCACTGGGCGACGCCTCCCACAAACTGGCCACTCTAATCTGCAGAGATCTCATTGGGACGTGAGCACGTCGTGTGCCACACTTAACTAAAGACCAGGCAGTTATCAGCAGGGATTGACCTTCGGCCTGCGAGCGTCCAGCACGCCGCTCACCGGCGGAGACGGCGAGTGGCTTAGGCGAGGGTGGACGCCGTGATGATAAGGACAATGGGAGCGGCCGAGGCGGGACAGTTGGTTTGACAGTGACGGGTGGAGCGGCGCCATTAGTACAAGTGTCACGAGCCGCCGGTGTACTCGCCTCGCTCACCTCGACCCCTGCGATGTATTGATCCCTTCCCCATTAAGGCTGCTGATGGGCTTGATGATATGACGAAGGAGTGAGTGTGTGTGTGTGTGTGTGTGTGTGTGTGTGTGTGTGTGTGTGTGTGTGTGTGTGTGTGAGTGTGTGTGTGTGTGTGTGTGTGTGTGTGTGTGTGTGTGTGTGTGTGTGTGTGTGTGTGTGAGGGACCCATCGGTGCAGCCCTGATGACATTGCCATATTGATTTTGACATCCCCTGGTTGGGATGCGTCTTAGAGCCCGGGTCTTAAACTAAGGCGACCGGAGTGTCACCTTGTTTGTGTCAGCAGGCTCTCAGGGGCCACAGAGGTCCCAGCGCCACGTCCCCGAGCTTAACGTCGCACAGGCGGGGTCACACAACGACTTTAGAAGGTCTCGTATGTTTTAAAAACCCTGTTGCTTTGCAGAAACGCACTCAGGGACGCTTTGTTTTTGGAGGAAATGCTGAGATTTTAAGGTGTTTTGTTACAGCCACTGAAAAAGTGGCTTTTAAATCTCAAGGACAACATTGGATATTAAAATATAGGAATCAAAGGTGTGTTTAATAAAGAGCTCTCTCACATCTGCCTTGACTCTCAGCTCAGAAAACACACAACACTTTCAAACCTCCTCCAGATCCACAGAACATAGAGTTCAGATGTTTGACTGTGGGGCCATAAAACAATCCAGATGAATATCGGTTCAATATAATAATAGAATTTGCACGGAGAGGATTATTCTAAATGTGCAGTACAATACTGCTGCTAATCCTATTAATAATAGTGACCATAATAAGTCATTTTTAATAGAAATGAACATTTTAAAATTGAAATGAACAGTTTGGTCAGATGATCTGAACATGTATGTTTTGCCTGTATCTCCCAGTCGTACCACAGCCTCACTTCCTGGTCTCCCAGTTGAAAGCAGTGGGAGTTCCCCTGTGTGAGAGTGTTTGTGCGGCTGCAGGTTCGTCTTCCACCCGGAGGGTCCGAGTCGCCCCATTGTTCTCAAAGTGCTCTAACGCGCTCGCTGCTGCAGCGGTGAACGTGATTCATCACCCGGATGGATGACGAGCTTTTTAATTTCTCCCGAGCGCCGTAGCCCAGTAATGTCACAATCACTTCATCCGTATTGAAAGTAGCTGCATTTCCACTGAGGAAATCAATGCACGTCTCCCCCTGAATTTGCCTGCCACTCCACTTTAACTTTTTGTTTTGACACTTCATTGCAGCCAGAAGACGAATGAAGCAGCGTGAGAGAAAAGAAAAAAGAAAACAGTGGCCATTAATGGATTTTTAGAAAACAATGGTCGGCGGCTCCAGACAAGCAGAACCACCGCTGGCCTCGCACTTCATACACCACCGGCAAGAAAAATAAATTACACTCTTATTATCTTAATCAATAAATCAGTACCGCATTGATTTATTGACACGTTGGTTTAATTACTGTAAACAAATGAGACCAATTAACGGCCTCGGCATCGCACCGGCATCGTGGAACACCGGGTCGCAGTCTGCTGCATTGTTCGACAACACAAAACACAGAGTAACACACTCGGTGCGTGTCCGACTGCACAGATTCATCACATAATGAACCACGGCAGGAATCATACAGCTCGTGTGGAACGTTTCAATCTGCAGCTCACGTCACTGCAACAGGCGGGAAATGCAAAACGGACGTATTTGCACCTGAGAAGGTTGAGATTAGAGACGATGAATAAAAGTGCTCACTGGTTGTTCACCTCGTTAGTCCAGCAGCAGTTACCAGTAGTTAAAAGCTGTGAGAAAACCCTGAGAATGAGCTGAAAGAGGCTGAAACAATCATGTTGTGCTTCAGTGTGTGTCGCCTCAGAAAGTGGGCCGGGCTCAGGAGAAGAAGGGTCATCCTGCCGGACACAAGTTTCATTCACAATCAGGCAGCGAGCGCCGGCTCCACGCGGTGGGCGGGAGGGGGAGCGAGACTTGGCTGCCCGTCAGCAGCAGCCGCAGATTAAAACGCCATCGATCCGCCGGTAATTTATTTATCAATTCAACTAAAAATTAAACATTGACCTCGTTCTTTGAAAATCCCTCCTTTTAATCTTGCAGCGCGCGGTGACTTGAATACCAAGCGGTCGAAACGCGGGGGCTTTTTATTCCCAAAAGTTGAACAAGTTGCGGGGAGGCAGCATCTTTCTCTCGCTTGCTCTTTAGAGTTCAAACCCCAGACGATTAAGCTCAACACTTTGACTCCTGCTCTTTTCTGCAGCTCCCAAACCCCCCCCCCCCCCCCAGGATGTTTCTTCTGACAATAAACAACTCGTGCGATTCTCTCGACTTCACTTCCTCCCTCCACCTTCCGTATTCTCCTCACTCCTCCTGCTCCTCTGATCTTTTCTCCCCTCTCTGGCTATCGCCGTCTTTCTCTCTTATTTTACTCACAAATGCCAAAATACACCTTCACACGGTAACTCTCTTATCACCGCATCAAAGCGTCGTCTCTTCTCGACGCCAACACTCGTCTCTGCCCTCCTCTGTCGCCCCTGTCGGCTGCAGATGTGCCAAGTTCCTCTTAAAACACGAATCCTGCTGACGACGAAAAACAAACGCTCGTCGCATCATAATAAAAAGCCGCTCGCCTCCCGCCCTCCATCTTTTTTGTTTCTGCCCGCGTGCTCGGACAGAATAACAGAGTTATCTCGCTCGTGCCCATGTCAAACAGCCTGTCCTCCTCCGTCCCCTCACCTCGTCCTCCTCACCCCGTCCTGAACCCTCCCCATGACCGGCCCTGTAATCCAATTAAAAGCACATTAGGGCCAAATGAATAGCGGTAGATTTAATTAGCTGCTGACGAAGGTTTGGGCGAGCGGCCGGTTGGCAGTGGGGCCGGTGAAGGAGGCGCAGAGGCTCACGGGGGGGGGGGGAGCCGGGTGGCGTTCGCCTTTAACCTGCTGATGTCGAAGGGCTGAGGAGCGTTCGCTGCAGAGTCTGTAACCACCGCTGCTGCTGCTGCTGCGTAAAAGGAGAACATTCATAACTTCAGTTTTAAATTATCAATTAGTGTCAGATATTTATTATCTAATGTCCTTGAAAGGTTTCAGATCTACATCCTCAATAACACTAATGGACAATTATTACATGTTATGCGATAGTGAATTAAGGATAATTTGAAGACGCCATGAATTTGTGGTGGACATTTTGTCACTCGTCATTAATCCGGAGAGAAAATTAGCCAATTAATGGAAATTAAAATAGTTTGGACAGACCATAGAGTGTAAATAAAGCTCAGGGGATCACTCACAGAGGAAATTACACAGTTTTACATGAAACATTTGATCCTGCAACTTATGTGCGTGTGTTTTATCAGCTTTTATCGATGGTTTGAAATCAAATCTAATTGCTGTGAGTCCAAAATCATCGCTTAGTCTAAATGTTCCTGTCGGAGAATTAAAAAACGTTTCTCTCCGACACACGACAAACAGCACGTCTGGTTTCTGCTCTTCCAGCCTCCTCGTGTCTCCTCCTCCCTTCGCTCTGGAAAATGGATGCAACCTTTCCTGCTGCAGCCTCCCAATGTGCACAGTCAGCAGAGTAGTCAGCGTAACCCACTGTGGCATTTGCATCATGCCCCTCTGTGAGTGTGTGAGTGTGTGTGTGTGTGTGTGTGTGAGTGTGTGTGTGTGTGTGTGAGTATGTGTGTGTGTGTTCAACTCCTAATGAAGAGAGACAACCTCTGCTGGGGTCCCCTCTTGTTTCACACCACCAGGGGGCTGCAGCAGGTGGACAGTCGGCGCACGCCTCAACGCCTGTTTGTGTATTTGTTCATGTGCTCATGCAAGTGTGACAGTTTTTATGTTTGCATGCATGCAAGTCTGCTCTCGAGCATGTGTGTGTGTGTGTGTGTGTGTGTGTGTGTGTTGAAATGAGATCCAGGTCCCGGCCTCTCCATTTCTCTCTGCAGGTAATAAAAATATAGAGTGCCCTCCAGATCCCTTTATAGAGAGAGAGTTGAGACCGCAGCGAAATCTAGGACAGGCTCCATTGATTTGGAGGCTACAGTATTACTCGCCATCACAGCCGGGGCAATATGAGAGGCCTTTTTTTTTTTTTTTAAATCACACAGCTACTCCGAGCCCAGAGGGACAGAGAGAGCGAGTGAGGGAGGAGGAGGAGGAGGAGGAGGAGGAGGGGAAACTATCCTTATTTTGTCTCCTCTCCCTGCGTCCCTGCACGTTTTCCTCACGTTTATTCCTGAGCGACGTCCTCTCGCTTTGCAAACGCTGGCGATCGTCGTCGTCTCCACGGCGACACAGAGGATGTAACGCGAGCGCCGGCGAAGTCGAGTCCCTCTGCGGCGCCAAAACGTGTGTTTGTGTCTTTGTCGTCGGGATTGAAATTTACATTGGTGTTTAGTGGATCGACTGAGCCTGCTGGGCTGTGTTATATCACTCCTGGGTCCATTAAACCTGTTAAAACCCCATTATGATTTCCCAAATGTCAATCACCAGGAGGAAGGAGGAGGCATTCTGCTCCCGGCTTGGTTTCCGTCCAGCAGCAGTGATTGGTAGCCTCTCAACACCCGGGCTTTTCACACTTCAAAGGTGCGGACGAATGAAAAAGGAGTGATTCCACAGTGCGGACCGCTCCTGGATCGGGCTCCTCCAGATCTCAGGGGAGCGCTGGAGTGTTGTGGGTCGGACTGGGAACCCACCCCCTCCGTCTGGCTAAATAAGATAAGACCCTGTCATTGTATCCCACCACTCCACAGCCCTGACCACATCAAATATTCATGGGCCACAGCAGACTCTTAAGTAAACTGGCCAATTTGTTGCGGAAGACGTGCATTAAGATTGGCTGGGACGATATGCGACGTGGCCCCCCGGGGGACGGGCCAGACAGGGGCAGGCGGCTGCCATTTTGGCTCTCCTGTCTCTATTGTTGTCACCCGTCAGAGCAGAGGGCGAGGGACGGGGGAGCGGCACGTGGCGCTCTGTCTTGGCGGTAATGGGCTGGGTGTGAATGGAGGGGAAGGAGAGGGCGGGGCTGGAGAGCGGGAACGGATGGAAGATAAGAGGTCACGAGCTGTCGTTCATCCGCACGGAGAGTCGAGCGGGACAATGCGGGACAGACGGAGACATGTTGGAATGACAAAGGATATGAAGTGGCGAGCTGAGGGGGGCTCAGTTCAGAGCGACGCGGCGTGGCGGCTGATCACTGGTGACGTGATGGATGAGTTGTCTTCAGTGCACAAGAGACAACTTAATAGATCATATCAGAAAAACAAACAAAAGTATACGTGCAGCCGGCGCACACACAAACACACACGTCACACAAACACACACGTCACACAAACACACTTGTGGACGACGGCTCACGCAGCGTGTCCAAACAATAGATTTCAAGGATAGGCCGTCTACACATTATAGCTCCCCGAGGACAGAAGTTGACAAATCACTAAAGCACATTTTTTATTTTGCTTTATGGGCGCGGAAGTTGAGCAGCGGCGAGGGAGAGACACAACTTTACGCTCGGCGATTCCCCGCAGGGCATCCGATGGAAATGAGCTGAGAAAGCTGTCTGCAGAATCGTCGAGGAAGACGAGGAAGACAAAAAAAACAAAAAGGAGATGAAGCTCATAAAACCACAACTTGTAAAACTGTTGAGCGCATCTGAGAAGTGAGGATTCCTTGAGGCGGGAGAGGGGAAGGTGAAGGGAGCGCGGTGGAGGGCGGGGGGGGGGGGAGGCGGAGGCGATTATCCGGCGGCTACAGGGGCCAGATCACGATCTGTGGCGGGGGACGGCGACGGCAGGGTGCCGCGAGGGCCTGGCTCAGTTATTAGGTCACTTCCTGGAGGACCGGTGGGTGTTTAGAGAGCGACCGGGTTGCCGGGTGACCCCTGGCAGCCTGCTCGTCATCTGGCACCGGGGGAACTCTGGGGGATTGGCGAGGAGCTCGTCGTGAATATTAAATGTGACATTCTGCCTTTCACTAAAACAGAGAGAGCGGAGGAGCGTCGGAGGGGAAGATAACGTGAGGTTAGAGCGGACAAAACGACTGAATCACTTGAAACGTGCGTCCACGGACCTGATGGAGCTTCGTCCTCACGGCGCCTCGACGCACTTCATGGTGAATGAGGCCATTTACATGCTAATGCCCGTGCAGGGCCATTTCCTTATCACGCATGTTAATGAACACATGTGCAGCCTCCGTGTTGGACAAACACACGCAGCAAACAATACGCTGACTTCACGTTGGCGCTTCACTTTATTTATTCATACGGTGATTAAACCCTGCCGACACACACGATTCCTGGTTGATAGCCTCGTTAGCATTAATTAGCGCCGCTTAGGAAAACGAACCCGTCTCACACACCTGTGGTTTGGTGAGATTCTCCGTTTTCTATCATTCTTTACTCAAATAGAAGAAAGTAAAAGTACTGATTCAACCTAACGCAAGTAGAAGAATAAAACTACCAGCTCTGAAATGTCCTTAAAATTTGAAGTTTCCCTCTGGAGGTCGTTTCTTCTGACGGATTCTGTGCAAAGCAAACTGACTTCAAATCTGATAATAAAACGTCTTTCTCCTTCAAATGCATGAATTAATGAGCCTGTTTTGAAAATGTGAGGAGTAGAAGGTTCTGATATTAGTTTTAAAATATAAAACAGCTGAAAGATCTACTTCCCACTTCTGCTTCCTATAAGACAAACGTATAAGTCGACATGTGTGGGACGTTTAGAGGCCTGTGTACAGCAGCAGCTATTAAAGAAATGAGAGAAGCCTTGTGTGTGTGTGTGTGTGTGTGTGTGTGTGTGGGGGGGGGGGGGGGGTATAGATGAGGATTATTCTGAGCTCTGCCATCTGTAAACAGGCGGACAGGTTTGTTTCCTGGATGATGAGACCGTGCGAGTGGAAGAGAAGGCAGAAATAAACAGTTAAAATCAGACGAACGCACAATTCAGAGGAGAATAATGAGATTGTGTTTGTGCTGGTTCGTTTCTTTATCTGAAAGTTGTGGGTTTGTAACCGAGCAAGGAACGAAAATAATTGTGTAAAAGATTGAATTCTGGGTATTTTCTGCTCAGTATACGTATATATATATATTGTGATATATTATATATATATTGTGATATATTATATATATATATATATATATTGTGATATAACATTATAAGACCTTGTGTTTTCCTCTCAGCTTGTACAAGCCCAGTTCAAAGTGTCCCCAGCTGCATTATTCACATCTGAAAGGTTCTTATAATCATCTGGTTCCACCCGTCGAACACTTTCACGTGCACTGTTTTTTTATCACTTCTCTCCAGCTCCAGTTCACGGAGGTTAAACGGTGTTTGCATCGACAGAAATACAAACTTAATGGCTGCACGATTCCAGCAAATGGAAATGTAAATATGAAATAAAAGCCTTGTGCGTCAACGTTATGTGAGACAACTGTCGTCCCCTCAACTGAACGTCTCTGCATCGCAGCATTAAGCTTTAAGTGCTCACCTGTAGTATTGTTTTCATTCTGGCTATTGGAGCCAACTACATAACTGCAACAGCAGAACTCAGCTATGTGATCGGGGGAAAGCTGAGAGGATTCAAACGTCCTATTAAATGATAATGTCAACGCCTGTTTGTGCCCAGTGTCAACGTACTGGGACTTTGGCGTTTTGTCCAGAAGTAACCACGTTTGGAGGCGCGGGGGGTGGAGCCTGATTGAGGCCGAACCAAAATGAGACGGTCTGGTTCTTGACCGGCGTCTCCAGCTCGTCCCCCCCCTGACAACAGAGCTGCAGTGGGACACAAGAGAAAGATTCAATGCCCCTTGGTTCTTTAACACGTGTAACATTAGCTGTTCGGTTGAGTTGAGGCGCCATTTCCTCTGAAGTGCAAGGAATCCTGGGATAGATCGAGCCGAGAAGGATCCACCAAACAGGAGTCTGTGAAACGGGACGGTCTAGACAGCCTCGGACTCGAGACACAGCTTCAGAGGTTGTGGAGAATAAGTTAAAGGAAAAGCAGAAACCTACACGTTTGTGGTGCGTCATTAAAACTCGTGTTTTGGGCCGTTTTTGTGCGTCCTTTGCATTTTCAAGTGAAAACGTGTCCACACACGAGAAAGTGTGTTTAATTAAGTGAGTGAGTGTGTGAACGACTCGGAGGTCGTTCCCATAAAAAGTAGAGGGGACGTTCTGGGCGAGGGAGGAAATCCAATTAGGGCCGTGGTACAGTTGTAGTGGCGTTTAACAAATAACTCTCCTCCGTCTCTCTCGCCGGTGGCTGGGCGAGCGAGCCCCGGCACACTAGTAATAACACACTCGTTCTAAGTTATAGTCTTATTCGGCGCTATGTCTCCTCTACGTCCGATAAGAGTTACGCTTCCATTCGCCGCCATGATGAAAGCATTAGTCAACACCTACTGTAACGACCAATCATCAGTGGTTTTATCCATCATGTGTTTATGCATGTGCACACACACACACACACACACACACACACACGCAGTAGGCCCATCCATTCCCTGAAATACGCGTATTATCCCAAGGTGGATCAAAAAATCAATGAAAAGCAATATTCCTATAGGATTTAGTTTATGCCATCGACCTACTTCTGCGAGCGAGTGCGTAGATCATCCGTGTGGCGGCGAGTGGATGACCTGCTGACCTCTATTCAGGGTCGCCGCAGTAACGGAGGGTTCACCTGTCGCTTACGTTACAAAACCGAGCTTCCTGCTGCGCCGCGCAAAAACCCAGAGGAGAGCCGGACGGTGAAGTTTGGGTTTTATGATTTTACTTTCCAAGGCCAATTCTGATAATTCTCCTTTCTCTACTGTTGCTGCTGCAGCTTCTGATTAATTCATCAAGTCAATTTGGATTTATTATGTCGTTGTGGGGAAACTTTGAATACAAGCAGAGGAAATGTGATTTTACAGGCGGGTGTGATGAGGAGGAGATGGTCACTCCCCCATTGAATATTTGATATTTCATGAAATATTAAAGAACATCGCATTAAAACCTGTGAGTACCTAAACCTATTGAGCTAAATCTGTGACAGAAAACAGACCTCGACCTCACAGAGAGGATTCTAAACTAGGTGGAGCTGCATATCAGCTTAAATCACTATTTTCAGACCTCTTCAGCAAAAACTATTGATAAAATCCAAGTATTTTGAATTTTTTGCCATGAAAGGAGTTGATTAACTGGGGTTTAAAAGGATTTTGTGCACATTTAACAGGAAGAAACTTTGAAATTTGTGTATTATCGTCCTTCCAGTTGAATTAATACATTTATATAATTTTAATACAATAGTGTAAACACACAGAACCCGTCACAGGTTATTATTTTGTGGCCTAAACATTCTTAAATCTGCTGTCACCCCTGGGTTTAGGGTTAATTCCTGGAATTCCTAATGATCTTCACACTGGCTCCATTCCCCCGGGTCGATTATGTTGTTTTCAAGTATTTTAAACGTGACTCAACAGATGAATCATCCAAACTTTCCACAGACGCACAACACGATGCCCCAAAGACCAGAACCAGGCGCCAAACACCGACTGTGTCTGTCTCCTCTCGCCCTGTAGCCTCCCTTCAACCTGTGAGTTTAACGCCGACGTCACAAAGGCGACGCGGTGGCAGGAGACCGACCCGGCCACTCGTGGCGCCACTCGTCTGGGAAGATAATGAGTTCCCATAGGCCAGAGATAGGCCGTGAATGTGTGTGTGTACTGGAGGTGTGCATGTGTGTGTGTGTCTCTCCCTGTTATTAAAGAACAGAGAGATAGCGCTTGAAAGAGACAGAGAGATACTTTAAACTTTAAACCAGTTTGGTGAACCCCCAGCAGGATTTGGCTGTAATGAGGAGCGGTTCTGCTCCGTCTGTCTGCTGCCCTCTGTCAGCTCCTCTCGTTCCCTCTTCCTCTCGCCGTCTCCGCTCGCCACAGCCGATGGTACAGACAACAGATCACTCCCGGGAGAGCCAGCCCGAAAACATTATCCGTCACGTTGACAGCTCCAGACTCTTTAAGTGAAGAAAATATCATGTACTACACACAGATGAACTCCTCCTCAAGCTCTTCCTCGCTCGCTCTCGCTCTCTCTCCCGTTGCGGCACATCTCTTTTTCACCCTCACTGACGGAGCAGGTGCTGAAGGAGGAAGGTGTTTTCTGAAGTTCAGTAAAATGACACTTTTCATGATGCAGCGGAAACTTGAATCCATATTTATGTGACAGGTAAACAGCAGCAGGGAGACAGGGATACAAGTGAACAGGCGATCGGCAGCAGTAAGTCATCCTGGCTTTATATGTCCTTGTAAAAATAAAACTGTGAACATACAAGCGTGGGTGACAGGGATGGAGGGATGGAGGGATGGAGGGATGGAGGGAGATAAACCATGAACAAAGGAGGGAGAGAAGGAGAAGACCTCGATTAAATACTGATGTTGTAACTTTAATGTAGTCGTTTAGTCTGCCTGTACTTGACTCTGATTGGGTTGTAGACGGCGTCTGACGCGGGGGCGTGTCGTCAGTTGGGGGGGGGGGTAGTAGTCTTTCTGTTTGAATGGAGAAGATGAATGAAGAGCTTCATTTGTTGCCATGGTAACATCATTATGGTTTTACTACCAGCATCAGCACCTCCACTGCTAAACAGTGGCTTAGTACATCATTTGATTTGAAGTCAGGAACTGAAGATGTTTCACTAACTCCAGGATTATGATGATATTTAATAAAAAAAAAATGCACAGCAGTCATTCTGAAAAAAAAAAACTTTTCTTGAAATACACGGAGAAAAGCTCACTTGGTTGTTTTCGAGGCATGAAGGACGATTCGCGCTCACGTTTTTCTGACTGAGTTCAATTACGACTTCTCCAAGGTCTGGGCGGGCGGCAGGACGCCGAGGGTGAGGGGCGGGGGCGGAGAGCGGGATGGGGGAAGGACGGGGGGACGGATGTGTTGAGGTGTGTGACGACTCTGTAAGGAATGATAAAGAGACAGAAGGAGAGACGGCTGGTTTTATTGCACCAAGGCCGACACGCGTGGATTTATGGACACAAGCGCCCGTGCACGCTTTGTGTGTAAAGACTACAAGTGTCCCAACTCCACTGCTGACCTTGTGAAACTCCCAGAAACTGTTTTTGAATTCATTCAGTGCGACGACACTTGCCATTTCCTGTGGGTTTATTAAGTGAGGAGCAATACACGGACATTTTAAGAGGGTCTTAAAAGACAGATCTGCCCTGCGACGCTCTCACGCGGCAGTAAATCATCAATCTGTGATCTTCAAGGCACGCAGGAGTTATTTTGTGATTAAATGTCACAGCCTCATTCTTTGAAGTGTCCAATTTTTTTTATTTCCTGCCGCAGACGCGGTGAAGGTTTGAGTAAAACGAGTTTACAAAAAAAAAAAAGTGTCCTCCCTCTTTGATTCAGACAAATCATGACATTTTGACAAATTATATTTCAGACATTAAAGGGATCTCAACACTTTTAAAGCGTCGCGGCGAGAGAGAAATACGATGACACAGGCGGAGCGAAGGTTCACGGCAATATGCAACAATAATCCTGTGAAGCAGCTGAAGGGAAGTGCATGAAATAAAAAGACAAATGCATCGTGCGAGTGGGACGTGTTGACGAGGTTTCTAACACGTGACGCACGTGAAACTGGAAGAACACAAACATCTCAGGATGAAGAAGAGGAGCCGTACACGTAGAAGACGAAGACGTCAACTTGGAAACACGAGGAGGTTCCAGAGCTTCTGGTGATGAGGGCCGACGCCGGTGTGGATGAGCTGGAAACAACAACACTGATCTTTCCACAGCTGCTCTACAGGCTCCGCCCCTCGCCTGCATGTTCCCCACATGTTCCTGTTGGTGTGAACGAGTCGGACCCGACAACCTGCTGCTCCACAGGAGGAAGGAAAAGGTCTAGACCCAATTTTCCAAACAGTTTCTGGAGTTCACGTCTAAAAACGGCTGTACAGTAAAAAAAGAAACTGTGCTGTACAGATATGAATCAACATTAAGATTCCATTACCAGAGCCTGATGTGGGTATAAAGATAATCTCACTGTGAAGTCAGTGAGGGGGGGGGGTGAACCGCTATTCACAGCAGAGGGAGGAGGACCCGTCTGGATGTGACTGCAGAGCGGCAACCTTGAAACCTTAGGTGGGCGAGCGAGGAGCCCGAGGGGGCTTTGTGTTAGCGGGAAGGAGAGAGCGGGCGAGATCATAGACCTATTGCAGCACAATGACAGGAGCGTGCACGAGGGGACAAGGACACATGCGACTTCAATCCTCCGCTGGTGAAGGGACACGGCCCACGCGTCTACACCCCCCACTGTGCAGCGAACTCGGCGGAACATGGATTCTAGGTTCATTACTGCACATTCTTATCTCAGACTGTGACACACACACACACACACACACACACACACACACACACACACACGCCGGCAAAGTTTTGTTACTGTCATGTTATACATATATACGCGTATTTTCATATTACGAGACATCTACGAGACGGATTACCAGGGAATTGACAGAGGGACGCAGTGTGGGTCTTTTTCTCTTTCATTGAGAGACACGTATTTTGCCTTTTTTATTGTTTTCATGGATCTTGGCGATAAAAATCCGGATCTAGTGAATTTAATTGACTGTTGGGACTTAGTGTCTCACAGCGTCTACTAGAAATGTCCAAACCCGGTGAAAGTTAAACCAGGACATGGCGACAGGAGGAGACAACATGGAGGCCAGGCTGATGGAGCGGAGGCAGCATCATACCTGCGTCTTCCATGTTTCCTCCTCCCACCACGACCAGTTCTCTCTTGTTACTCGCTTCCCTCGCTTCCAAGTCGCTGCAGCATCAAACCCGTTTCAAAGCCGAGATTCACTCTGAGCCTTTGATGATTATAACTGTTGTTAACTTATTTCAGAATCATAACTTTAAATCTAATTTTGAGTCTAGTTTTTTCAGAGGAACTTGGCCCTCAGAGACACGAGCACGAAATCTGCACACAGACTCACACACACACATCCCTTCTTTTCCTTTAGGATAGCATCCGCTGGATGAAAGGTGCAGCCCCCCCCCCCATCATCCTCACCAGCACCAGCACCACCGCCGCCCCCCCGACACCCCTCCTCTCTGCTCGCTCTCAGTTGTCAAACATCAAAAAGAAGTGCGCTGTCTCCAGAAAGACTCACCCAGGGCTCGGAGGGGAGGGGCTGGGCTGGATGTTCTTCATCTTTTTGGGAGTTGGGGGTGGTGGATAGAAAAAGGGAACATGGCTGAGCTCTGAGCACTCGCACGCCTCGTGTGCGTCGGGCGACGACAGGGCTCCACTGATTAGTCCGAGGACGGCGTGAAGAAAGAGAGAAGGTGGCGACCGGCGGCAAAGTTCCACAGAGGGAGGAGAGAGAAGGAGACGCACAGTGATTGTGCACTGGTGCAATGATTAAGTCATTTCTTACACTCGCCTTTGAGTGTCTTTTCTTTGATGGTGTAAAAAGGAAAAGCCCCTCCCACACAGACATCATTAAGAAACGGGGGAACTGTCTCTCCAGGTGCGTGAGGAAGATGAGGAGGATGAGGAGTGGTGAGCGTGATGAGGAAGAGGAGAGAGGAAGGGGGTTTCAAACGAGTCCTCCTTAAAGACACAACAGATTTGTATCACGGTGTTGGCGTGTTGTGTTGGTGCGTGCGGCTCGTTTGGTTAGCTAACAGCGCCGCCGTGTTACCGAAGACACATTTAACAACGTGGTGTCGACTCCTCAATCACGTCTGAAAGCCTGATTTTACATAATGTGTAAGCTCCCGCCTGTTTTATTCCTGTTGTAGCCCACAGTCATCATTATCAAGTCGAGGGGGTGGCGGTGCTGCTTAAATTAGTACCTTGTGATGGAGGAGAAGTATCTGTGAGTCAGTGAGGAAAGACGACTCACATTAAAAGTCACAGCAGCACCGAGAAGAAAATACTCTCAAGTACTCGAGCAGAAGAAGTTCCACCTCCTCCAAGGACGTTGTGTTTTCATAGACCGAGGAATCAGCCTCAGCCGTGGCCACTGGTGACGTCACTGAGACACAGGGCCGCTGTGACTCCGACCAGTACAGTGGACACACATCACCCCAGTGGCACCAGTCCGTCTGAACCCTGTAGGCCTGAGATCTGTCAGTGTTTGTGAGCCCTGTGTCTTCACTGGAACCGACTCCGTGTCCTCACTTCAACTATTAAACTATAAAATCCACATTAAGCGGCCGGGGCACAAAGAACCATGTGCTTGATCCTGTCGGATAACAGCCGATCGCACCTTTGATGAATGTGTCAGTCAGGTGGACCATGAATAGCATTACTGAGAGCATCTCCTGAGGAGGCTGTGCAGGATGAAACACGAGTTCAGATTTAATCTTTTACTTTTAATACTGACTGAGTGATTAAAACACACGACGAGCGAGATATGACACAAGACAACCTCGGATAATAACAACTGAACTCCACGTTAGATGCTAAAACAGACAATCCCACTTGATCCAAATAGCAGGGACCGTAAAACTAATATTGAATCTATACGTGTCGGCGATGAGAAAACAGGTGCCTGCGATGCCGAGACGGAGGAGAACATAACCGGTGTGTTTGTCTTCCTTTATCCTCGGCAAGATGAAACGAACGCTGTTAGGTCTGATGTTGTTGGTTCTCTCTGCCGTCAAAATGAAAGACTCCTCGACTGACAGACACAAAAGGGCTTTTTGAGATTTGTTGCAACTGCAGGAAGCCGCCTCTCCCTCCAAATTTGCCACTTGACAGTGATGGAGCGCCTGTCTAATACAATAATGTGTTAGTCCACACATGTGCGCGCAGAGGCGCACCCGCAAACACAACTGGGAGTGTGTTCAAAGAGTGGAAGGCTGTCTGACAACATCATTAGTGTGTCTCTGTCTGCGTGTATTATGTCTCCTTTCTTCTCTCGCTCTTACCTCCTTCACCCTCTCCCCCCGCTTCCTCTCCGTCTGTCTCTGCTGACGGAGATCGTGGGGAAACAGGTGGAAGAGTATTCACAGGGAGCAGACATCATACAGAGGCAGATCAGCGTGCCCGGGTGGAGATGTTCACTGTAACTGGGTGACAATGGGGGGGGGGGGGGGGGGGGGAGTGTCGATGCTTCGCTCAGCGTTGGAGAAGTGAGTCTGGGTTCAGGCTGTACAGTGTTTCCCTCAGTGGAACTCACGCTCAGCGACGCGGGTCAGGTGGCTCTTTGCAGTGTCACATGACATGCGGCCAATCTGAGCTGCTGCTGCTGCACGAGGACAGCTTATACGTGAATTTCTAATTTCAGTTATAGGAATAAATGATTGAAAAACAACTATCATTTCATAGTTTTCTCTATTTTCTGATATCTGGCCTCAATTTTCATGTTCAAAACAATGCATGGGTTAGAAATAACGTTTTATTTTCCTGAATAAAAGCAAAGAAAGACATCGTGTGTTGTGATTCCACTTAACAACGTTTCAGCCAATGACAGTAAGTCGTAACATTTGATTTGCTGCTGCTGAGGCCTCTCGCCTGCTCCTCTCAGCTTCATGAAGAACTGAGGAAATGAAGGTGAAGTTAAAAAACCAGAGAAAGGGACAAATCTAAATCGTCTCCTGCATCTGTGTCACGCAGATGAGAAAAGGTCTGAGGAGAATGGAAACCAGAGGAGCAGCCACACAACAAAGGGCAGAGGAGGAGAAGAAAGGGGGTGAAAAAGACAAGGAGGTGAAATGGAGCTCTTCACTCCTGGGCCTCCCGGGTGGGGGCCCTTCTCTCCACATGAGAGGGGCCCTCTGATGAGGTGTTGATTGCCTGTGGGCACAAGTGGTTTCTCCAAACACTCCGAAAGTGGCCTATCCTCTGATTAGATCCAAGTGTTATAACGACAAATAGGCCCGGACACTCCACCGCACATTACAGCGCGGAGGCAGAGCTGCAGGCGAAGGCTTTCATTAGGATGGCGTCTCGTAAAAAGGACCCGGACGGACCCAAAGGTCGTTC
Source organism: Hippoglossus hippoglossus (assembly GCF_009819705.1). NCBI lineage: Eukaryota > Metazoa > Chordata > Actinopteri > Pleuronectiformes > Pleuronectidae > Hippoglossus > Hippoglossus hippoglossus. Next base: position 10,222,472 of record NC_047152.1, on the reverse strand, counting down.
TGAGAGGAGCGGGAGTTATAGAGGGGCGGGGTGGGGGGGGGGGTTCGCATCGGAACCCCTCGGCTGTTTGGCTGCAGCCTCACAACAATGTGTTAAAGCACTGGAAGCCTACACAACAGATGGGTCACTGTGACTGTGGTTTATACACAACAACAGCCAGCAGAGAGTTCCTCAGGAGGGATTTAAATTAGGTGGATATATGTCGGTCCACACACACTCCGGAGCCTTCGTTAGCGCCGGTGGAAGACAAATAATTTATCTTAACATAAAATTTAATCGTAAAGAGTTTCTTAATTTAGTGCCACCGTTAATTTGATGTTTCCACTAATCCAGTGGGAAAAGAGACGGAGGAACCATGTGTCTCTAGCAGGGACTAACATCAACCTGTTTAAATTAAGATTAAATCCTAAGAAAGAAAAGAAAATGTTTGCAGAAACATGTTGAGTGAATTGAATAAGTTTATAATTTAAGTTCCAGGTGATGTTTGTTCAAATCAGATGTGATTTCCCTCCCGTTGAGGCGACTGCACAGTTTAACATCCGACAGCTGAAATGTGGGACGATAGATGGATTCACAGCTGCATGATAAGCGTACAATCATGTACCGATATGCAGCCAACGCACACACACACACACACACACACACACACACACACACACCCCCTCAAGCCCAGACTGACATCTGTCTGCATAGGAACGAATGCCCACACACACACACACAGACACACAAACACACGCACACTGTCTGAGATGCACACGGCGATGTACAGACGAGACATGAATATTTAAGAGGCTTCGGTCTCCATGTGTTCCATATATGTCACCATCAGCGTCTCAAGAGCTGGTTGGAGGGCAGGGGGCTGATGAGTGTGTGTGAGTGTGTGTGTGTGTCTGTGTGAGTGTGTGTGTGTGAGTGTGTGTGAGTGTGTGTGTGTGTGTGAGTGTGAGTGTGTGAGTGTGTGTGTGTGTGTGTGTGGGATGGAGGGCTCAAAGTGGCCATCTTCATATATCATGTAGCTCCTCCTTGCCAAGAGCACTGCTTCTGTCAAGTGTGTGTGATGAGCACCCACAAGACCTCTCCGCACTTCACCCCCCCATCTGTGCGTGTATATAGCCTATATATATGTGTGTGTGTGTGTGTGTGTGTGTGTGTGTGTGTGTGTGTGTGTGTGTGCAGAAAGGAGAAGGGCCGAGGGGAGCAGGAGCATCATGTGCAGCAGCTGTGCACAGAAAGCGGGTCGGGGGGGTGGAGGGGGGGGGGGGTTGGACCGTAGCTGGGCCTCGTGTACAGATTCCTCTCAGAGACGTGGAAACACACAAACAAACGGATTTACTCGGCATCTTCAACCGAGGCCGCCGCTCAGAAGTTTGGACGCGAGGAGGCGGCGGCGCTCTCGATCATCCGGTGGCTTCAGCGACAGCCACAAACACTAAATCGATCCACGATGACAGTTAATTCATCTCAGCTAATTGACTTTGATTTAAATTACTGGAGTCTTCAAGCAAATACTGATATTGATATTGGAAAGTAACAAAAATATCCATCCAATAACAACGCCAAGCGAATTAAACAATAACTACAGACAACATCAGATACTAGATACTTAAACTCCTTCACCAAGCAGCCTATGAAAGTGAAATAACTCTGAACCATAGTAAAAAAAACACGACTTCAAACATGATGAATTTCAATAAACCATTAGAAATAATTGGCCCCCGCTGCAGTGGTGACTCCTCTGCCGCCGCTTGTTGAGACGCAGCCACACGTAAAGGGTTAACGACACGACCGGTGATGCCTCGCTTTCCACAACACTGCACTGTGGGTGAGCGACACCCCCGCAAACCCCCCCCCCCCCGCGGAGTTTGACAGTAGCTCGCAGCGGTCCGTCACCTCGTGTCCCCTCTCAGTGTGATGCCTGGCACTCGCGATGTTACGGGATATGCACACAGAAACCACAAGCGTGCCCGGGCCCGTGATTCGCTGATCTGAGTGCAGGCGAAGGTAAAGCTGATGAAATAAGAGAGCCGCCATCTGGAGAATAGGACACAGAGTAAATAAAGGCCGGCATGAAGGTAACACTTGTTTAATAGCTACCGACTGAACCCACGTGCTATAAATAAATGACTTTGTAAACGTGGGTTTCCTCTTTAATCGATCACGTAGCACATTGCTGCCGTTTCCTCAAATACATGCGTTACCTTTTGGAATTACAAATGAACGTACTTCCGTCATTAATGTGTATTCATCAGCAGCTGAGAACACCGACACTCTTCTTCAAGAGTTGGAGGGAAATGACTGAGCATTTTTACAGAAAAACAAATTACTCATTAATTTACGACCCCGTTTGAGAGAGTTACGTCTTCAGTGGGACTGAATAGCAGAGAGGTCAAAGGTCAGGGACAGGGAGGGGGGGGGGGGGGTAATGAAAGAGGAAGACTAGAAAATAAGAGCAATAAAGAAGAATGTTGTGGTTTTATCAAAGACAACTGGAATTACCATACGGCAGTTATTAAAACTACTAATATATCTAATCTATCATTCAGATTGTTTCATATTGTACTTAAACAGAGCATCTTGTTAATAATTACATAAATTCTTGATTTGTGATCATTTGCGAGCGGTAAATTAAGTTGTAGATGATGGAGAGGGAACAAAGTAAAGTACAAGTACCCGAGTATATGCACTTAGTTACTTTCCAGCATTGCAGTTACATGATACAGCAGTGAAAACATCCGCTCCCTGCCTGGAGGTGTATTTACTGAGTGTGTAACATGCTAATGTGGCTTTACTACACGTCAGATACGTGGAGCGGTCTGCGGCCTCCGGCCCGAGCGCGGCTCCGGCGTGGAGAGCCTCTGCTACGGAGCAATCTATAAGTACTTAGCTGCTAAGGAAATTAGCCGCTCCACCGGCTAGAGAATGGAGAAATCATTGTGGAGCCCGGTATGCTTCTGTGCGCCTGTGTAATTGTATTTCCAACAAATGTGCTCGCAAAGTCGGCAGCTCCAGACCTTTTCCCCTTCCAAGTCCTCCTCCTCCTCCTCCTTCTCCTCCTCCTCACTTAAACCTCCCTTCTGCAGCCCCTCAACACGCGGGCGCCAGCTAGCCGCGCACCGGGGCCACACCGGCGCACCGCAGCCAACCTCATTATCGTGTGATTATGCGAAATCAGCGGAGAGGAGCGAGAGAATCAAAGCCGCCACTGGAGATGAGTGAGTTGTACAGTAAGTGTCCCTGCCCCGCCGAATCGGTCGGGGAAAGATTAGAGAACTCGCTGCCAGAGACTCGCCGAGATCAAATTCTCTCTTAGTTCGCCTCCCTCTTGGGTGTCAAAATGAGTTTCGGTGATGAGGCAGATGCTGAGTTCTATCCTCCGGTTGCTGTGGGGATGTGAGGAGAGCAGGTTTGGATAAGCTCAGAAAATGAGGGAGATCCTCGCGACGATAGCCATGAAGAATTCTGGGAGCCTGGTGGAGAGGAGTGGGCTGAAACGCCGTCATTTATATTCAAGGGCAGCTGCAGCCGAGGAGTGGGTGTAAAATCGATGCAGGGGCTTTACCTCGTCTCATCCTTACTTTTTGTTCGTGCTGAAAAGACGCCTCTGTGCTCGCCGCTGCAGAAATGATGTTTAGGGGAAGTGAACACAGGGGGGACAAAATAGCAGGCTGGTGTTCACGCAATCACACACAAATAGGATGCAGAATTACAGGATGCACACCCGGCCTCGCGCGGGAACCATCAGTGCTGCCTGAGATAACAAGAGCATATTGAGGATGACCGGAGGGGTGGAGAGAAGGAAAAGACGGCTGAGTGAGAGAGTAAGAAAGTGGTCACGCTTGGCTTCCTCTTGCCATGTAGCTGCCCTATCTCTGCGCCGCACTGACCCTCTACACGACCAGGCCCCGCGCCTTATCAGTGCTTTTCCTCGGTCCCTCGCTCTTTCTCCCCCGGTGCCGCGCGGAAACGCGGCGCTGGAAACGTGACGCCAGATATAGGTTGAGTCACAGAGCGGCACTATCAGCCGCAGACACGGAGCCCGTTGGCCCGCGGTCCCGGAGCAGTTCAAGGTGTGATTTAAAAAGTGTGGATCGGTGCGTCCCTCAGGCGTGTGTGGACAGACATATGTTCACGCACACAACACACACGTGAACACACACTTTAATATCCGCCGTGAAAACACACACACACACAGTTATGAGCTGGACTAAGTGAAGCCTTTTAATTGAAGTGGTCTTTGCAGGTAAAGAGCTAATTTATATGCATTTCTTCAGCCTAAAGCTACTGGCTCGCACGCACACACACACATACACACACACGCACACACACACACACAAAGGCAACAATACTTATTGAAGCTGACAGGGGCCTTATCTGCTTAATCCAAATTTACATACACCACTTCCGCTTGGTATTCCAACAAAAGGCATTAGCCCTCCTCCCCCCCCTCTCCGCCGCAAACACCCTCAACATCAGGGTTATTGTCCGAACGGCGCCTGGTGGAGCGTTCCGAGCGAGCGACCTCCGACTGAAGGGCTCAGATGGAGATGCGGGAAATAAAAACAGAAGCAGAGTTCAGTGGTTTTCAACATCAGGGACAGAGCAGCTCCGAATGTTCACGAGACATACGTAGGAGGCTGTAGGATTATAAAAGAACTTTATACATGATTTGCTTTGCCTAATCTTTCGGCGTACGGTGTTGCTTTGTGTGTGAGGGGGTTATGGCGTACGACATAAGCCTACACGCGTCGTTAACATAAAGCCGGGGCTGGAGGGGTTGATAGTGGAAAACACATTAAACAATTGAAGAAAAGCTGAAAGATCTTTTCACGTTCTTCCAAAAAAACGTTTCCTGGATTCACACTCGAACACAAGACCTACGATGTTACCTACGATGACCAGGAATTGTCCTCTCTCTCTTAATGTCGTCATTTCAGATTTAATTTAATGAATAAAATGAACTTTCCTAGACTCCATGGGAGTGATGGAGATGGCCTGACTCCATCTTTTTGACGCTCAGATCTCTTCTGACTCGTTCTAATCTGGTTTCAAACCTGGTGTCATTAGTATATATCGCTTCGTTTAAAGTTGTTGTGAGGTTAAAGTTAAAAACCAGATATTAACACCAGTGTTTAATGCTTAGTTTCTTTAGTAATACACCTAATATTCTTCAGTATTAGCTGCGGTTTGCTTTTCTTGCTCGTTTCAGTCTCGGTGTGACCGTTTCAATCAATAATGTGTCGAACTCTGTCCCAATCAGTCGCTAATGAATGCAGAGCCTGGTATGAATAATTTGGGAGTCCCTCCTCGGGACGTGCGGAGGGGTGGGGGGTGAGATGAGGGGTCGGTGCTGCTGAATCAATAGCCATAAGGAGTCTGGCTCCCGTTTGCTTTCAAGATCTACAGCCAAAGGACCCAGTCATCAAAAGTTAATGAGCTATTTAGATCATGCTGTTTCCTCGGCTCTCCGACGAGGAGCCGCTGCTGGACTGGGGAGAGAAGGTTTCCTCTCGTGTGAGAGTGTGTATTCACGTGCGTTGCATGTCTCCTATAGATCTGCAGGGGCTGCAGAGAAAGAACAAAGAGCGGAGACGGGTTATCGTGCATGTGCAGAGGTTCCTGCATTGTTTGGCACGAAGGCTGGAGAAAGGTCACGACGAGGAACAAAGCTGGATGCTGACCCCCGAGTGTAACACCGTGGTTTGGCTGCTGCCCATTAAAACACACGTATCTCAACACGTCAGCTCTGCACAGTATCTGTGTGTGATATGTTTTTACATAACATAAAAAAGTATGATTGAAATTTGGATCTACAAGATTGAATTGGCAATCAAATTATGTAAACTTTCCTCCTGCTTGTTTTTGTCTGCTTGTTTAGAGAGGAAACAAACGAGGTAGATTTCCTATTTGTTTCTTCTTCAGCTTTACTTCACATCTCCGTGTCTATTAGGCTGAATATCATTTCGTTATAACCTTCCACCTTCTCCCCCCCAGCCACTTTATTTTCTTCCTCCTTATTTCCTATTTCCCGAGGCTCCTTCCTCCTCCTGGACTCTGCTAACGACGGCGGCAGCGGAGCAGCAACACGTCACCCAGGACTCCGGCCGGCTCCCTTCGCTGGCTGCGTCCCTGGCCACTGGCCTTGTTAAAGGGATGGCACATAAAAGTGGCAGAGGTAGAAGAAGTTATTGCCGTCTACATTCCCTACAGGACAGTGGGAGAATGGGAAGGACGTCTTATTGGCAAGGCCACAAATTGTGGGTATGTGCAGCGGAAAATATCAATAAGAAACAACCTCGTTCACACAAAAACAACCAAACCGACTTTTAAAATACACATAACTTAAAGCGAAATGAGCCCGTCCTAAATGCATTTTCAATATTGAAATTTTTTTTGGACCAGCAGAGGAATGAGGCTTGATTCCCAGGAGCCAGTGCAGCAGGTTTTATCTACACAGACGCATGTTAACCTCCAACTCTCTCTGAAATACTCTCAAACCCCTGGAGTCAAACCTCGCCATCTGTATTGGTCAACCTGCCGTGGCGTGCTGCTTCTGCCAGTCGGCGCGGCCAGTTCCCCGTTCATTTCCCCTGCGAGCGCTCTGTCAGCTGCCTGCCCTTCTCCAACGCTCTCACTAAAAAACACATCCTGCAGCTTCAGAATCAGGTGCCGGGGGTTCGGAGAGCACAGAAGATGGAGGAGATACAACTTCCACGGCTGTCGGAACTTTAAATTATAACACAACACACAAAACAAATGTAGAGGCAAGGATAGCTGCAAGGGCTCTTTCATATTCTGCTCAATGAGTGATGCAATATTATGAGAATCGCCATAGAAACCAAACAAACATGTGCATTTCCATGTGCACGAGTTCCCTCCCATGCACAACAGAGCCCAGTGAATCAGACTGCAGTCTCCCTTCCTGCAGGAGCGCTCACACCTACATCCAAAGCTATGACGAGGTCAGGCTGCCTGTGAGGACGGCAGAAAACATTATGAGTGTTTTCACAGCCCGCTGAGGTGCTGGAGTTTCTGCCGATGCTGCCGATGGAGAGGAAGAGACGAAGAGGAAGAAGCAAGTGAGAGAGAAGCTCACTCAGCTCTGCAATGAAAGACGAGGAGATTCCAGAGCTCGTGGTGATGAGGGCCGACGCCGGTGTGGATGCAAACATCATCTGAATCCCACTTTACTGGGCTGGAGATAAGGTGGCGCTATAGCGTGAGAGAATTTACACAAATGAACGATAATAATAAATTCTGTTAAAGTAACAGGCTCCCTCTGCAGCATGAAAGCTGGTATTGATGGAACGCTGAAGTAAAAAGGCCTTGAGCTCCTGCACAAGTGTGAGTAGGAGCATGAGTAACAAGCACGGGTAAAACATGTCTGTACAGCTACAGGAAGTAATTTGAAAGACTAAAACAAACGTTAAAACTACTGCACGATAACCATTACTGGATTTTACTGCTCACTCCGGCCTCCTGGAAAACAACAGGCGTCACCAGGGACGTTGATCGGTCACTGATGAGCGCTCTCCACAGGACTGGAGCAACAGTCACTGAATTATTGAACACAGCGCCGTCCCTAAGGTGAGACGCCGCATGGAAGTCTTCAGTCTACAGCTCTGACAACGAGAGGGGGCGGTTTGATGAAACATGGTGGGATGCTTACAAGCGATCCGTCACGGAACGTCCCCGGTCGCACAGAGGGCGGGATTGGATTTCCGGCCGGGGGGACTCGTCGCGCAGGGGGGAGCGAGCGCTGAGCAACACTTCAGCGAGATAAGAGCAGTTTAGGATTGTTTCTGAACCTTCCTGAATTAAAGCTATAAATACTCACGTGCGAATCTGCCTATAGAAAAAGCAATAATATGCAGGGGGTGTGTATTTATGTCCGGATCTTTACACGCAGATGTGCCGGTAAGTTATGCGTCTGGGCTCGTGGGGCTCGTGCCTGACCCAGTGCACCAGTAGTAATACCATCAGAGCTCTCCCACCGAGCACCTGTTTTATTACATTACATACCCCTGATCCTCCAGCTGCATATGAAACCTGATAACAGCCTTTGATTTAGCTGCCAAAGAGACCCGGCTTTGGGCTCATGTTGTCGGTAAAAGCTGGAGCCACGGAAATCACTCGCTAAATCTGCAGCCTAATGGTGCCCGGTGAAGTAGTGATATTATATCAGATATACGGTGGGCTTGTTGTGGAGGCCCAACTCTTATCGCTCTTATTGTGTTGATGCATGGTAGCAAGCGGGGCCATTTGAAAGTCCTTTCTTCATTTTCTTTCTTCCAAAGCGAGGGATCAGTTCATCTTTTCTTTTCTGCTGCTGCATCGCGAGACAAATCGACAACTGAGAAGATGTTTCCACAAATGGAGAGCGAGGATGACAACGAGGAGACTCCTAATGATCACACTTAACGACAGGAAAGAGTTTATTTACATGATCTTTGTTTGAAAGCAAAACAAGGACGTTGTGATGATGCAGCTCTACAGAAAGAGACAAAAGACACACACGTCTTCCTGTGCACGGGAGCAACACAAACACGCAGCTACTCACACATGCAAACACCTCTCCTTCCTGCCGCTCCCGTCTCCGTGTCCCATGTGTGCAGTTGCATCAGCAGCGGGGGCCTCTGCCTGTTGTCACGATGTGTAACATCCCTGTAACCCCAGCGGGTTTGCACGTACGATGCAAAAGCACCCTGCTACCCAGCCAGCTGCTTTCCACAGGTGTTGTCAACAGATAGAGGAAACGTGGGAGGAGGAGGAGGAGGAGGAGGAGGAGGAGGAGGAAGCAGAGAAACAAACAGGCCGACCTCCTCTCGCCTGGTAGAGCGCGGCTCACCTGAGATGGTGCATGTTTTCAGCAAGGCTCTTAGACCCTTCCAGGCTAAAATCATCCAGAAAACACGTCTGGTGCGGTTTAGTTTTTACTCTGCATGTGCGTAAATCAGGGAAAGCATTGGTCTCGGGCTCGGACACGAAGAGAACACGCATCCAGTGTGTTTCCTCTCAGGCTCGGACAGAAAATTGAAGTCCGAGCTGCAGAGTGTGATCATCCTGGCCTGAGAGGATCCTCTGTGCACAATCACCAGCTGAATGGAGATGAAAGCATCAGGCTGTAAAGAGACACACACCTGAAAATACACCGTTTGTGTTTGAATCAGCAGTTTTGTGAGCAACACTTTCAGAAATGATGTGTGAGAGTGGTAGTTTTCTCCACATCAATCGTCAGACCGCAGTAAAAGAGCAGGAGAACCAAAGGGCCAGGGGATGTGTTTTCTATCTGTGGAGGCGATGCGGCGGCGGACTCGCAGAAAGCACCGGATCGTACTGCTGCATCGATTCCCCTTTTAGGTTAGGCCTGATCTGCAGAGAGCTCTCGGATTGGTGGAGAATATTGGACAAGCAGGTGTAGAAAAGACACTAGGTACTAGGAATCAGCTAATGGTCGGAGTGGGGCTTTCTGCCTCCTGAATCGTTAATAAACCCTCTCACGGAGCCTGATGAGAGCGATTGATTGGTCCTGGCCTGGAACAATGTGAGCCTCTTCACTGCTTTCAAACTCATTTACCTTCCTCTGCCTTTTAACTCCTCTTTGTGCGGCCGCTGCCCCTCCTTCACGGATTGTCCCCGAACATTCATCACTGGATCTCATGAAGAGGAGTCGGTCGGCCGCGGCGAAAACGGCCAATCACAGTGTGAGTGTGTTTGCGAATATGTGGGATTGTTATCAGCTTCTGCCCGCTTGGAAGATAGCCATCGCTGTGCATGTGTGTGTGTTTGTGTGTGGTAGATAACTATCACTGCACGTGTGTGTTTGTGTGTATTACACTGCAGACACACAGGTAAACATCATCGCCCGGCCCTTCAGATAGCGTCTCTCGTCTTGTTGACTTCACCTAAGCTTCCAGATCGTATTCTGACAAGCGCCGATCATCTCGCTCTGTTCCTAGCATCCGACAGCAGACACACGATCTTATTAAACACGAGGGGAGATGCAGAGGAGAAGGTGGTGCAGAATAAAAAATGGGAAGCTGAACAGACTTCCACATCGACACAAGAGAGAAGACAGGAGAGTGAATTTGAACAGAAATACTTAAAAATGACGCCCGTTTTCATACATTTTCGCTGATGGTTGCTCGACGTCACAGAGAAACGGAGACTGAGGTTGTGCTCGACAGCTAATGTGTTGTCAAAGCTGAAGCCTCAGATGGACAAGATAAGATAAGACGAAGCGCGGTGGCGTCGCGTATACGGTCGCCAGGCGAGCTTCACAAAATAATCTATGCACGGCGGAGACGGGAGCGGAAGAGCCGAACATTATTCAAACGTAGGTGAGGAAATGAAAAGGGTCAGTGAGAAGAGAAGAAGTGAATCCTTCTGTAATATATTCGTGATTTATTCCACACAAGCGGAGGAAAGGCCTGTTCTGAAGCCTCCTATCAAAAGTGAAGACTTGTCACTTTCGCTTATTGCCTGTTCTCGACTAGCATCTCTTTCCTTTTTTCACCCGCCTGCCGATATCCTCCCTCATTTCTTCTCAGGTGCACTAAAGCCGAGGCCAATCTGTCCCCTCAGCGTCCACTTCATCCCCCATCTTCGCTCTTTCTTCTTCGCTCCTCGGCTCCTATCACTCCTCCATCTCATCTTCTTCCCTCTGCTCCCTCGCTCCTCCCGCCTCCTTCGCTCTCACCTTGCTATCTCATTTCTTTTTCTTTCTCTCTCTCTGAAATGCCTGTTGCTGATCCATCAGGCTCGCTGCTCGAGCGTGTGCCCACTCGTTTCTCACACTGAGTAAAGTCTCTCTCGGAGGAGGAGGCGGCGGCGTTGCTGTGAGGTAGCATCCTCTCCAGTCGGGTACCAGCCAGTTATTAATTACTCCCCAATTCCTCATCTGTTCTCCGTCTGCGGAGAGAAGTAATTACGTCTCTGCCACTCGTCAGAAATGACGCGATAACCAGAAACCCAAATTACTCCTGCTGATGAGACAATCATTGAGCGAGAGACAGCAAGCCGGGGATTTTTCAGCCCCACTGTGCTCCAGCCATCGGGGTAATGGCACCTCGATCCTGTTTGGGATGTCTCCCTGACGCATTCACGGGGCGTTTCCAATTTCCACCTCGCAAAACACTAGAAGATGGGGAGGGAGAGATAGGCAGAATGAATTAAATGAGGCTTTTTTTCCCCGCTCACCGTTTTTTTTGTTGCTCCCAATAAGAGAGCGCAATCATGAGGTGGTTCCAGCTCCAATCAGCGTTATGCAGCTGGAGAGGAGCTGTGATGGAAGAGGGACATTAGCGCTGGATCCTCGTCTGCCACATGAGACAGAGGGAAGGAAAGGGTGCAAAAAACAATTAGGGATGCGTTTCGTTTTCCTTGAAGGAAGAAACCAACCAAAGACAACAGAAACCAGGTGTCCACACAGGTGGGTGCGGATGTGTTTTGGCAGATATTTGTGCCATCTGTCTACTCATGTAATTTTGCTTATTACTGAGTCTTAAGTGTCACTTCTGCTTCTAAGTGAAGGATCGGCCAATCACCTTAACCCGTTTCCTCCACCAACCTGCCAGAGAGGCGAGGCAAACAAGTTGTATACTTGAAATTATCGAGCGGTCCTGCCATAAAAAAAAACAGAAGGAGACAGACGTGGGTCAATAAGAGACAAAACTAACTTGATAAAAATCGAGATTTGTGCGGCCAAATATTCAGCTCCTCTACAGTAGCCCCCGTGTCAGGGCCAATCGAGACATCTCCGAATACATCCCCCCCGTCCTCCCTCCTCGGCTGTCAAACTGCAGTTTAAATGGAGCAGAAGAAGCAGCAGGCTAGTGCTGTTCTCTATATTGTATTTCAGTACCTGTCAAGTGCTTATTGATTGGCTGCGGTGGATTAGGGTGGCTATGTTGCTGCAGAGTGTGTGCGAGCGTGCAGTGCATATATATTTATATATATATATATATATATATATACGTTTGGGCCAAGAACCGGCCCAGAGCACAAGATCCATACGTACATCTGTGCAGAACATGGATTAGGAAAGTGAAAGTCCCCATGTGAGACACGCAAGTGGTTTAGAGGATCCAGATGTATGAGGGGCTGAAGGAACAACTGGAACAGATGTGGGAGAAGTCTGAAGTGGTCCCACTGGTAACAATAAGAGGCTGTGATCCCCAAACTGGGAGAATAACTCTAAATCAGATTCCAGGTACAATATCCAAGGTGTCTGTCCAGGAGAGTTCAGTCACTAAGATGGATTGAAATCGCTTGTGAGGATTGACCCCCCAAAGCTTTGAGGGCCAGGCTCTCCAAAGTAAAATCTACAGGGTTATTGTGCAGGGTTAAATTCAGATTTTCAGCGTATATATATATACAAGTATTTACTTTATATTTACGTGTACGTGAGAGTTCCTGTGTGCCTGTGGAGCTCCACTCGCAGCCCTCTCACCTCACACCACCTAATCCACCTCTCTGTCACTTTATCTCTTTGCACGTCTTCTTCTCTCTTTCCAATCAGCCCTCGCTAACTTCTCTTTGCCCCAGTCCAGAATGATTTGGGTCCTAATAGTCTTTTTACAGCCGCCGGCTAATGTTGCCATGGGGGAACGTAACGGGGCCATAACGAGACAATCCCATCCCATATGCAGAGGATATGAGGAGGAATTTGTCTGCTTCAACGCTGACAGGAGCAATCTGTACTGAGGGGCACTTCCAATGAAGAGCCCCGCGAAAAAAACCTTAGTGTATTCAGGATTATGGTGTAGGAGCCCATTGAAAATCTAATGGACTAGTCACATCAAATAGACTCGGTGGGAGCATGCTCAGATGGATACACGGATGCCACCGTGCACGCAGAAAGAGGGGCCATTACCACCAGGGGCTGGGCCATTACTCTCTGTCCAGTATGCCAGTGTGTGTGTGTGTGTGTGTGTGTGTGTGTGTGTGTGTGTGTGTGTGTGTGTGTGTGTGTGTGTGTGTGTGTGTGTGTGTGTGTGTGTGTGTGTGTGTGGGACCCAGCCATAATGTTTCCATTCCCACAGGGATCTCCGCACTGTACAGGCCTCCTAAATAATTACCACGGCCTCTTTATATAAGAACAGGGGAAGGCAATAAAGAGACCTGCGATATTGCATTGTGCATTCTGCGGCGATATGAGGCGGGCGAGGAAGAAACATGTCAGGTGGTAATTTCACAGACGTGCACTGAAAAGCATTTCAGCGACGTTGCAACGACTGCGTCTCATGATACGGACAAATGTCTGGTTTCTCTGAGATGAGACGACTGACGGAGGAGGAGAATTTTCAAATCAGCAGGAAGAAGACATGTTTGGACAGTTGAGACGCGGCAGGTTTGTGAGAGAGACGAGCGCCGAGCACTCACATAAACATCTTCAGAGCTTTTAAACCTCTCTTATTGCTCTCATCGTTTTTTACAGTCTTCCTGTGTGCCGTCTATAAATGTTCTGTTGAACAAGTTACCTTTAACTTTGTCCAACTCCAACTCTTTGGATCAGTGGTTTCCAAACGTTGAGTCCTAAGCAACCAGTAACTTTACATTTTAAACGTCTCATTTTCTAACAAATCTGTCAAACCGTCACAGATCTAAAATCTCATCTTTCATGAGCCCAACTGAAATATAGTTCTCAAGACATTGGACAAATGATTTTTTTCCACCAAGTAAAATAAAGTTTTCCTTTTCTCGCAGATGTAGCAGCTGGATATTTCTCAGGTGCAGAAACCCTAGAAAACATCCCATCGTGGCGTCGGTTAAAACACATCTATCTCTGCCAAGTCCCCAGGCCGCGGTGGGAGGAGAGATACGTGCCTGCCGGCGTGGCTGCTGCCCCGGATTCCTCACCTCACCAGTCATAATCTGCGTAAGTCATCCTTGATTAACCCCTGCTGAATGGCTCTAATTAGAGCCAATTAGCCTTGGCGGAATGAGACACTCTCCATGCAGACGAACACGGTGGAGAGGTGGCGGGATGGATGAAGTGATGGAGCGGGGTCGAAGTGGAGGTGTGGAGAGCCGGGGATGATTGAGGGATAGAGGTGCTCGGGGGTGTGGAGAGAAGCAGGGAGCCCGAGATGGAGGACGGTTGAGAGAGGGAATAATGAGGGGATGAAAGAGGAGAAGGGTGGTAGAATGTAAAGAAGCCTCGGCGGTTCGATGGCGGTCCAGCGGTACGACCTCCCAGTCGAGGAGTCATGAATAAACACTTGTAGGGGCAGATAAGCAATGTTGAAATGTTTCTTCGTGTCCGAATGAAAAGAGGTTTATGCTCGTCGGAAAAATAAATATCTAAAAGGATTAGTTCAGTGTCAGAGTCTTTTTAAATCTATGTGCAGTTGCTGTCTAACAAACGAGGCGACTGAGTTGCATTATGGGAAACGTAGGATCCTGCGTTTGTGAGAGATTATCCAAACACTTGACAGTAAGGACTAAAATCAGGATCTCAGCCTCTTTATGAAAAGGCATATCTCTTGTGAGTAATGAAAGTGCAACACAAGATCAGTGGAGTGTCTCTATCTGGATGACACGTTCTTCGATGGGCGGAGAAAATGCTCCTGCAATAAAAACCTGCTCGAATCGCACTGGAGTGGATGAGGAATAAATCCACACCGAGCTGTTTTCCTGAGGCGGTAGAGCCGTGAAATACAAAATCTGACAGAGAAGCTGATTTCAGACCTGCACTGAGGTCCTGACACTTTCCAGAAATTATCCAGAGGGGCTGTAAGCGAGAACACAAACGTGTGACGGACGTGAAACTGGAACAATACAAATATCTCAGGATGACAAAGAGGAGCCGTACGTGTCTGACCCCCGTCGCCTGAATGTTCCCATCATGTTCCTGTTGTTGTGAACGAGTCTGAGTCGCACAACCTGCTGCTGCTGCTTCACATGACACACACAAACTACACAACATGTCCAGACTCTATCTTCTGGACATTTCGTGTCTCATACACGGCTCTAGAAAGACGTTCAGTTAAACTATCCATCCATTTAAATAACTTGTTTCCCCATTCATGAGCCCGGCTGCTAATTCCTCCACTAATCTTCCATAGTTAAACGAATAAAGAAATCCAAACGTCCTCCGTGTGCAGAAATGAAAAAAACATATTGAGCTTCAGCATTTTATAGCTTTTTATCTAATCTTTCTAATAGATTTTTTTTGTTTTTGTCCATTTGTATTCATACAGTCTGCGAGCCGGCCATGGCCCTCGCAGGCCTGCCCACCAGAAAGCTGTGCCAGCCTCCCCCCAGCCTCCCCCCCCCCCAGCCTGATATCAACCAACAGCAGGGGTGGAGAGGCCAGACTGAAGAGCCCACTCAGCCGGCCCAGTGATTGCCTCAGTCTATCATCAGCAGGAAGATTTCTATTATTGCAGATGGATGATTGGTCTGGCGAGCTGCCGGCCTGGCAAAGCAAGCTCATTTTAGAGCGGTTTGAAGTACGAGCCCCAACAGGGAGTGAGGGAGGGAGAGAGGGGAGGGGGGGGGGGGCGCGACGGATTCGAAAAGAGGGATTTGGTGATTCGGTGTTAAAATAATGGAGCAGGAATGGCGGTAATGACGAGGCACGCAGACGCCCGGAGCATTATGCACCGAGGACGAGGCTGTTAATGTGGACTGCCTCTATTTACAGCAGCAATTTAGACGCTAATGTCGAGCGGTTTTTTTCTGCTAAATAAATAGACGCCCCGCTCTTTGAGGGAAGCAGTTTGTTTACTGTTTGTACGCTGACGCTGGATCAGCCCCGAAACCCCCCCCAACCCCCCCCATGACAAATTCACTGCATCTGTGCAGGCGTCATGTTTTCATCATCACTCAGTCGGGGGATGAGCTTTAATGAAATGAGTTCGTGCAGCAGGAAAAAATGGGCCCTGACCTGATGAACGGCAAAGAAACGAATAAAATTACTCTCATTTTTGCCTCAACATCCCCCCCCCCCCCGTCTGTGCTGCATCACACAAAAGACGCAGTATCCACCAACCTCACGATCATATGACGATCACACAGCCACATCAACCACGGCCTCCTCCTAACTTCCTGTTGCCGTTCTGCCGCAAATCAAATCACCACGTTTCCAGCTACGACTCGGACTATTCAGAGCACTTCATGGTCCAGCTCCACAGCATCGGCTCCACTTTGCCGCCGCCCGCCCCGAGGTCAGCGTGCTGTGTTGTCGGAGCGCTGGGCTGTGCGACCTGCAACTTGAATCGATCGTCTTAGGGGAATTTACAGTATCTGAATACACGGCCTCTGCACTGGGGAGATTGGAGAAGTATTGAGGAAATGCAACCCTACATGGGGTTTTTCTGCTGTATCGATCTCTGCGTGCAGAGCTTTGAAATATCACGGAAAAAGGAGCAGATACACAGTAGGATGCTCTTTGTAAGTTTAAAGAACTAAAGAACTTTAATTCATAAACGTAAAATGAAACGTACAATGAGCAGCCTCATGTAAAAGATGTATCAAGAAGAAGAAAGTGAAGAATCAGCAGAACTGTACTTTTAAACATTTACTTGAGACACAAGTATCTGTTCTTCTTCTCAAGTAAAGAATATATGAACTTCCTCCACCTTCTAAATTTTGGATTTCCTGTTATTTTGGAGCTAGAATTTGGACACGTGTCTGTATGATCCAAATATCACTTTCCTCTTTGCCCCCCCCCCCCCCCCCCCCCCCCCCCCCCACCCCCCCCCCCCCCCCCCCCCCCCCCCCCCCTCTCTGACTTTCTCTCGTCTCGTCTGTGAGGCGCTTTGAACCTCGGCTCTGTGGCTGCTGCTGTCACCTGCTAATGTCACCGCTAACGATGTGAGGCTGCTTCCCCTTGAAACGCGTCACGGAGCCGGGACTCAATCATTCCATTTAAGCAAAACAAAGTGCGACAGCGACAACTGCAAACCAGCCAGAGAGAAGAGGGTGGGGGGGGGGGGGGAGAGAGAAGCAGCGGCGGTGACGGCGGCGAAGCTTTCGTCTGCAAATCATTTCACTAACACCTTTGAAGTGGTGACATGCCTCTGGAAAATGTAGCGAGAAGCGGGATGAAAGCGGGAGTGAGCTCCTTGTCACCTTTTGACCCCTGTAAGGGAGAGATCAGTCGGGGTTTGGGCCAGCTGCTCCTCCAGACGCCGCCGCCGCCGCCGCCGCGTTTGATAAACGACAGCAAGAGTTCTCTCTCGCTTTATTGAATCGAGCTGAACCGCGGCAGAAAAGGGGAAATAAACAGAGTTTTAAACGAATTCAAACGAACCGAGCTGAAGTCAAACAGAAGTGAGTCACACCGGGGCAGGAATCCATCCACTCGGGGGGGGGGGGGGGTGAGCTCCTCATCTCTGCTGGGTCACAGAGGTTGGTGGCGACAGAGCAGCAACTTCAAAAGCTTTTGTCTTGCTCAAGGACACTACAGCAAAGTGGATTAAGGGGAGTTGGACCCGGATCTTGAAGCAGAAGAAACGAGAGCTTGACCTCAGGTTATCTCTCTCCCAGTAATCCAATTGAAATGAAGATTTTAAATTTATTCCAATAAAAACGGAGAAAGAAAGCACTTGACCTGACCTAAGCTGACATAACCCTGGTTAACCCCTGACAGCTGCCAGAGCGGGTCAGCTCCTGTGAAGGGGACTTCATGTAGTGCAGGGGTCAAGACGTGATGAAGCAATAAGCTGCAGCTCTATGGAGAACGCCATCGACAGAACCCCCCCCCCCCCCCCCCCCCCCCCCCGGATAACGCTCCTGTCCGAGGCTGCGTCCACATTAACACGTTTGAAAACTCACGATGTAGCCGTCACTGATTCGTCAGGCTCCTATCACATGACCCCCTTTCCAGACGGAAACAAACGCACCTTTACAACCATCATTTGTATAAAGCAAATGTTGTTTTTGTATTTAAATGTTCTCCTTGATTTCCTCTTTAGAAGTTATCAGAGTATGTTGAAGGTACTTTTATCCTCTTGTTTTTGTGTCTGTATTCTATTGGTGTACTCGTTAAATTCAGTCCTACTATTTAGTCTTGTAACTATCCACCTGACATGGAGATACAATAGAGTGCATTAGCATTAGAAGCAGGAAGACATGGAGTCAAATGATCACTCTTGATAGTCTAAGGGCAACATTTAGCATTTGCACAGGTTCCCTGGGAGGATTGTTTTCCAACACGCCGCCCTCCTCATTGAATTCAGCTCCAACCTGTGAATCCAGTGCACGCTAAGCCCTTACACTGATTGCTGATGCAGTGGGCGTGCTGTCAATATTGGCCCATTCACTGTGAGTGAGCAAATCTCCCCTTGACATGGCCAGCCATGCGAGTAATAGCTAGGATTAAGATAGGAAGGTACACACATGAATATACAAAACACAGTGTGGTGCGGGCGCATCTGAGGCAGCAGCCGGGGGAAATCACCGCGGCCTCAGATGCGCGGCGTGCGTGGAAACGAGATTGACTGGGAGCTCGGACATGAAAAGACTCATTGTCACTGACCCTGGCGACAGATGACGCTTCTACAATGCGAATCCATCAAGATAATTTGGATTTTGCTGTACAATTTAACGTGAACAAAGTGTGAGGGGAAACTCATGCAGCTGGATTATGTGTTTCTGTGGAGTGTGTGTGTGTGTGTGTGTGTGTGTGTGTGTGTGTGTGTGTGTGTGTGTGTGTGCACCTGTGGCTGCTGAATTCAGGTAAAATGTAAATTTCTCCTTTTGCTGCGAACAAGGTCAAACGCTCCTCCACGGCTGCGGTTGCCATAGCTCCCTATAGACGGGCTGTGTTATTCCTGACCTCACGATTTCCGTTTTATGCCAGGTCACCTCCTGAGAACACACACACACACACACACACACACACACACACACTGCTCCTCCCACTATGCTGACGCGTTGTTTTTGTGCACAATTTGTGATATTTTAAGATCTTTTATTATAAGTTTTTTTCATATTTGGACTGTGGCTCAGGAGGTGGAATGGGTCGTCCACAAGCCAGAATGTCGGTGGTTTGATCCCCAGCTCCTCTGGTCTGCCTTCTGAAGTGTCCTTGGGCAAGATACTGAACTGCTGTGCCGACAGTGTACGAATGATGTGTGATAGAAATGGCTGAATGCCACTTGTGCTGTAAAGCTCTGGGTCGATACGACTGTAAATACAGTCCATTCAGATTATATAACTTAAGTTTTGGGTGACTTTGGCTTTTGTTTTTAGAGATAGCTGATTTGTTTCTCACTCTGGCCTGAGCTCTCCCTGTTAATAAAATGTTTTCCACCAACTTTTCCTCACTTGGTTTCCTTTTCCTCCCAGTTCTCCCAGACCGAGGTGCAGTGTTAACCAGCAGGTACCGTTAGCCTCCAGTTGCTTAGCAGCTCTGACAACAAAACGCCTAAAGCCTAACGGACTAAGAGTGAGAGGAGTCTGACACCGGGACGGGCAGCAAATGTTTGAAAACTATTCAGTGTCAAGGGAGGAACACGAAAAAGTAAAGTAGAGAGATGCTCTGTTTGCGTGACCCCATGTCAACCACATCATCCGGAGGTGTTTGATTTGTTCTGTTTTGTTTGTTTGGTTCTGGCCCCGTTTCGGCACAGGAATCGTTTTAAAAGGAAGCATTTATCATAAAAAAAACCACCTGATACATAACTCAACTGACCAAGACCCTGGATTTGATGCGTCCCTTTCAACAACTTCTACAAAGCTCCACTCTGCTCTCTTCCCTTATCGTTTTCTGTGTCATGGTCTAAATATACGAGTCACTAATTGGACGTCTGACAGGGGCCGTTCTCCTTTGGCATAATGTGACAAGCGCGTACAAAACGCTCCTTTCAGCGGCCTTCAGACGAGGCCGGACGCAGACAGACCGAAATGGAACGGCGAATCATAACCCACATTTTAAGCCGACACTGATGTGACATTACCTAACAGGCTGGCGGCAGATAGAGGCTGAAGAGGAGAGCGACTGTGGGAGAAGTGACAGGGATTAGGACCTATTTGTTTCACTTCCCCACTGCTCCTCCCCGCCTGCTTGCAGGAGCGCGTGTGCAAATGGGTGTTTCCGTCTCCCACTCATCGTCGTCCTAATTGGCACTTACCAGCTGCCCCTCATGGCCTCCTCGCTGGCTGTGCTTCCGCTCTCTTTTCCCGGCGTAGGAAGCAGCATCGCCGCATCAAACATGGCCCAGCTGAGAGGGCACTTTCTCCTCCACCCTTTACTCCCTTCACTCCCTCCCCCCCCCGTCTGCCTTCCCCTTCCCTTGCAGCTATCTCGCGCAGGGAAGGAGTTTGCACCCCAGACAGCCCCGAGCGCTCATTATCGCTTCCCTCAGTCAGCCTGTCGCTCTGAAATCCACCCCCTCCACCCACCTCCACCTTCTCCCCCCACTCCTCTGGTTCTTCCCCCTATGGAGGAGCGGCGCGCGAAAAAAAAAGACGTCGGGATATTGAGGATGTTCTGCATCCGGGCTCCGAGCCAAGAGAGGCAGTGCATACGGCAGACATATGGCCACGTTTTCAAAATCTTATCTTTATTTAACCAGGCCCATCAATCACCAGCAAATTTCCTCTTCTGCGCTGATGGCTTGGTGAAAGCCGCGCTCGAGGACAGATGCCGGGAGCAAATTTGTGGGGTTTTATTTCCTCTAAATATAAAGGTTTATCATAATATACCACAGAGGTAATTCAAGGGAGGGGGGGGGGGGAGGGGGGGCACCATGTTTGTGGAAATGTTGTGCTTAAACACATCAGAGCTTGTGGTTGTCACATTATACGAAATGAGGCAAAATGAAGCAAAAGCACAACGCTGACGCTCAAGGTCCTTGGGCTGCAGGAGACTGATGGAGGGGATGAGCCGGGCTTCCTCTCAGAAGACCCTGTTCCACTGGTCACGAGACCCACTCACATCTGGCTTCTGTCAGTGATGGAACCATGACATCAAGAAGAAGAGATCACCTCAGTCTCTGACCCGTTTATGAAAAACAAACTCCTCTCCAGACAACTGTTTAGGAGTCAATCACCTTTTTTTAAATTGTCTTACCCTCGTTTAAAAACCTGTGTTCCTGCTAATTCTGGTGTAAAATTGAGTCAAACTGCTTTGGAAACGCTGCCTGAATGTTCCAGGAACTAAAGGACTTTGGTTTTGTCGTTATAACACCCACCACCCTCAGCACAGGTTCCCCAGGAAAAAGGGTTTTGAAAAATCGGAGCTCGGCAGCGAAGTGAATATTACAATAAAATGCCGTTATGAAGTTTTAACCCCGGCAATGTCAGCTAACCATATTAGCATTCCCACATGGGGGAAGGCTGTGAGTTGGAATAGAAATGGGCTGGTTCAGTGAGCAGCGGGAGCAGAGGTCCCATTCGTCTTGTCCTGTTTAAATACACTGGTTAACTCCTGCCAACAGGGAAGCCATTCAGCAAAAGGCCAAGGGCATCTGTCATGTGTTCGGCACATTGATATTGTCCCGTCTCCCTCTTCCTCTCCTTTATCGTTTTTTAAAGAAACTCTCTCTCTTTGTTTATCTGCGCCTCTCACCGTCACTCTCCTGCGCTTCCTCCCCTCCGCTCTGCCTCTCTCCCGCT
Organism: Hippoglossus hippoglossus; assembly: GCF_009819705.1. Classification (NCBI taxonomy): domain Eukaryota; kingdom Metazoa; phylum Chordata; class Actinopteri; order Pleuronectiformes; family Pleuronectidae; genus Hippoglossus; species Hippoglossus hippoglossus. The sequence continues at coordinate 10,200,905 of NC_047152.1, read as the reverse complement.
GCCTCTCCTCCTCTTCTGATGAAAGGAGTGAATATGCAGGGAGCTGACATGATTAGCAGCCTCATATCCCCATGATGGATGGTGCCTGCTCCATTATTAATACAGTAAAAGCACCAACTGCCAGGTAAGAGCAATGTCAGCATCCACAATATAACGCTGTGTGCCCACGGATAATGGTGAGCACTTTTTTTTAAATCTATGATATGCATGGGCTTGAGGCCGAGGAGGAAGAGGAAGAGGAGGAGGAGGAGGAAGATGGGCAGGGGGGCTGCAGACGTCTGAGAAGGGCACTGACACAAGGCTCGCCGTTTGGCTACTTCCTGGTGATGGTGGTGGGGGGGGCGGCACGCTGCAGGACAACAACTTCTTCTGCTGCAGCTTCACCAGACTGCTTGAAAGAAAGTTCGGTCTATACGGTGGGATGATAAAATAAAATGGAAGATTAGTTTTAAGAGGATGAAAACAGAACAACATGGAAGAACATATCACAACACAGCACCTTGTAAAGTCTCCTTCTTATAGATACAGTGACGAGACCTCAGTGTTTCTCAAACCCTGCCTATATACGTGACCCCGATGTTAATCACCTCTGCTGTGGTGATTTGCTCACAGATTTCAGAGTAAAATACTGTCGGGGATGTAAATTTTCAGTGTGTGTCAGCAGCGAAGCCGACATGTTTGCACACAGCGTTAATGAATGTGGCAGGGTGGAAAACAAACTGGTTTAGCAACAGTGGAATGGAAACTGCACCGCTTTCATCAAGCAACTGTGAGTAAATACCATCGTAAATAAAGTCAACAAGACAACAAAGCTCCGAGACGTTCCCGTGGACTTAAACTTCGACCGGCCAGTGGGATGATTCCCGGGTTTTAGTCGTTAACGTGCTCGTTTGAAAGACAAAAATCAGTCACTGCTTTGTTACACAAGACAACAAATTTGTTGAGTGGAGAAGAAAACCATCCGCTGCCTCTCCTCTCTAATCCAAGGACTTCATAAACAATGCATAAAAATAACAGGATTTATCTCTTAAATATTTTACACCTCAGTCAGCCATGTGATGACGGACTGAGCAGGACAGGTTGTTGTTTGCTTTTCTGTTATTTCATATCAGTCGACCCACGAGAGCAAAGCACACAGCAACAGTGGATGTTTATGTTTGTCTCCGTCGTGTGTTTTTGCATAAATCACACACACGGTGAAACACTGACTGTGGCGTAGGATTGTAGAGAAGAGGTGAGAGGACTGAAATCAAAGATGTGAAGGGGAGGAAGGGGAAGGAGGGACGGACAGGAGGCAGAGAGGACACTGGGAAAAAAGAGGAGAAGGAGAGAGAGAGAGAGACGGAGTGACTCGTGTCCGGTGGATAAATGTCAGCGGGAGCTTCATCGTCCGTCTGAGCTCAGCTCTTCCGCCCAAACTGCCACGAGTAAATCGCGTAGCCGGGGCCCTCCGCCTCCCCCCCCCCCTGAGCCCCCTGCCCTGTAATGAGATTACAGACCTCCACAACAGAGTGTGTGTGTGTGTGTGTCTGTGTGTGTGTGTGAGAGCACCACTACCATTTCAATGGCTTTACACGGGGCGAGCGAATCAGCGGCATTACTCACGACAGCGAACGAGACGTATCAAAGAAGATTTGGTTGCTTATTTATCACCCCCCCCCCCCCCCCCCCCACACACACACACACACACACACACACACACACACACACATTCTTAAAGAAGTGCTGAGCCTGATTTCCATCGATGTGGGTCAGTACAACAAGTTACACTTTGACTTTCGACCTCGGAGAACAACTTGTGTGTAAATCCTGGAACAAATCACCTGATTAAATCTTGATTGCACAGAATATATTCACAGCTTTGAAACATCCATTTGTCATAAACCCGAGCTGAAACACTTATCACGCAGGAAAACGTGCTTCCTGCAGCCTCATGCCTGATCCTGCAGCTCATTATGATTAAATATTTATACAGCGGAACAATATATCAGCCTATTAATACTGTTTCCAGCTCCTGTTTGTGAGCACATGGTGTTTACACCACGGCTTCTCCTCTCACACTAGCCTTTCAGACCTTTCTCCAAATCTAATATACCCATCCATAAATAGCTCACCTATCGAGCCCATATTTGGCACGAGTGACGTGTCGCCGGAGCCAATCCGGACCACTGGATGTGCCAGTCCCCGCCTCTCCACGCTCCAGCTCCGCACTAATCACTCCTCCGCCGCCCATTTGCCTTAAATGGACAAGCAGGGGGGGGGGGGGGGGGGGGGGGGGGGGGGGGGGGGGGGAGGGGGGGGGGAGGTTGATTGACAAAGCAGATAACGCCCCTTCGTTTACCAAGCCCCTCCCCGGCTCTGGCTCCCTATCACTGTCTATTTTGGCAACACGCGTCCACGCATGGAGCCTCCATCACCTCCAGTCGCTTTTACGCACCGAGCACGATAATGCGCGCAGGTACCGGGACGCTCGCAGCCGCCACCCTGACCCACTGAGCTGCTCTCACGGACTAATATGAGAGAAGTGGATGTAGAGGTGTGACACAGCCGAGAACAGGAGGCATCTTTCTCTGTGGACCGTTCTTGTTTCCCAGCACCGCGCGTCAGCATGGACGTCTTGGCGAACCACAGTATCTTTCAGGAACTTCAGCTCGTGCACGACACCGGCTACTTCTCGGCCATGCCGTCGCTGGAGGAGAACTGGCAGCAGGTACGTCTCAACTTTCAGCTCCTGCCTCCTCCTCCTTCCTCCTCCACAGCGGAGCTTTCCCCGCACAGTACCCCCGGTGATGATGTGCGCGCTCGGGATGCGGGCGTCAACTTTTTTCCTCCTCAGAAGCGTGGATGCATGTGTGGAGTTGAGGGAGAAGCGAGGGGACGCTTCCCCTCTCTCATATATCTGACATTTCTCTCCGAGAGATGGCAAAGTGGATGATATGCGAACGCACGCCGGCGCGTAATAAAGCTGTCAAATGCGATTTGGGAAGATGAAGATGCGAATCCCATAATAGGGACTGGATTGGTCGTGAATAATAGATCTGCATCCCTCAGATTACTGAGTTGTGAAGCCCCTGCATGCAGAGAGGTCCCTTCCCTTATTCATTATAGATTTCCTAACATGTCTGGCTTTGTACCATATTTAAATGCCGGGGTGAAAGAACGTGCGAGGAAGGCCGTGTAGGAGAGAGAATAACTGTCATCTGCACGCACACACACACAGACACACACAGACACACACACACTCTCCCTTCATACAACTTCAGTGGGTGAATATTAAGAGGAAAGCGCAGGGATCCACGCGGCCACATGCTGATGGAGGCGCCGGCACTTTACGCAGCCATCTCTGCTCCTATTTGACACCAGTGAACTGTGACACCTGCTGTGTTTGTTATGTGCATCCTCCAGACATTTAAACGGCTTCTACTGTCACTGCTACTTGTAGGAAAAAACGGTTTTCATGGGCGTAAAAATGCTTTAAGATTCTCAGCTTTAAACGCTCCTGTTCCACTTCATCTTTGTATTTGCACCGTTAATGCGTGGAAGCAGCATCTTCCTGTATAACCACCCGACTGTGCTTTCATTTCAAAGCTCAAATAAGGGCCATGCAGCCGCCGGCCCACCTGCATCGCTGCTGCTGCTGCTGCTGCTGCTGCTGGTAGTGATGGAGATGATGATTTCCATGCTGCACTTGACAGACCAGGCGGAAAAAAAAATCATTGCAGGGAAACCTGATGCCGGTATTGTTCCTGCAATAGGAGCTCCAGCTTTCCCCACTGCTCTGCTCCAGGCGTAACATGCATGACAGTGGGGAGGGAGAGAGAAACCGGTGCGTGACCGTGCACATCCATTCGTTGTGGTCTGAGCAGCCTAATTGGCATCCTACTGTTCGCCCACCGACGCATCTTTTCATAACAAGTCTCCAACTCCCAGCCTTCGCTGTCAGTGGATTTTAAATTGCAAAGGCCTACGTGCAGTCTGTGCTGTTTCTCACCCACAGCCTGCATATCAAAAATCAATACCTGATGCAAATGTGAGGGAGAGAGGGAGAGAGGGAGAGAGGGAGGGAGCTGCATAGGCACAAGGCTGAGGGAGCTCTTATCTGTGGAGACTGGAAATGTCAGTTTTCTTTGACTGTCTGCAGCTTTTTTCTCCCCGAGACAACGTCCATTTTGGAATTACAGAAACTCGCTGTCTGTTAAGCACATTTGGATGTAGTTTAATTTCTCACAACCGAGCTGATATGTATTATTTTACATGAGGAAATGCTATATTTTCATGGCCCGATTCCTAAATTGTTGATCCTGGCTTCAGAATAGACTCACAAAAATCAAAAGAAACGTCTCAGGTTGTCTGATCCCCATGATCTTGCCCCTTCAGCCTGTGTCAGCTTCATTTCATCATCATTCTAATTCAAAATAGGAGCACACTCAAATAAACCAGTCAAAATGGGGAAAATACCTCATTCATAGAGTTTAAAAACCGATTTGCTTTGCTCTTGTGTCTCATCACGAGTCTTTATTGATGAAAACCAGATTTTGGCGAGTCCCTTCCGGGCACAATGACCGTGACATGCCCCCTCGCTCCTCGCGCAGCACAGACGTGTTCTCGGTGAACCAGCGTGCGCTCACTGTGGCGACATGAAGACGCCAGCGAGACCCAGTGAACACAGGAGTTATGAGCCGCGGCTCGCCTTAAAAGCTCCGTCTCCAGCCGAGGACCCGCAGTTTGAGCAATCCCCTCTGTGTTCCCGGCACAATTTAGAGTTTGATGCTTTTATGGGGTCTGATGGTGAGATAGGAGGCCGTTGTCGTCGGCCCTTAAATGGCTCCCTGAGATGCGATGGCAAGAATGAAGACTGTGTCCCCTGTTGGTGTCTGTGAGGCAGGATTCAGGCGGTTATGGAAGGACGGGGAGTAGAAAAGGGGGAAAGTGTTTCGGAGGTCTGCAGATGGCACATTTGAGGCTGCTATTTGTTCCATTATTGAACCTAATGGTGCCAAACTGAACTGTGCTGTCTCGCTTCCAAATCCCAGTACAGTCGCTTGTTCAGAGGAGGAACAAGCAGCAGGGCTGAGCTGGATTTGGAACAAGCAGGGCTGATCAGAACTTACTCATTATTTGTGGAACCCACTTTCCTTCAAAGCAAAGAGTACACGTGTTGTGTTGCGTCTTCACAGCGACAGAATTGGCTCGTTATCTTGGCTGCAATTTCCAGCGCTTGTTATGCTCCTTTGTAAACTGGAATTCTCTCTCTGATAAAACCTCGTTTGGCTTCACAGTCAAACAGTTAGCGTCATCTTCCTCACGTTTAGATGCTGAGATGTAGGAGACAAACATCTGGACGGGGCTGCAGCCTGATGTGATAAGAGTTTTCAGGTTGCACTGATGATCTGGCTCCAGCCTCAGCACTTGACCCTGATGGGGTAGTTGTAACAGGACACCACACAAATGGCTGTCTGTCATTGACCTCAGGACACACACCATACCCTCCAACACATATATTGTCCCTCAGGGGCTCAACACACACACACACACACACAAACACACATGTGGGCTGAGTGCCTGATGCCTGCCCAAGCATTATGGGTTACTATATGTGGATGTGGACAGATTGTACGTGTCTTCGATGTTCCTAAATATGGAAGGAGCAGCAGGGCACTCCGGCGCGACCTCCATATGCAAACCCCCGTGCTCAGATGCATCCACTTATAACTACTGCTCGGACGCGACTCCATAACACGCACATGTCCCGGGCAAGAGCGGCGGCGGCGGCGGCGGCTCCATCTGGGGGTTGGAGGGGCACTGAGTGCAGAGGTGGGGGAAGTTGCCGAGCACGCACATTCTCCCCACTGCAAGGTTTCGCATTTCACAGTCCGGCGGGCTCGAACCCCCCCCCAGGACTGACGAGCACACACAGACAGACAGTCGCAGATGAAGAGGTTGGATGGTGTCCCGAGGAACAGGAAGAAGAGGAGGAGGAGGAGGAGGAGGAGGAGGCAGAGAGATGGAGGAGTTGTGTCGCTCCACACCAGGTTGTTAGAGTCGTGGTCAGAGATGCATCAGCATGGTGACCCCTCCGTCGGCCTCCAGAGGGAACACGAGGAGGACAGAAAGACAGAGGAAGAAGCCAAGGAAGATCCAGCAGTAAATCTGTGATTATCCTTATGTATCCATAAGTGTATTTGTGTGTGTACGTGCACGCCGGTGCGTATGTGTCTCAGTTTATTATGTAATCCTCAGTAGGCCACAGCTGCTTTCTCACACACAGCGGGCGTGCTGGGGATCGCAGCCAAGTGGCCCCCTCCTTCCTGTCTGCGTCTTCCTCCATCCCTCGTTCCTCCGTTCTCTCCTTTTCTTTCTGCTTTCCTCTTATAGAATTAGCACAGTATGGATTTTTCATCTCTGCAGGGCTGTTGTGTAAGCTCAGGACCCGTGTGTTTTCCCCACGCTGCTGCTCAGCTCTGCTGTAGCGCTCCCCGAATCGCTCTTCTTTGGTTTTTGCGGAGCTGGTTTTTAAAACACATCCCATATATTCACCGTGACCTTTTTGCCAGCCCCTATTTCATGTAAGTTTATGCAAATTCAAATTAAATCAATCCTGTAACAGGCACAGCTCAGTATTCTTCAAGCTGGAGGAGGAAGGACAAACTGGAGCTTAATCTTATTTGTCTCCAAAGAGCTCCTGGTAGTGTCTCCGTTCCACGCCTGCGGCTTTATTAAAATGTCACATCAACTGTAAGTACAAGAAGAGGAATTCCTCAAATCAGGTTTGGACACTCGCCAAAGAGAAATTTAGTTAAGTCCCTTTTAGTTTAACTGACGCCTGCTTCCATTCGCTCGATGCCTGAGACAATGTGCAGGAAGGCAGCAGAGCAGCGTTGCAGCATCACCTCCGATGGGACAGCAGACTCGTTCCTAACAGCTCACATTATACAGCAGCACTGTTCTCCAGCTGCAGTTCATTCAGAGACGTCCTCACAGATTCCCATGCGACCCCGTGCTGCCTCATGACGCTCTGATGTCAAATATGAAATTGCTTTCTCGCCGCGTTGTTTTGCTCACCTCTAACCCAATAGCGGTCAGAAGATCTTGAAGATGGATGCCACGTAGAATCTATTTGACATGACTCGGGCCGTGACGCACAGAGGCATGAAAGGGAGGCTTTGTGCGCCGGTGCACAATGCAGCAAGCGTCTCTGCTGGATGCTCCTCAGTGTTTAGACACAAGGTTATTACTCAATGCTGTGATTCTAAGAAAACAGTCATGTCTGTTTAGGGGTGGTGGAGACGCTAATAAAGGAGCTATGAGTTCATCTAATTAGTATGAATGCATAAATTAACTGGAGGTGCAGAAACTCAATTTGGCTCCGGTAGCAGCAGCAGTTATGTTAACAAGCTGATTTCTAGGAAAGAGTCAAAGCATTTCAGTTGTTATTTCATTTCTAGAGATTCATTTATCTCTGCTGCACTCATGCACTCTCACATGCACGGCCCCTGAATTCCATGCTGCAGGACATTCTATGTATTTTCCCTGCATGCACACACACACACCGCCTCATGCAGGTGCACAGGTTTGTGTGTACGTTGTATAATGAGATGTGCGAGCGACCCCCTGACCCAGTAACATCCATTCTGCCATAAGAGCGCTTAGTGAACTCTGCCACCTCTGTCTCATCACTCAGGCAGCTGAGAGGCGATTGCCAGGGATAGGTGACTGCCACTGCTTTATGGGCGCTGATGAAAAGGTGGGAAGCGCTGATGAAAGAGAGGACGACGGAGGAAGCATTCATTTGTCTGATGCTTTGGTGACTGGGCCCGTCGGAGAGAGGGAGACGTGGACGGGGGTGAGGAGGAGGTGTCGGAGAAAAAGACAGTGCGAGGGAGAGCGGAGAGGGGGGGAGGACGGGGGAGGGAGTGCGGTGAACAAGCATATCTTTATGTATGGCTTCCGTCTGTGAAACGCTCTGCCACCCCAGGTTTGATTAACAGTGAGAAGAGGAGCCAGTCATTTTTTTCTCCTCACACCAGCACGCATGGCTTGGCAATGACTTTCACATCATTTGAGGCGAAATCGGGAAGCCGTTACAGCACCTTACAGTGATCCGACATGCTTCGCTTCTGCCATCCGGCGTGGAAACCGCAGGGAGAGAAGAGACAGCAAGAGGAAGGAAGGAAAGTCTCAGGGACTCATTTTCTGCTTTGGAATCACACTCTCTCTCTCTCTCTCTCTCTCTCTCTCTTCATCTCATGATGTCTCCTGCTCGCTCTCTCTTTGACAAATTCCGAGAAGACAGTTTTGAGGAAATCACAGCTGCCTTGTTTGATTTGCTCCACTCTCACCCCGGTTTAAAGTCAGTCCCTCCGCAAGAAAGTTGAACTCGGGAGAGTTATGCAATCAAAATTTTGCACATTGCTGAACAAAGGTTCTTTTATTCGGAGCGACGACATTGAATAAAAGGAGCAGAGGAAAAAATTTGCAGAAGAAATTGATGCATAAAAAGAATTTACATCCATTTCCACAGATATTTCATTAAGTTTTCCGCCACGAAAAGACAAGATGACGATGATCCCGACGCTCCAGATGTGTCTGTTAGAAGGTAGATTATCTGCTCAGTGGGCCACAAACCCTCAGCCTCCGTCAGAGGGATGTGAAGCCTTCACTCGGCTCAGATGGATCGAGTCAGGAGTCGTAAAATCTACTGAGGAGGTGGCAGAGAAACAGCTGTTCCACATTTTATCACGAAGACAACGTTGTGACTTAGATGCAACGACGATATCAACAGCATATCGTGTAGGTTCATTACCACAGAGATAATACAAACATGTATAGAAGAGTCTGTCATTGGAATAAGTTACAGTAAAGAGCTAATTTCCTTTTTTCTCCACATCTTCCTCCTGCATCCACAGTTTGATTAATCCTGCAGCCTGCACACATATTTGGAAATGCACTGGCTTTGATAGCGGCCACATATTCACACTGTGTCCAGGCATTTTACAGCCATCATTGGCTGCGACATACCAAGCATTACATCCCATCTCCCTGCCTACCTGTTGCTAGGCAGCCTTGGCAAGCACCAAGACCAGTTTTGGCCTATTTGTTTGTTTAGCTGTCAGTCTGAGAGGCTAATCCCACCCCGAGGGACGGGGAGCCATCCAGAAACCAGAGATCCAGCCATGTGGACCATCTCACTCCAAAGATGGAGCGAGACAACGGGGGGAGGAAGAGATGGACGGGGGTATGAGAGACAAGGGCAATTTGCCCTGAGTAAACAACGCTGCTTGTTGTTGTCATCTGAAGCCAGTCATCAATCACGGCCCCAAGCTCTTAGTGGTGACAGCCGCAAGGACGCAGCACGCTCTGAAACTGGCTGGACACTTTATAAAGGGAGACAGTCATTGGTGGAGATCCGAGCGCAGTCGTCAGAGCCGTGGTGACTTTAGGAGAACGTGTGTTTTTGTGGGAGGATGTTATCTTGAGGTTGAGACCAGGAGAGACGCCGCAAGTCCACTTTTTGAGATTTGTGCCTGACTTATAGCTGTATTATGCAAGCAGTACAAAGTGTGTGTGTCTTTGTGGGAGTCCATGCACTCAGTGTGTGTGTGTGTCTGTGTTTGTGAGAGTTTGTGGTTTGCATGCCAGCCTCAGCGCTCATGCAAAGCCAGTGGTGTTTTTCCACCTGCTATGGCTCGCTGCTCCAAAGCTGCTCGGCCGGCTGGCCAGTGAGTCGGGACCTTCATCGTTTCCTTCCCTGCATCGGTCCCTCTGTCTACTCTTTGACGATTCCTTATCCCTTCTTCTACCTTTATCTCCCCCTCTTCCTCGCCACCATTAACTAAACTAAATTTTCAATTAAAACCTTATATTCTTCAGGTGGTTTAGTTGACAACAAAAAAATCCTGCATTTACTCTTCCAATCTTCCTCTTTGTCACTTCTTCTGTTCTTCCAAGCTTCTCCACATCATTTGCTTAAGATCCACAGCCGATCACACCTGCTTCTGCAGCTTGAAGCCAGAGGTGAGGTGGTCAGGAGCTGATAAAAGATGTTTTCAGTTGTCAGCAGCTGAAAAGATTAAACTGGGTCCCAGTTTACCCTAAAGACACTGGTTTCTCCGGCCAACTGGGTCCGTCATGTGGATTCAGTCGTTTCTATTCCCTGCAGGCTCGAGTTGTCTGAATACGATACGACTTGTGTCCTCAAAACGAGGCAGATTCAGCTTGAATTGGGATTTGCTGATATGTCAAAGCCTGAAAGCATAATTTTTCACGATGAAATACATTTTTTTGACAGAAAAGTGTCAACGTAGACAGCCAGAGCGGCCGAGAGGACGCTGCACCCAGCTTAACTCTTCCAGCGGCCTGGGAAGTGCCCCTCTGTGATTTAATGAGACCTGTGGGAAGAGCCATTCATCAGCGTGACAGCGTACCTCTGCTCCCCATTGTTCTGCTCTGGTATGTGAGGGGAGCACTGTGTGTTTTGGCCTTAATGACGGGCTGGCAACCCTTAGATTAGATGAATCTCCTGGTGCTAATTAAGACCCGAGCTGCCAGAAGACATCTGTGTTTATACCGTCCCACGAGCGGTTCGTTGGATGTGTTTTACAGCGTTGGCGATCTTGATATTTTGATCGAAAATGGGGATTTTGGCGCCTTGTGGGACCTTTAAACTTTTTAAACAACTCTGGGTGTAAAATTCTTGCCTAAAAGATAAAATCCACGATGTCGAGTCATTTTTTGTTTATAATTGAATCCTAAAAACAAGAATTGAGCTCTTTGCTATAACTTATTCCTGTGACAGACTCATTTTTCTCCCTGGGGTACATGTGATAAATTCTCCCGTTCAGAGCCGAATCAATAAAAGCAAACTCTGTACGTGGGGATGTGTGATATAAATACCAGTTTGTGACTTAACAACATTTACGAATCCCGGCTGTGCATGTTTTTCCTCTTCTTTTACTAAACTGACGCTGTCACATGAATGTTTCACCATCCAATCCAATTCCCCCCCGTGCGTATTTTCAGGGAAGAGAATTTGATAACTTATGCTAACAAGAACGAAGGCATCCCCGTCCTCTTCCTCAACCCTCCCTCCCTCCAATCACCCGCACCTCCTCCTGCTCTCCGGTTTACTGCTACGTGTTACTCAGTCTATTGCCCCAGATATTATTTCATTGTAAAATGATGCCAATTAGTAAAGCCAGTCGCCGGTGGCTGTGGTCTGGCTCCTTCTCCGCTCCGGCGGGGAAAGTTATTTGGGTCGGCAGCTATTTTCAGCCTGTGATGTTGCCAGGAATACTTAAGGGAGCAGCCACTGTTTTATAAGAGAGCACATCAATAATTTTCATTGGTTTATGTTTGTGTATGTGAGTGCGTGTTTGAGGAAGAAAGTGCGAGGCGGAGGGAGAGCGCTTCGGCGACAGGGTTTATTGGGTTTATGTGTGTGCTTATACCTGTGTGTGCCTGGTAAGAGAAACGTGGGCGGATCTCTGTGGCGCATGTTGTGTGTGTGTGTGTGTGTGTGAGGGGGGGGTGTAAACTGTATATGTGTGTGCTCCAACACATGCATGTTCCTATGTTGCACCTGTCGTGACCCCCATCTTAATTTAAAACACATTAACTCACCAGCCTTTAAACTCTAACCCCAAATCTTAATGCAGCTCTTACTGTGGGCCTCACACTTTGCCCTGGCATCACCCGCTGAACGCTGCTGTACGTGTGGGACAGCGGTCAGAGCACACAAACGCACACACACAGCATCACACACACGCAGCGAAAGGCCAAAGTCAATGAGTTCCTCGCACCTTTCTTAGTGCACATAACCGCCCTCTCCCCCACGCCGCCGAGCAGCCGCGCATTGTCAGGATGAAATTGGGGTGAAAAGTCCTCGCACTCCGCCTGCGCTTCCCGCTGAGGAGCCAGCCACTCTGCACTGCAGGGTGAACGGGTTCAGCCTGCCGTGCTGCCTCCGCCCATCCGCATCACAACCTGAACTCACATGCACTCTCTCTCTCTTCCTGCCCTATCTCCTTGGAGGAGAGCCCACAGCAGCGGCAAGGAGACGTCTTTCAATATTTTAAGCAGCTTGGGCTCATCTTTGTCGCTCAGGTTTGTTTTGAAAGCGGTTAGTGGAATAATAGAGGGAGCGACAGCGCCCCCACCTCCTGTTTGCACGGTCTCGGATACACATAGAGTCACAGGGATGCACACACTCTTGCGTAACTGCACAGATTCACCGACTACCAACGTCTGCAATCCTGAGCTAATCCACCTTGGCCTTGCAAGACTGTTCCACTGACCTGCTTTCGCTGCTCGCGCTCGTTTTCCTGCCACTCACTCACTCACTCACCACCAGCCCCCCCCCCCATTGCTTCTTAGCTAACCGTGCAGTTCGGGGGTCGTAATGCTGAGACTGTGGCGCGCTAACAGACATGCTAAGTGTTACAAAACACCTGCGAGGCAAACGCAGGGTAAACACCGACAGGTTGACTGGGGAAAAAAATAAACGGAGGTGGCTTCTTATTCAGCCGCCGAGCAGCGTGTAAGAAGGAAGCGTTTTGGCTCTTATCGGCGCGGGCTCGGCGCCACAGTTGCATTTCACGGTTTGTGGACGTGAGCGGGGTACCGAGCGGCCCTCTCCGCCTGCCACTGTATGAGGGGGAAGCAGAGTTTTTCCGCTTCACTGTTCCCTTTATCTCTCCCCTCTCCGCTCCCCTGTGTTATTTTCGGCCCTCCGCCCCCCTCTCTCTCTCTCTTTCTCTTTCGCAGCTCGCCACTCTTTTGTTTCTCCGTGCCTTTTGCAGCCAAGGCCCCATTCTCTCGCCCCGTCATTGTGTGCGGTAATGAAGATTAGCCAGCCCGCCGCACACAATGGGGTCCCCGCATCCGGAGCGCAGACTCCCCAAATCCTGCTGCAAGCTGCTAACCACTGTTGTAAAACCACTGTTGTCGCCGACCCCCTCTATCAACGCACCCACACACATGCACGCGTCCTGGCTCCAGCGAGCACAGACGTGTCCACACTGCTCTCTGCACTCTGCCGCGCTGAAAGCAAATGGCTGAAATGTCTCCTGATTAGATTAGGACGGTTTTGACAGCTGAGAGGCAGCGCTCGGCGACTCATAGGCCGATAAACAGCAGCTCACCCAAATCCAGTTAAAGAGAGACAGAGTTCCCCTCCCCAGCGAGCGCAACACCGCTTCAGTCGCTGGGATTATAACCCCCCCTCCATCCCCCACCCATCCTCCATACCCTGCTATTCTCCTCTCCCCAATCTCATCCTCCTCTCCATCGTGCATCGTCTCAAAGTGCCTCTTCTCCTCTCCTCTCTTCTCTTCTCTATCCTATTTCACCCTCACCACCTCTCCCATCCTCGACTTAATACCAGAACAAAGACATTTTCCACACTTTGTCACAAGCCATTTAGACGGAGCCGTAGAGGTCTTTATACGCAGTTACACTTGTTGTGTCCCGATGCTGAGACCTCTTAATAAACGCCTGAGTCGCGCTCAAGGTCAGCAGATCTCCACGAGTTCAATCTGTTTACTAGTCAAGCTTCTTGCAGCGTTCAGAGGAAACATGTGTAGCTTTGTCAGCGTGGAGCGGCGGATTATCCACATGTGACAGAAGCAAATGTGTGTACTGAGAACACAGACGGCCGTGTGTGTGCTCAGGATATAAAATATAATTACTTTCCAAAAGTTGAGATGCGATGAGAAGATCGAGGTGTCTGTCGTAGTCCTGTCTTTAATGCAACCGCAGTTTGGATCCAGCTTTTCAGAAATGTATGTTTCTTTTAATTATTCTTTATTTAATTGCTCAATAAGAAAAAAATCTCAAGCTAAAGTTCTGAACGCTCGATAGCACATCTTCATTTTCTGGAGCTTTTGATCATAACATGATCTCCAGAGGATTTCCAGACACGGCGAGAAAGTTTTAACGCCACTTTTTTAACCGTTAGCTGTTTTTAACCGTTAGGAGGTTGAGGTGAGGCGTGACACTTGAGCATCGGACACCTTTTCGCTTGCCGGCACAGTTGCCTCTTTAAAAAAAAAAAGATTTGTCACCGAAGCGCAAAGAACCCTGTGATAGTTTTGGGATCTGGAAGGACGTAAATCCATCCAGTAGTTTATGCACAATCCTGCCAATTAATAAATGCAGATGAAAATCCTTGGTGGAGGTAATTACGGAACCAGTAACATTTCCTTAAATGTGTCCTTTGATTTGTGTTGGTGTCCATGTTGTGTTATCGCTGGGAGAAGAGAGGGGAGGTCCCCGGTGTCGGTGGATGTGTGTTTTCTGTTGTGTCTGCTCGTGGAAAGCGATGGGAAATGTCTTTCTGCTCCATTAAGCAGGGGTCACCAGGTTTGTGTGCTCTGAGTGCTCCATCATTGTGGCTTTCCTGCCGGATGAAAGCAGCTTTGAAGATCCCCCATCACACGAATGCACGTGTCACGTCGGCCTCCAGAAACCGAGGGCTTACAGCGGGGGGAGACGTCTTTTCCTGAGAAACCAACAAACTGAACCTCACACGGAAAGAAACAGGCAATTATTGTGTCCGAGAGCCAAGCGCTGAAATAAAGTGTTTAAATCTGAGCGTTAAGTCCAACAAAACTAAATTGAATATGCTGCCTCCAGTGCCCGTTGTGTCTATTAGTGCAGCCATCCAAACAAAAACTGACTGAGTGTAAAGGAGGTGTCAGGTTTACAACCAAACGAGCATTATTCCCTCAAACTCCGTCAGCAAATTGTGATTTAACAACTGGCAGCGTGTTATCAGCTTGAAGCCCACACTGTGTAAAAGTGCCTCAAGGTGCTGCGTTGCCAGGTTTTGACGGAGGAGCTGACGGGGGCTCTGATTATTACTGTGAGGCTAATGTCGTCTGATAAGGCCGCGTGTGTAATTAAGCTGTTTCCGTGGCGTGTTATCTGAAGCTAGGTGAGGCTCGGCAGCCTGGAGAGATGGAGCTGTTAGTCAGTGAGGAGGAGGACGACTCCTGTCTTCTTCTTCTGCGCCAGGATATTTATTTTGTTTATGCAGCTATAGGTAGGAAGACGCCACGGCTTCATCCTTCCCCTCAAACCCACCTCTCGTGCTCTGGGATTTAATTCTTTGCACAGCCTGTGCAGAGGCCTGTTTCTTCATCTTTGACCCGTCGGCCTCTTTCTTCTCTGGGACGGCAGATAAATTAGCTCTGTCTCTAGCCTCTAGCTTTTTCTCTTTGTGTCTCTGCTCCTTCCATCTCTGCTTGTGCCTCGTCGCCCCAGAACCCCGTCGGGGCGTCAGAAGCTCCAAGATCCCTCCTGGCCAAACACCGCACCCCCTGCCGCGCTCTCCATTGAGAGTAACAGGGCGACGCGAGGGCGCCCTGCTATTCAGATCAGTGTCGAGGAAAATGAAGCATTATCGCCCCACCCCTCCCCCTCCTCCTCCTCCCCGTCCTCCTCCTCCTCGTCCTCGCCCCTGAAGGCAGGTCCCCCCCGCTCAACCAGGATCCGCTGATGACGCCACACTACTCTCTGAGGAGTCTGAAATCTGGGGGCTGGGGCTCTTAGCGAGTGCACGGGAAAGAGCAAAAACCCTGGAGGGGAGCTTAGGGAGAGTGTGTGTGTGTGTGTGTGTGTGTGTGTGTGGGGGGGGTTTAGAGATTTTGTGTGTATGTGTGTGTGTGTGTGTGAGGGGGGGTGCTGTGCAAGTATTGCTCAGCGAAGTTATAGATTACCGTCTCTGTCAGCTGCGATGGCCACCGCTGATGAGCTCCTGCACGGTATCATTTCCTATCGATTAGGCGCTGCGACGCAAACACACACACACTCAATACCCACGCGCGCACACACACACACTCACACACACACACTCTCACACACACACACACATACACAAGCTGTTGGCGAGATGGCCACTGCCTCGGGCTGCTGGTCATTTAGCTGCCACCTCAAAGTGATGGCTTGGCCGGGCTCACCAGATCAATGAGGGACATAGGCGCTATAACACACCGCGGCTGGATAAGACACACACATGTGCACACAAACACACACAAGGGCACACACACACACACACACACACACACACACACACACACACTGTGCTCTCTGAATTAAGTGCCTGCCCAAAGTTTTCTTTAGATAAAAAATGCCAAGTGTGTTTGCAGAATCACAAACAGCCACGACAAAGAGCCGTAAACAACACCAGTGCGTCATAAAACTGGAACCAGCAGCAGTGTCCTGTTTGTGCCTCAGATTCCTCGTTGGAGTGAGAAGTGTCGAGGTCGTTGTTCAGCCTCACCTGCAGCGGAAACTGTGACTAATTGCTCTCAGGGATTTTAATCAAAGCTGTTGTATTCACGCCCAGGCTGCCTCTTATTTCCTGTGACACTGTGCAATTTAAATAAAAGCAATAAACAGACTTGTCAGTTGTTGAATGTGAAACTGCGGAAGAAGAGAAACAGTGTTAATTCATCCGTGACGTGAATGTTACTCACTTTTAAAATGGGTAATCAAACCTCGGCTATGATATATGAAAATGGCCGAAGCGAGTAATCAAAATGTCATGTCGGCGCCGAAAAGGGTATTTTTTTTCCAATTTGTGGAAGACAGACGATCAAAAGCACATCAAACGTTGTTTTTCTGTTGTGACGGCACAAATATCTCACACTCACGGCATATACGTTTTTTCTATTCGCTACCGGAACCGACATCAACCTCCGAGCTGCGACCTTAACGCTGAAATGAACGCGCAGCGCGGCCAGAAGGATCCGTACGTTAACAATCCTCCGGCACTGCAAAATACTATAAGAGGAAGCTAGAGAACAAACAAAATCCCTGCTGCACCATAACTGTTAAATATAGTTTAACGTGTCATTTAAAAGAGAACATGATCACGTCTGTAGCATTTATGTGAAGCTTCTCCTGTGAATCCATCAGCTTCGCTCAGCACAAAGTCTCTGACTCCGTCCAGGGGTCAGAACTGTAAATAAAACCCTTCAAATTGGCAAATTGACATTTTTACACTTTGACCTTTAAGAAGTTTCCCCCCCATTTCGAGCCTTTGCTCCCAGTGAAGCTAAACGTCACTTGGCTCCGGCTCCAGACATGAGAGTGGTATCAAGCTTCTCACCTCGCTCCCCCCACGCCTCAGTGCTGCATCACCCCCTCCAGCTCAGGGACCCCCCGCACGGTCCTGCCCTTGTCAACCCTGCTAGCATCAGCGCCGAATATTATTCATAGCACCTTGTCTCTATCACGGCATCTGTAAAAACTAAACACGATCATCCTAAAATTAATGAGCCGTATCCACCCCATTACATTTATCTGTTTAGTGGTGTTTTGGGCCTTCCTTTAGGGCATTATGCATGCTCCTCTGTTCATATTTATAACCCAGGCTTTTTATTAGCAACGTTGCGGGGCGCTAACAGTTGGGAGGCAGCCTGCGCTTTGATGGTGATGGCAGGCGGCTCGGCGCAGGCCAAATGTAAAGGGAGGTGACGTGGAGAGAGAGGATCAGCTGCCAGGCCAAGGGCCCCACGGAAGAGGGGAGGAGATGGGGGGGGGGGGGGGGGGGGGGGCAGAGAAGTGAGAAGAGGAGCAGACAGAGAGAAAGTAGAAGTGAATGAATCAGGGCTGGTTCACAGCTCTCAGCCTGTTTGACTTTGCGAGAAGCGCGTGTTGCGATCAGCGGATATTTGTCACCGCGCTGCACCTGCTGTATTTTAAGCCTCACTAACCTGAGGTGTGTTCTGCATGCATGATTCAGTGTGTGTGTGTTTGCACATTTGTGTATGTCGCGGAAAACATGAATACAAAATACACATTTTCATATGATCTATGGGTCAGGTTCCCTCTTTCTCTGCCTCTAAAGCAGGGAGATTTCTTTAAATATTTATGGGTTTCTTGTGGGTAAAGACGACTTAGATTTAAGTGATTTGACCTCAACTGACAAACTGTGAGTTTAAACTCAACCCTCACTCCTACTTTTAAACCCATTTGAGCTTTTGCCACGTTTCTATGTACAGATGTGTCTCCATCAGTTGTTCTTCGCCCCAATAAAATTAAAATAAGCCTTGTGCCCCGTGCACACTCGGTACTAAACACTACGAGTGTGCACTTATTGGAAATGTTTAAATGATGAATGGACATAAAGCAGAGCTACCCACACATTTCGACCGGGGGCCAAATTTTTAAAAACATTTTTGAACAATTTATAGACGGTAAGATTCATCACAAGTAATTTGGCACGTTAATTGGCCGTTAAATTTTAACGACAATTAATAAAAATTATACGGCACAGCCGGCAGGGTCACACAAATCTCCATCTCCTGGAGAGGACAGTAATCCTGGACCCGGCAGTCGGGTGACATTTTGGATCTTACGCCTCATCACTGCCGTCAAACATCAGTTTCACCTTTGACCTTCTTTAGTTTAGTTTCGCTGATCAACCCGTTACATGAGACGTTACCTGAAAAGGACAAAAAGGTCAAACCCGTCTTCACGCACGCGACAACACTTTGATTGATCTCGACGGGTCCTTTTGACACGTCACAGCGAGGAAAAGCACAGGTGTGAATATTAAAATTAATGGTGGCTGAATTCCATTTAGCTGCCTCAATTTCAGGGTCCTGGTATTGTGCTCGCTGCCTCGCTGTCACTCATCTGTCACGGCCGACTGTGGCGCAAGAGTAAATACTCCAGAAGAACGCTCTCGAGAACCAGGGTATTTTCACACCTGAAAGTCCGAAACCAAGGTTCATGTCCGGTTAATGTTCCGTCTAAGATAAAAACTTAGCACGACATGTCTCCATCCTGTCGTCTTCACCTCCCTACACCTGACTGTGATTGGTTTATAGACCTCCACTCCTACATCCACTCATTCAGGATCTGCACTTTTAGGAAATACTTGGTGTCCTCCCCACTCGTACTGTCTCGAGTCCCACGTCAGCCGACAAAACCATTTTCTAAGGCGGCGAAGGTGGATCTGCTGGAACAGGCTCTGGATTGTCTCGGATTATCCTTGGTCATGAAGGAATCATCCCTAAAGCGTTTTAGGAACTGGACGCTGGCTCCGTGCAGAGCCAACATGACTTGGCTCTGCACGGAGCGGCGCTCATCCAAACAGCGCTGAAACAATTCATTAGCGCTTCTTTATCTTGGCCATTGTGCTGCAGTGCTTCTGGCTCTGGATTTGTTGCCTACACAAACACAGGAAAGTTGCACATTCACTTAAGCCCACGAGACGGGCAAATAGACGTGTTTATGCATGTGCGTAGGTGTTCACACTAACACACACACACACACAAGAGCTGCATAATAATGCTATACTCACACGTGCACACACAAAGTAGCATAATTACATGCAGCTACATACAGTACACACACCCACATTAGGCTACACACACAGAAACCGCTGATCAACTGCATGACCTTCTCTCTAACAATGTTAATGTCACCACCTGGGGGAGGAGGGGGGGAAGAGGAGGAGGGGCCGTGATGGAGTGATGGGAGAGGGGGGGGGTGGAGAGAAAGAGCGCACGATAAGCCTGTCGTACCTGCCACCCCCTCACCTGCAGCCCGTTTCATCCGTCAAACCCATGTTCTGTATGCACACGCATGCACACACACTCTTAAGTATGGTATGCATGTATGTGCGCACACACACGGGCATGCAAGCACGTCAGCGCGGATCGTAACCTAACACGAGTGTGCACGAACCCTCCTCTGTGCACGTGAGGCCCGTGGTTTGCCCGCTGACAGGATCCCGTTATGCCAAATGTCACACTTCCAAAACGGATTCACCCCCCGCGGAGAAAATGAAGTCAAGACCTTCCTCCGCTCCGTCTCCCTCTTCTCTCTCCTCTCCAGGCTCCTTCACCTTGTCCCTCCATCACTCTCCTCCACCTCCGCCTTCTTCTTCTCCTTCCACTCAGCCGCCTCCCCTCCCTCACTTATCTTTTTCTATCCTCTTTTCCGCTCCCTTGAACTATCTCTACCTCACACACACCCTCACCTTGGTTTGCAGTCCTCAGCGTTTTGCTGAATAAACTCTCCTTTAACCGGCTGGTTTTTAGTGGATAATTAGTCCTCACCTTGGGAGAGGAGGAGACCACAATGAGAGGAAGAAGAGGAGAAAAGAGGGTGATTTGGGGGAATAGATAGGGGGGAGAGGCAGGAGGAGAAAGGTAATGGTGAAAATGAGAGAGAGGGAGAGCGATGTGGTGTGTCTGAGGTTGAAAGACTGTGTAAAGAGCAGCTTTGTGTTATTTTTTCAGTACCTCATGGAGCAGCGCATGCTATTCCCTTCATCATGTCTCAACACCTTCAATATTTAATTGTGCTCTGAAAGGAAGAATGAAGGGAGGGGGGGGAAAAAGCCCTTTTCTTTGAATTCACGACTCGCTGGCCGCAGCCATCAAGGAAACAGTAGAGACCTCACAGATAGAGCATGAAAGAAGTTATTTTCTAAAGCCGTCGCAGAAAAGAAGAAAACATGTAGGCGTTGAGTGGAGGGGGGGGGGGGGGGGGCACGGCACATTATCTTCACTTCTCACTGTAAACGTGGTCTCGAGCAGCTTTTTAATTTGATGCCAGTATGCAAATAGTGTAAAAAGTAGAAAAACTCCAAATCCCTTTTTGTTCCTTGCAACAAGGCGACTTAGAGGAGATATCACGCTCCCTTAGCAACAGAACCCCCCCCCTGCAAAAAAAAAAAAATGTGCGGCTTTATTTTTAGAAGGTGCAAACAAGGGAAGAGAAGGGGGGGGGGGGGGGGCTGCAAGATTGTAAATGTCTCTGATGTGTTCAGTCTGTACAACCTTATTCCTGATAATGGAACAAGCTACTCTGTCTGTCAGTGCCTATTTACACACAAATGAAGTGGCGAGTAGCACGCGCCCAGTGGAGCTGCTAGCCTCCATCTCAGCTGTCAAAACGGGTTAGTGGCTACAAGTGAAACACAACGATCCCCGGGATCAAACTGGCGCCGTCCGCTCAGACGTAATAGCTTCATCCTTGGACATGGAGCGTCTCCTTCCCTCGCCGGCTCTCCTTTTAGAGCCTCGCCAGCTTGTTGCAAAGTAATAGACTTCTCAGGATGCCAGTTCACACAAATCGGGGATGCAGTCTTTTATTTGCCCTCCGCGGGGAGAGGTGTTTGGTGTAATAGGGATGAAGCAGACCATAACTACAGCTGAATAAATCTTCCTATCTTGGCTCGGTGGAGGAAGCCGGTGCACACATGGCTTGTCAGAGCTCTATAAAATGTTGTTTGATAGGAGTTCTGTGCTGTTTAGGACTTCTCCTCTCGCTATCCACTCACCTCGCTTTTGTTCCGCGCTACAGCGGTTGCAATCAATCAGTGTGTAATCAGCCGTCTTGCCGGAGCTGCCAGGTAATCCAGGCTGTCTTGGAGGCTATCTGCGTGTGTGTGTGTGCATGTGACAGCTGGCAGAGCTGCTAGTTGCCTGTCTGGGTGAGCGGGTGGCACCATGCAGATTTCCTCTCCACGGCGCGTGACGGCATATCGGAGGATCTGAAGCCTGTTGGAATGGTCAAGTGGGGTTTAAGAGTGAGGACGGGGTATTTTCAGAGCAGTTGGCCCAAAGTGTGAACTTGCCTGAGCTGAATCTAAATCGAGTGTTTTCTTTCTCTCTCTCTCGCAGACCTGCTTGGAACTGGAGCGCTATCTGCAGACGGAGCCCAAGCGTCTGTCCGAGCTCTTCGACCAAGACCTGGATGGTCTCCTAACTCCGGCCTACTTAAAGGAGGATGGCGAGGAGGAGCTGACAGATGCTCTGCTCCCGGACCCGCCCAGCCTCCCTGAGCCTCCGAGCCCTCCAGTGATCCTCTGCCCGACAAAGAAGAACCTCCCCTCCACCGGGGCAATGAAAAGGGACCTCAAACTCAAAAGCCAGGGGCTGGAAAATGTAGAAGGGATGGAGGGCGTCCACCAGGCCCAGCTGAGCGCCGTCACCTCCCTGACGCCCCCGTCGTCACCAGAGCTGGGCCGCCACCTCGTCAAACCCAACCAGACACTGACGGCCTCAGCTGACGGCACGCTCACCCTGAAGCTGGTGGCCAGGAAGGTGGGGCTCAGCGCGGCCCGATTGGTGGCGGCCCACGCCCTCCCGGTCCGAATGAAGGACGAAGAGGAGGGCGCCGCGTGCGTGATCGGGGTCGGGGAGCTCCCCGAGAACAAGAAGAGGATTCACCGTTGTCAGTTCAACGGCTGCAGGAAGGTGTACACCAAGAGCTCCCACCTGAAGGCTCATCAGAGGACACACACAGGTGAGACGTCCACAGACACACAGCTCTTGCATTTAAAAAAAAAAAAAGGGAGTTGTTCAGCTATTTTGTCCTTTAACTCTAATGCCTCAGTTTGCATGATCAGCACAAGGGAATGAAATGCACAGGCTCCTCATTCAGTATGTGCATTCATTTAGCTCCAGGACCGGTTTGGAATCGCTACTCACTTTAACGTGCAGTAATTTGTGTAAATGTGTGGACTTGTTTATGGACGGGAGAGACACAAGGTTAGGTTATCTGTGAATATGAGCATATTGAGTGGTGCACGTGTCTGTAAGTGGTCCTGAGAGCGGCTCTCCAAACCAGAGGCCGCCTGCATAGACTGGGTATAAAAACTGAAGTATTTACGGTTGGAAGTCGATCCTCTCGTCAATAAATATGGTTACTTACGGCGCTGGACAAAATGCCAAACGCGTGGCTTCAAAACGCCAGCTCATAAACCAGTGAGTGACGTCACGGTGACGGTTGATACTTGCCCACTTGTTATGAATTGACACTGATTGTTGGCGACAGTTTAAAGTGACTCAATGCTGAAGGTAACCAGTCGTTGCACAGTAGAGAAGACAATGTCAGAATATCTGTAACCGCACATACAAACTGAAGGAACAGAAGTGAAGGCCCTGTGATGGATTTGGACTTGATGCACTTGGGCTTTTTCTTTTATGTTTTTCCTTACACCAGTTTTCTTTTACCGGTGGTTTTCTCTGTGCCGAACCAGGACGGGTCCTCCTTGTCAAGGTTCTTCTCGAGAAGGAAGAGAGGGGGAGGGTTCAGGAGCTATAACTCTCGCGCTCTTCCATCTCAATCCCAAACCACTCAGACCCCTGTCGGGGAGCTGTCCTCCGTCTGAGTAACTGCGCGGTGATGGATGGATTGACCTGGATAGGCCGCCATTTCCCCGCTTTATTTCAGGCCCTCTCGTCCTCTACTCTTCTCTATTAGTCTAGGTCAGTGCTTCTCCATCTGAGGTTGGAGACTGATTTTGCAGAGGCGGTAATAAGATCGTTTTAAGACAAGGGGAATATGTTTCATAGACAGCGGTGAGTTATAATCGAAGACGGCAGGTCGGCTAAAATTTGCCTACAGGTCGTGTGCACACCAAACACGTGTGATGAGAAAAGTGCAAACCACTGCCAAGGCCCCACCTCACCACCAGGGGCCCCACGCTGAGCGGGGGGGTCCCCCATTGAATGCACAGTATGTCATTTTTCTTTTTGATGCTAAAACAATCGTTCGTAGACTCGTTTCTATTGGAAGGGTTTGGTTTTTCTAATGAGATGAATATTGACACCTGATAGGCGGCAGTGGCTCGTGCTCGCACAGCCCAGAATAACAAATGAAAGAGTGGTGGACTGCCATCTGGACTGCTGCTGCAGCTGTTTCCTTACATGGAGGTGATACAGCAAGCAGCGTCCATCATCCTCAATGAAGTTACAGTGACTGAAATTAGATTTGTTCGCCCCCCCCCCCCACCTCGCCGTCTAAATCCCCGCACTATTTGGTTGACAGATCACCTAAGCTGTCCGACATGTGACGTGTTTACTAGTAGCTCTGGCTGTCTTGCATTTTGGGGGCGTGTGAAGAGACTTGTCAACCTCTGCATGTCAAGGATGATGAAAACACGCCATATGTGTGATCACACCCTCGGCAGTGCACACCACAGGTTTTGGCGTCAGTCTGACTGGGACCGAGGGCACCAATCATCAATTTTGCCCAGTGTGCCGTGTCTGCAGCCCCTGTGATTAAACTGTGTGCCAACTGGGCAAGCTCTGGGAGACCAGTGGCACTCGTGCAGCCCACTCATAACACAACCAAGGGGTTTTACTGGGAGAGTAAAACTCAGACGCATCATCTCAAGTATCGGATTTGTACGAAAGCCCAAAGATATCCTAAAAAGTTAGTTTTCTTAATTCCAGTTCTATGTATTTGGTTGTATTTGCTTTTTATTTCCAGTTATTTATATGAAAGTTAAACAAAAAATATCAAACCTCAATTAAATACAATTTTCTTTTAATAGATATCGGTCAATATATTTTATTCCCTAAAATCCACATGTCAGGCTCTATTTCATCCTAGTCAAATTAAAAGGACACTGTTTAAATGACATGTAATGTGTCATACTTCCTCCTCCTCCTCCTCCTCCTCCTCGTTCTCCTCTTCAAGCCTATCATTGTTACTTCAGGTGGTTTGGATAAAAGCTTCTACGCAAAGTGCATCTGTGTTGTTATTCAAACCGCGACGGGGGGGATCATAAAAGGGAGGAAATGTTGACGCGAGATGACAAAAATAAAACACAGAAGCTGAGGAGAAGGCAGAGGAAGAAGAGAGGAGTGACGTGGAGTGAAACAAAGAGTAGGTGAAGACAGAAGAGAGGATGGGGAGGGGGGGGGGGGGGGGGGGGGGGTGGTGGTGTACAGTAGAGCGACCCTCTTCAGAAAAAGACAGCAGTGCCACAGGCTTCCCCCCCCCCCCCCCCCATTCACTGAGCCATTATCCTGACAAGTTTAAAGATGTCATTACTCAAATCCTCTTTTTCTTAGTTGTTATTTCCATAAATTACCGACGGAGAAAAGGCTACGATTTAATCTGGAATTAGACGGGCTGAGTTGAAATGACAGTGCCCTGTAGAGCTTTTTGTGAATAGGCTTATGGCAGATAAGGAATGGTACAATTAGATTTTGGGCAGGGTGAGGGAACGGGTAAAACACGACGACTGCTGGGTGATTCCGTCTCTTCTCCCTCTCTCTGGTTCTCATCCCTCTTGCTCTCTTGCTGTTTCTCATCTCTCCCTCGCTCTCTCGTCCTTTCGCTGTACTTCGGCGGTTTCGTAATATGTCTGTGTACGGACGTCTCCTTCCTTCTCGTGCTCTTATTTTGACACACACTCTAAAGAGGTACATATATTCAGGAAAACATGTAAATGAAATTGTTCTCAGCGATGTTAATACACCGGACGTCCCTGAGGGGCTCAGCTCGTTTCTCTGAGAAATCCTTCCTCCAGTTAAAAACCATCACGAGCCAAAGAGTGTATAATATCATATATAACACAGAAATGTGAAAACTTGAAATTTCATATTAAACCTTGACTCAACATTAAAAGTCTCTTAATTACAGCTGTCGTTGAGAATTGAGAAAATCAACTAAAGCTCCGAGACGTGGTTAAGTACGACAGTTATAATACTTACAATTAAATAATCTATTATGTAAATGACACAATAAATAATTGAAGTAATGATTATGGCTCTTGTTAATAAAGACATTCAGCTTTCAGCTCTACGCGCGCCTCCTTTCAACATCCTTTATTCCTCCCATCACTTCTCCTTCATCCTCCTCTCGTAGCCTCTTCCTCTCGCCCTCTTCCTCTCGCCCTCTTCCTCTCGCCGGTTCGCCCGAGCCTATAAAACGCAGTCGGAGAGCCTCTCTAATGACCCCAGAGACCCGGGTGCCCTGCTTCGGCTCCGGCTAATGGAGGGAATGCAATTAACTTCCACGCTGGCACCTGAGAGGCTGCGGCCAGGGCGTGCATGCATGCATAGGTGTGTGTGTGAGTCCTTGTGTGTGTGTGTGTGTGTGTGTGTGTGTGAGAGAGAGAGGGCATTTGGAAGTAACAGATTACACATAATGGGATTACAGGGACTCAGGAAACACCCAGTTATCAGATTACAGATGAGAAATATGTTTATTTGATTACAGTAAAAAAAAAAAAATCAAAAAGGTTTTGATTGCACATGATTCTTGAGACGCTCAGCTGATGTGCGTCTGATTAAATAAACGCAGAGTAAATAATAAAAAGCAGATTCTTTGGATCAGGGGGAAATAATCCACTTAGCTTCATGGTCTGCATTATATGTTCTACAGGCAAAGAAATCCAGAAGCAACAGAGCGTAATCTGATTATGTTGGCGAGTTGGGGATAATCCCGTGGATTAGGTTGCTGATTGCCATTTAAACTGCCAATCAGTCATATTGTGTGTAGCATTGTGAAATAAAAGTTTCAGTCCAGAGTGTGTGTCTGTTTTTCAGAAAGCGAGTGTGTACCTACGAGAGGGAGAGTGTGTGTGTGTGTGTGTGTGTGTGTGTGTGGTGGTGGGGGGGGGGGGTTGTTGCTAGGCAATGGAGGGCAGCGTATCGTTGGAGGAGTCGGTAGCTGAGTGGTTATGTACTGCTGCAGGCTCTGGTCTCTTAGTGCCCCTCCTCCCACCCCTCCACCACCACTACTACCACCGCCGCCGCCGCCATCACCACCCCAGCCTTGTAGCTCCCTCCCCCTCCTGCCCCCGTACAGCTCTACGGTTACCGTCGCTAGGCAACTGCCTCCGTGCTCTGTACCGGCGTGCTCGGTAATTGGCCGGTGGCATGGCAGCGTGCCGTTGCCAGATCCAGCCAGCTGCACTGACTACTGCCTCCTCATGTTTCAGCACACACACACACACACACACAAACCCACCTCCCCCTCCACTTCTCACACACACACACACATATATATATACACACCCCGCCTCCTTGCTCCCGTTGCCTGGCAACACAATCAGGCATCCCTGCCTCCCGGGACTCTCATTGGCCAGAGCCGGACGGCCCCGGCCTGCTGTTCTGGGTGTTTCTGGGAAGTGAAGCAGTTTGAAGGGGACCAGGGTAATGTCTGGATCTCCACTCTAAAGGATGCACCTCATTCTTAATCTACATAGAAATGAATCGACACGTATCAGGTGTTATCAGCTTGTTTTCACAGGTGTTTTCTTCACGTCGCCGACTCCAGGTCGTTCTTTTCTCACTCGTTCATTTATCCCCTCGTCACAGCTGCAACCTAACGCACCTTCGCTTCTCACCATCGAACCTCCCTCCTGCTAAAGGAGGTCTGTGCAACGCAGGCTGCTCGGCCAGGTCACGTGTCGAGAGTCCATGCCAGTGACATTCAACGCAGTGAAAACCCAGAAATGTACTTTTTAATTGGAACACACACATACTGTAAACGTTATTGATCTTTTTGAGCTTCTACCCTATAAGCAGATTTGTAGATTTCCACAACAGTTGGCACAGACAAACCACAAAGCTGTCGTCACAAAGCAGTGGATGTATTGATTCCTTCTGATAATCACATTAAGACACTTTTTGTGCCGCAGCCACCGGAGCGGAGCCGGTCACTGTGTCAGTAGTGTGTGTGTGTGTGTGTGTGTGTGTGTGTGTGTGTGTGTGTGTGCTCAGCCAGTGGTCCAGATGGGACGTGAGTGATGCAGGTGACATCCTCGGAGCTGGACGCAGCTGGCAGATCGTGGCTTCTTTGCCATTACGCCGTGTGACTGGCCTAATTATCACCGACCCCCCCCCCCCCCGCCGGCATATCTGCAGTCTCCTCTGCCTTAATCCACTTCTGCCGCACTTCCCTCCTACTGCACTTTTCCCTCTCCTGGTCTCGTCTCACCTCCTGTTCTCACTCTCTCATTCACACACACTCCACTTCTTCTCTCGCTCCACTTCTCTCTCTCCTCCACTCTGCTTCTGCATGTTCAGCAGGATTGGAGACCAGTGGGAGCTTCGCTATCCCAGTGTTAAACATCGTCTTGGTCTCTTTCCAACCTCTAAAAATAAAGTGTGTGAGCGAGATCTCTATCTGTGAAAAAGAAAGTCTACAAAGAAATCAATATGCAGGACACGGTTTTTAAATTTGCAGCGCACATCAACTTTAAGCCGGCAAATATTTGTATTTATGATTTCTCTGGGGTGGGGGGGGGGGGTTTGCATGACCACAAACAACAACCAAGCGTGTGATTGGTGGACGTGTGATGATGAAACAGGTGCTCGTGTGTGATTCTTCTCTCTTTTTTGTCTGGTTTTCTGTCCCCAGGTGAGAAACCGTACAAGTGCTCGTGGGAGGGCTGCGAGTGGCGATTCGCCCGGAGCGACGAGCTGACGAGGCACTACCGCAAACACACCGGCGCCAAGCCTTTTAAGTGCAACCACTGTGACAGGTCTGTCAAAACACAACTCTCCCTCCTCTCCACTCGCTTGTATGTTTTTCTGGCATTTTTTTCCGAGGGTTATTTGAAGTACTTCCACTCGCACAGCGGGTCTGCGTTTCCCCCATTGTGTTTTGTACACAGTTTGGTTTAGTGCTATAAGGAACGCTACCAGATGCTGGTAACACACCCCAACGTGTTTGATACTGACCCAGTTTAGAAGTGTGCTGGTAGGATTACTAATGTGTGCTCCTCTGCAACACACACACACACACACACACAGGACCCAACCTGCTCAGTCTTTCAATGGGAATTGGCGGATCCGCTCTATACACGCATTAGGCCGCGCGCAGAATATTAATGGTGAATCCTCTCACATGGCGATGCACGGCCTTGATTTGGAGGCTGCGTTCACATGAGGACAGAGGTGTGAAAGGCTTTTGGAAGTCGTGAGCACCACCACACGTCACTGGTCCGGAATTTTAATTTGAAATCGTTCTTTTTGCAATACTTTGTAGTAAAATTACAGGATTTTTAAAGACACTTTGTGTTTTTTCACATTCCTCCACTGGGATTTCTGTTGGATTTATTATTTATTACAACTGTTTTTTGGTACGTGGACTTTTAGAGGAAAAGTGGATTAAGTTAATTTCACCGTGACCCAAAATACAGGCGTGTGTTGGTGTAAATAAAGCCTCGGGCCGGATTATCCTGTAAACTGGATGATCTTAAAATGTAACAGGCTGACGGCTCCACATCTTTATTCTACTTGCTTCTTATCAGTCACACGACTCGACTACCAGCGGTGGACACTTCCTGTCCAGCGCTCGCACGCAGCACATCCTGGTCGCAGTCAGAGGAGCGGAGGTTCTTGGCTCGGTTGCTCTGAAGGGTCGACTCTGCCCCTGCTTCTTAATTACTCTCCCTGGCTTCTGTTTCATTACGAAGCACAGCAAAATGTCAATTTGCCGCGGCGCCGCTGACGAAATCATCAAGCATCCAGAGGCCCTCGCTCACTATAAAAAGATCGTCTCGACTCGAGACACAGAAAACCTTTTCTTCTATTTTAATTACATCCCTCTGTCTGTGAGCCGTCGCTCGCTGACACCTCTGGGGTCTCTGAGCAATATTGTCTGCAGGAGCCGCCACAGTGTTTAAGGCAAAAGACCTGCGGTGAGACCGTGGTTCAAAAGGTCATTTTGATGGTATTACACTGCAAATCTATGGCTTTATGAAATATTACTATATGTCATATATTTCTATTCCTGCTGCACTAAATATAAACAATATAAACACAACAAGACATTGTGTCAGTATCATAAAGCCACTGAATGGAAAAGCACCAGTGTTCATCTCTCTCTCTATCTACATGCAAAGAACGTGAGTGTATTAATTACATTTTTAAAAAAGTGTATTTAATTTATAACATTTATATTTTATTAGTTTTTACATTTACATAGAATTTTGTCAACATCAAGAGAACTTTAATTTCATTTACTTAGATCTATTATTATATATTAGGGAAAAGGAGTCGTAACATTATGAGGGAAAAGAAATCACAATTTTACAAGAATAAAGTTGTAATATAGTGTGTGTGTGTGTGTGTGTGTGTGTGTGTGTGTGTGTGTGTGTGTGTGTGTGTGTGTGTGTTGTAAAACTGCAGCATCTGTCACAGTTAAGAGACAATAGCAGGTCACAATAGAGAACATGTGACCTCTTGAATCATGTATAGGTTCATTATGACGGGACAAAAAGAAAATCCCTCTTTAGCGGAGGGGTCCCCCCCCCCCCCCTAATGTGTGTGAAAGTGTGTGTCGTGGTCATCAGTGCATGACCAGAGATGTGTGTGTGTGTGTGTGTGTGTGTGAGGGAACAGAGGGCCAGGCGATGTCAACTTAATCAGGTCTCAGCTGGACGGACTGTAAATACAGTACCCCCCCCTCTCCCCCCCCACTGATTTGCCACCTCCCCTCACCACCAGACCCATCCTCCTCCTCCTCCTGCCCCCTGCAGGCACATCCCTAATTCGGGCCCACCTCTGTCATGTGTCACAAGACTCACAACCCCTCCAGCCACACACACACACACACAGACACACACACACCCTGCTGAGATGAAGGAAGAGGGGAGACGGGGGGAGACAGGGAAGACGGGCTGGAAGATTGAGGATGGGGTGTGAGGAGGGGGGGGAGGAGGAGGAGACAGACCTACGGTGTGCCAGCTGGTGTCGTGCCCGCAAGTCGTGACTCATACTTTACCATCTGTCTCGCAGAGAGCACACACATTTAGACACACACACACACACACACACCTATCAGCGTCTCCGGGGCCATCCATTGATCCCACATGTGTTTGTTTGCGTGCACACACACAGACACACACACAGACACACACATATGCAGGTGTGACAGTAAGACAGACGAGTGGTGGCTCATCACAGTGTAACTCCCCCTCTCGGCCAAACACTGATTCATGCTGACATCTGAGACAGTCGTCCATGTCTCAGTGGAAAGAGCCAATCTGAAAACCGGTGTCAGAAATCAACAGTTGCACAGCTGCCGAGCCGAAGCTCTGTGCGTCGACGCTTTACACGGCGCGACGGCGTCCTCTCATTATTTAGAACTTGGTTTTACTTCATGAATTATTTGGAGTTCATCTAATTTTAAAACTTGTTCTCCCGAGCCTGTTTGTTGTTGTTTTTTTTTTTAAAAGACTTAAAGATATAATTCAAAACAATCCTTTAGTAAAACATGAACTAAAGTGCTTAGGTTCTATTCTGCAGTAAATCACACATTTTTAAAGCGTTTATAAGTTAAAGACCCTTTTCAAAGACCAATTATTACATCACTTAACTGATTGATTTAAAGATTCCCACTGTCTCTGCTGCGATTGAGACAAAACGAGGCGTTTCCAGGGTCATTCTCTTCTCCACTGCTTCACCTTATCTTCTGTTATGACTCTGACATTCAATCATTCTGTCAGATTTGACATAGATCTTCAATTTAATTCATTATGTCCCTTTAAAAAGTCTTAAATTTAACTTGTTGAAACCTTGCTGTAGTGATTTTTCATCGCGGCGTTAACAACCCGACTTTATGGACACAGCATGTTCTCTATCTACTCAAACATTTCCCGTCCTTCTGCCACAGAATTAAAAATAACATCCTCCAATCTGGGAGCCGTTTTCCTCCTAAACATGATATAAACTGAGCCGCCACGTCAGTGAACTCTAAAACAAGCCTCCGTCGCAAATATTTCTCCACACACTAATCACTAGAATCTGCATCTTCCAATTACCCCAAAGAAAGCGACTATTTGCAAAGCATTCCTCTCGGGAGCGGAGCTGTAACGTTAGCTCAGCGAGCGAGCGACAGAAACACTGTTGATCTCGTCGCTGTGATGAGAAAGTAGGCCTCGCGTAATGGCTGCATCTGTATGTAAGCACGCGAGCGGGAGACCAAACACCGGCTGAAAGCATACATTATGTCAATTTGTGTCAATCAGGTTGAAATAATCAAAAGGTTTAAAAAAAAAAACCCTCGCGTGGAAAAAAGAAAAATAGGCCGGTGTGCTTCCAGAGCAATTTCGTTTTTCCGGCGTGCAGCTACGCCCCAGCAATTCCACGAGGCGGATTTCAGACGAGAGGCTTCGATTCGTCTAATTTAACTATCGTTTTACAGCACATGTTTTGCTTGCTGCATTTCTCTCCCCGTCCTCCTCCCCTCCGCAGCGTTTCAACACATCCATCTGCGGGCTCTCTAGTTATTCATGGCGCAGCTGAAGTCATTAGGAGTGCTGCTGAAAATGCTGATTATGAATTAGTTACACATATACTAATTGCGTGTGCATTAGTGGCTCAGCACTCACTAGCTAACAGCAACATTTAGCTCAATCAACAAAACAAACTCTTCGCCCCGGCGCTGGTAACACGCTAACAAGCTGTTCTCTGTTCCTCTCTCTTTGGTTGCAGGTGTTTCTCGCGGTCGGATCACTTGGCGCTGCACATGAAGAGGCACATCTGAGGAGTCGGAGAGAGGTCAGCGGGAGTGGAAGAGAGGGGAAGAGGATAGAGGCGGAGTGGAGGATAGAAAATACAGAAAAATAACACGATGGACGTGAAGGAGAAAGATAGAGATGGACTCTAAAGACGGATTTGGCCGTTCTGGACTGCGGGGGGAGAGGGGCACCACACAGAGCGGCTGACTACAGACAGATCCCGAGTGGGTCTGTGCTCAACCAGCTGGTCCACGATTCCACTACGAAACATCACCACCTCACAACCGTCTCGTCGGCGGAGTCGCTCGGACAGTCGCTTCACGTGGTGAATGGTGGACCACGCCCCTGTGGTTGGCAGCTCTCTGTTTTCGTTGCTTCCAAAATGTCCGCCCTCGTCACGCAGCAGTCGCTCCACATGTCAGCGAACACGCCAACGCCAAGCTGCACCGTTGTACAGTAAACTTTAGCGTGCCGACTGCACAGCGGCTGTTTGTATATTCACGATTTTTCTCGTCTTGGAAACTTCCCGAGGCCGAGGAGAACAGTTTCCCTTGTTCAGAGTTGCCATGGCCTTTACAATTCGCCAAAGGGGTTTATCATTATCATTATAGGACAGATAATAATTTGACAGTTTTTCATCTGACCTCTGTAACGTCGAGTGAATCCATTTATGCTTCGATGGCATCGGAGCAAATGTTTGAACGCAGACTTCCCGCAGACTGGAGGATGTGCGCTCTGCACTGATGTGCTGTGGAGACTGATGGAGGTCACGCCGGGGCCTGGCTCGCTTTACGAGCGTCATCCATTGAGGGCTACCGCGGGATGAGGCTAACTCATCTTCTCTGGGAAAAGACCGTTCCTCTCCGAGAATGTCAGCTGAACCTGAGAGCGTTTTTTTTTTTCTCTTGTCAGAAACTGTTGCACAATTGACTGTTTGCAAACTTTTTGTAAAAAATGCCCCGACCGTCTCGGACCATTTGGGCCTCATGAAGCGCTGGCTGAGCGTGGACAGCCACAATGCACAAAGTCGAAGCAGCTCGCTGACTGCGATAGCACACGAACAAGATCACCATGTATGTAAAGGCCCTATTGTTTCTAAGAAGATATTTGTTCAACAAAAACAATTTGAAAAGACAGTTTTGAAGAACACATTGGAAATGGATGCAGCCAAAAAAGAAAAAGAGGTTAAAAGTGTCGACTGTAGATGCCTGACATGATCTCTTTGGCCTTTGAGAGTGATTGGCACCGAACTAACCACTGGGTAGAGGAAGGTTTTATTTCCTGTTTGCACCACCCATGCAGAACTCTTCCAATTTCGCAGCTCATATCAGAGAAAAAGCAGAATCTAATCTGGCCCCTATGCATATCTAAAAACATTCCTGCTGACTTCCTGATCACACGCGTTTGTCTGAACGCAGATTTCTACGCTGCCGGACACGGAAAGGACTTGTAGGAAGACTCGAATTCAATCAATTGGGTGGCTCTTCTCCGAGCGAATCAATGTGAATGTATCTGTTGTAAGTCTGCACATGTTGCGGGGCCCATGGGACGAACATACACGACACCAGTCATGTTCATAGCTTCTCTTTTTCACATTGCAAACTAGAATGACACCCAGTAGAGCTCATATCTCCACCGAGGCCCAACACACCGCAATCTGCAAGATCAGGATTCATATCTGGATTTATATCTGGATCTGCACCACATTACACTCATAGATATCAGTCCTCAAAATATGTTTTCATCAGGATCCATGAATTATCTCTTGGGAAACATCCTAATCTTGCAATGTTGAAGGTGAAAGTGATTAAAAAAAACCTGCATCCGCATCGTGGAAATCTGCTCAGTAGTTTTTTTATGTACTGCTGCTGATAAACAAAACGGACAGAGGTGAAAACATGACCTTGTGGGCGGAGATAACAAATAGAAGGACTTAGAATAACTTGCTAGCCACAGGTGGGAGCTGTAGACATGTTACTGGTTGTACTGGACCAGCTGGAGGCGATGAGTCCAGTAGGGGGCAGGAAACTGGAGGAGACACACGTAGGCCCTCCCAGGAAACTGGAATCCACCTCGGCGTCCTGACTCTTCTCCGGGAGAACAAAGCTTTCTGCCACATTACGCTTTAAAGTGTCATGTTTTTAATCCACATATGAATTCTGGGTGAAAATCCGCTCAGATCAAAACGCACACAAATCAAAATGGCAGCTTGGGCGACAGCAGATGATCAAGATACTGATGCACCTGGTTGGGAACAGCTTCATTGATGTGTTTATTCTTTTTATTTATTTTTTTTACCGGCCTTTTAATACTTCGAGGCAAAGTGGAGCACACAGCAATCTGCTTCTCGGCCAGGGACACACAAAATTGATTTTACTCCGTGTACCACAGGCGCTTTTCAATTTCGGGTATGAATGCAGACCAGCTCAATCATATCTCGTCATGATCTGTCTGCAGCTCTGGAGGAGGATACTGAATCAACTCCGGCCTCGAGTAAACACCCAACACTTTCTTTTCCTCACATACAAACAAGCCAGGATCCCTTTTTCATTAAACATCTACGGCTGGAGATGTTCTCTCTTTTAGCAGCGCGTCTTTACCACAGAGACAAACATCGTCAAAACCAGACGGGCGAGAGATCAGCGCTGTTTGAGAAGTCGTCCAGTGTCGCCATGTTTCTTATTTTACGGATTGCAAATGAAAGTTGGGGCAGATTCAATCGTTAGAGTTAGTCCTTCGTTTTGCCGGCTGCGTCCGATTTGAAGCCAAAATAATCCCACGTAGGTTCGTATTCTTCTTTGCAGCGAGCTCTTCCATAATTCACTCGCTGATCGCTGATACTATCTGTAGGTGACGGGCCTCGATGTGCAAATAGCGGAGGAGGCAGTGACTGCAACAGACAAAAAACTGATACAGGCTTTAACCGATTGTTTCCTTTCCTCCCTCCACACCATCAATGCTACCAGTCGTTAAAAACAGAATCAAGACACGAGAGAAAGTTTTGGTTGAATGATCCTGGAAGATTAAAAAGCGAGGACTAGCAGTTCAAGCCATGGTTTTAAAAAACGGTATCATCAACGGCAGCTCTACTTGTGTGTTTCAGTATTTCAGCGGGGGGGAAACCGAACTGTTGCGTATGTGCGGGAATGTGCAGCTCTGGAGTTCGTATTTTCGTTTCTGTTCCGATTGTAAAAATTTGGTCGGACTCTTCTTACAAAATTGTGTGAGCTCAAAAAAAAAAAAAACGGCAAAAAAAAAAGAAAAAACAACAACGTGGATTTCAAATGTGAATGTGTTTCCCGGGAGAAGGTTTGTTTTTCATGTCGTGTCCGAGGACGCGGTTCGGTTTTGTGTCATCTTTAATGAACGATTGTCAATTCTGCTGTGCCTGTGTGTTCTTCGTCTGTTTGTATTTGCACTCTGCATATCTGTCCGTTTTCTGTCCGCTCGTACATCTCACACACGACGACCCCCCCGGGGAAGACGAGACACGGATCACAAAGTCTGTATAGTAGCTGTTTTTTAGCACAAATGTACATCCATGCAAACGACACACGCCAACATTACACACACACACACACACACACACACACAACTACACGCCTGGACATGCTCACAGACACACACTTATTTTCCTGTTCTCCTTGTGTTGTTCACCGTTTTCCATGCCACCTTGTGAGAGTCGGAGATCCAGACTGCAGCTCTCGTAGGCAGAGGAGTGTGTGTTTGTGTGCGTTTGGGGGCGGGGGGGTGGGGTGGGGGGGGGGGGGGGGGGGGGTGGGGGGTGGGGGGGTGGGGGGGGCATTACTATGTGTGACACCACCTCTGTTTCCACCAGGTCTGAATTTCAAATCAAACACACCCCGTATTTCTACCAGCATTCCCTCATCGCTTTCCTCTCTTCCCCTCTTCCATTTTCTCACACATGATCCCTCTGTCCACCTCCTCCTCCTCCTCCTCCACCTCCTCCACCTCCTCCTCCCTCCTCCTCCTCTTTCCTCCATCGTCTTTCTCCTTTCCTTTCGCTGTACAAAGTGTTTCAAATTTATCATTTGTATATTATGATGTATGGGTACGATAATGTTCTTTATTATGGAAAAATGAGAAAGATTTATTTTTGTTACTGGTTTGTTTCATAATTCTTTTTTAAATTGGTATTGTAATATCTCTATGCAAGGAACTGTTCGGTGAATCGTTTTTATTTAAGAATGTAATTACGTGTAATAAATGGTAGAAGCAGTTTGGCGTGGAGTATTCATGGTTCTTGGCTCGTCTGTTAATGCCGCTCGCGTCCGGCAACAATACGCACCTAATCATCCATCTCCTCACAGAATGTTTTCTGATTTCTTATCAACCCTCAATCACGGAGCCATTCAGTTTGTGGACAATGAGCACTCGGCGCACATTCACGCAGCCTTTTGCTTTTACTCCCACTGACCAGTGCACTCTGCACTCCGCTGGTGAGTTGAATCCTCAAAACCAGCTGGGTAAGTGGGCAGGAAAATTAATTTAGACCCTCCTTTTGGTGCCGTTTGCACCAAACGCCTCTGATTTATGGTTCCGTTCGATCAAACGCGGGAAATGTGCCAGAAATACCTTCACTTTGCCTGAATGCGTTCCCTCGCCGTCTCCCTCAGAGGCAGCCACGGCACGTTAATTACATCTGTTACCAACCAAGGTGATGACTTATCCTCTATTCCTGCCTTCTGACCATGACTAGCTGATAAAAGGGTAATCGAATAACTAATGGATAATTAGGGAGTAATTACTCTCTGGTAAATGGCCCTATGCAGTGGATTAATTCTCCTCGGGTCTGGCAGTGAGAAACTCCCATAAGGTTTTTTGTTTCATTTAATGCTCCCTAATTGAAATGGGCACCCTCATCAAGAAGCTTACATGTATCTGTCGAACTTAATGTTCTTTTATCTGTAATTACAGACAGCCGCATATTATCTACCTAACTACACCTACTGCGTCAATCCCAGGGACACGTTATAAAATTAGAAACGATGGAGTCATTTTTCAATAAAGGTCGCACGTCCCAGGAGCGCTCCTCCGCCGTCGTTTCCACTCCATCTGATGGATATGAGGTTGCGTGTGAGTTCACAGCAAAAGAGCTAAACGCTCTTAATGTGTTTCAGTGGGGAAAGTGCCGCGTTCGCTGTACATCCACAAAAGGTTAACGCACACATTCACAAACGCTGCAGGATGCAGTTTCAAGCCGGAAGGACAAATAAGATTTTGACCCGATGAACGCGGTGGATGAAAAAGCTGAGGGATCATGAAATGTTATGATGATTCATCCCGACGACGACGTGTGATCGTTGGTGTTTCATCTCACTCGAGAAACCCAAATGTCAACCTCACGGCGCCGGAGGAAAATGATAATCCATCCATCCAACTTGACTGACGTCTCAGATCGAACATAATCTCACGAACAAGCAGAATCACACTCAGTCGAGCTCACATCTCCACCGAGGCCCAACAGGCTCCTGATAAAAACACATTTCTGAACCAGGCTTCGTGTGTTTGTTCCATTTGATCTCACTGCAAACGCATCGAACCGGATCATTTGTATTAAACTGCAAAATATCAAACCTCAATTACATTTTGATAACGGCACCCTAAGAATTTTATAAACGGAAAAGGAGGACAGTAGCAAAGTAACGAACAAAGATGAGGCTGTTTGTCTTACGACATCAAATCTCCGTGCTCACCTGTGAACCTTCCACCAGGTGAGGCCGCGGAGGAGGAGGAGCCACAGACGAGCGGAGCAACGTGGAGTCA
The DNA here is from genome assembly GCF_009819705.1 of Hippoglossus hippoglossus. Taxonomy (NCBI): domain Eukaryota; kingdom Metazoa; phylum Chordata; class Actinopteri; order Pleuronectiformes; family Pleuronectidae; genus Hippoglossus; species Hippoglossus hippoglossus. Next base: position 10,162,882 of record NC_047152.1, on the reverse strand, counting down.
TCGTCAACCTCGTCTGACGTCGAGCATGGAAATCCAGTCAGGCCTTTTTTTTTTGCGGAACCCTGATGACAAACAAGCGGAGAGGAGAGAGAACCTTGGCTGAGGCGATTAAACTCAAAACCTGTGAAAGCTCCTCACATGTTCTTCACAGAGACAATGACAGTCGGTGGAAAGAGGTGGAGTTGTTAATTACACCGGGGGATCCCGAGCAGAAGGATCTGAATCACAGGAGCGCTGCGTTGATAGACACGGCTGCCGGCGCTTGATTTCATGTTCTCAGTAACCACGACTGCCTCTGTTGTTCCCGCTTATCTGCATCAGGCGATAACATCGACGTAAATCCTGTCGGACAATGGGATTACAACATCCCAGGATATTATCTTGTCATGATAATTCCAATGTGTCTGGATTTGATCTTTTATTCAAAGTAAATGACCTGAGTAAATGTACGTACTGTTTATTCTATGCAGGAGAGAATAAGCTCCTAGAAGCTGATTATTTCTAACAAATAAACTTTAAAAACCACACCACAGTTTTCTTCCACGCTTTTAGAATAAACTGTCTCATCGATCGTCGGCTTGTCGGCTTGTCCTTGAGTCGTCTGCGGCCTCTGGTCCGCGATTCACCGCCCGAACACCTGAGCCCTGTTCACAAACGCTCTCTTTGTTTTACATACAATGATTTAGCCATAGCTCCGGTATTGAAGGAGGATATAAATGGTGTGACTGCGCTGATTTGAAGAAAGAAAAGGCTGATTCTTCAGGCGAAGCAGTGATTCACTTAACCAGCAGAAAATAAAGCCTCTCTCTTCCCCTCATGTGGTTGTGCAACAGAAGATTTCGCCAAGGAGGCTGCCAACGCCTGTGGGTGTCTTGTAGGCGTTTGGCAGCCGTGTCGGGATGTTATTGTCACATCTGGCAACGTGGAGACGCCGACATACTGGGAAGCAGCTCCGAGTTTAAAGCCTCCCTCACAACATCTCATTCAGCGCTCAGACCGTCAGTGCACTCTGACACTAACAACACGTCCTGGCGAGGATTGCATCGAACATACTGGCTTCAATCTGAAATCTCCTCTCGCAGAAGCAACGCAGCGTCCCACAATCGGTCGGGAGACATGGATTCTTTGGTTTCGTGCCACGAGCAGCCGAGTGCTTAGGTATTTCCAATTATAGGGAATATGTCGAGGTGGCCCTTGGTAATTAAAACCTAATCATGCCGGTGGATTCAGAGAAGCATCCTCATCAAGCTTTCATTAGTCTCCCTCCTTGTGGCGCCCGGCAGCAGCCCAACCCCCTTTATGGATGCTCACGCGGCCTGTCGCCAAACCCAACCTTTGTATTTAGCAGTCCAAGAGTGCAGGATTTCAAATTATACATTAAAGACTCAATAAAACATTTTCTTTTTGTAAACGATCTACAAAATAAGACTAAATAATTAAGTGTTAAACTGTTATTTTGAGGGAGGAGAGTTGAGAAGCACATTGTGGCTTTTACAACGTGTTTATATCCCTGAAGAAACAGGTCCTCGGCTAAATCTGGATCCAAACTGTAGCAGCATTGTTTCTGAGACAGGGAGTTCACTTAAAGAGCTGCCACGGCACAGATCCTCTACAAAAACAGCCGTGAAACAATAGTGTGCGTTTGCTTTAGATGCACAAGAGCTCTGTTTTCAAAGAGCTGTCTCCCTCCAGATCCAGATCTGAACGGGGCCGCGGGTCCGACGCTGCATCCGGAGAAGGGACGAGCTGCCGCACGTGGGCCCGGTGGTCGGAGGCAGATCGAGCAGGGCAGCAGGGTGAGAGCACCTGGCTCTCCGGGTTGACAGGACACCTGGAAGCCCGGTGAGAGAGCGGCAGTGTTGAAGCCACCGCTGCTCTACAGGGCCATGCATTATGCAGGAAGCTCCCTCTCTCCCTCCCTCTCTCCCTCCCTCTCTCCCTCCCTCCCTCTGCCCCCTGCTCTGCAGTAAAAATAGATCAACAGACCCGAACATTCAGCTCTTTTTTTATGCTTCTCACTTTCACATACATCTCACCGGGTGCAGGTGCGTCGCTTGCTGCTGCCTCGCATCTCTCACTCTCCTGAGCGAGTGTTAGTGCACGGCTGTGTGCGAGTTTAAACATGCACATGTTTGCACACACGTTTCAGACTGTGTGTGTGTGTGTGTGTAAGGTTGTGTGTGTATGCTGAGGTGTGTGAGCGTGTCAGCCAGGGTTTGTCTGTTTTTATCAGTTTTCCGCTGCACTCGGCTTTTAATAAAAGTGGGATATTAGTCTGGCGGTGGTGTTTCCCGCTTTATGAGGGAAGGAGGATGTGATTTGATCCCACAGGGTCAACGGTGGCTCGTACAACGTGCAATTAAACCTGCACTTAGAGGCCAAGAGTATAGGGACGGCTCACACTCTTATGGGCTTCTGATACCAGCACCAGAAAGGCTTCCAATACTCCCAGTACAGAAATGTAGGTAAATATCCCACATCAGATCACTGCGAAGCTACAAACCAGCAGCTGATCTGCCACTGGCGAGCACGAAATTGGCTGAAGTGCAAAGTCTAGGTATCGTATCGGGGAAAGAAGATTCGTCCGTTTCAAACGACGTAACCATCACTGGCCACATACCCCCCCTGTGTCACACACATCCACTAGAGGGCAGCACCGAGACTCAAGTTTCTGATACCAACAAACATGGTGATTTCAGACAAAATGAACGCAGTACAGACAGAAGGCTCCGTCCTTACCACTGAGAATAAATGAGCCTTTAGGGTTCATGTGCACAAAGCCAGAAAGGAAGCAGTTCTCCCAGTCAGGAGGTGAACTGGTTTGCTCCGAGCCCTGAACTCAACCCCATCCAACACATTTGGCATGAACTGTGACACGGACTCCGAGCCAGACCTTATCATCCCACAAGCCCCCCGACGCTCCGGAGGCTGAACGCAGTCCCTCATCCCAGTAAAACCCTGCAGAAGAAGGAGCTAATTAATTCCCATGGTTTTGAAATTAGTGCATGAACCATATGTCAGGGTGAAGGGTGTAGACACACTTCTGGCCACACTGCACAGGCGCCAGTGGAACCTTAAGCTAAAAGCTGAAAACGTCTCGGATAAGTCTGTGTATCTCCATCAATGTAGCACACGATCATGAAAATCAGCCAAGTAGAGACAATTTTTCCCAAGAGTATAATTGCTTGCATGTGTAATTACACATCACATGCACATGCTGTGTGTGTTGCTGTCCCCTGTTGCCGAGTGCAAAGTCTCCCTGAAGACCATTGATCCGTGTCTATGACTACAGAGGTCCCTGACTCCGCCCTGATTGCCATCCCGCCGCTAATTAAACAGTCCTGCTTAACGAGTTCGCTCTGATAACAAGGGGTGGAGGGAAAGGTCACCCTGTCACGCTCGCTTCAACTGGACACCGTCAATAACGAGGCTGCCTGGGAGGACAGGTACACACACACACACACACACACAGTGTTAATCAGTCAAACGCTGTGATGTGCTAACCACTCTTAGATTCGCTTTCACATCCTGATTTGTTTCAACTCTCAGGAGTTATGGGCGTTTTATTTAGAGACGGGATATTTTATGGTTTTCGCCATAAATTTACATGTTTTCAGTTTCTCCTTGAATTATATTTTTATGTGATTAGAAAAAGACTCTGGAACGTCATTAAAAATCTCCACTGAAATACTAATTGCAGCATTAGCGGCTCGTTGAGGGTTAGGCTGGCGTGTTCATGTTTCACCTATAAACCTCTTCGGCTTATCGAAGATCTTTAAAAACCACTTGAAGAACGAAAAACAACTTGTAAAAACATGTGGATATTTATTCCCTTTTCATATTTTTAAGGGGTTTTCAAGCACGAGTGGTTTATTGCACTGAAGTCCAGAAGTACAGAGGTTTTCCAGAGGGGCTGGATGAGAGAATGCAAATGTCCGAGTCAGTAGCAGGAAGATTCACAGCGAGTGAACGAGTCTGACCCGGACCATCTCCTGCTGCTGCTTTACATGAGAAACACAAAACTACACAAAATGTCCCGGCACTATTTTTTGGAAGGGGTGAGCTGCTGAAATGTGTTGACAAGTTATATTGCGAGGGAAAAACATAAATGCTGCCGTCAAACTGACTTACAGGCGGCACAAGTTATTCAACAAATGGCTAAATGTGTTGGAAAATATTCCTACGTGTATCATAAATTGGTAGTAGTTTATTTTCTCTTGGCAGAAATGAATTTGCACAGTCCATAAATAAAAAGCAGAAGTACGGACATGCAGTGATATTTTTTGTTGGAATATTTCCTTTACTTCAACGGAGCCTTTTTCCACATGAATAAAGCGAGTGTGTAAATGAGAAACCCCCAACATGACCTATACAGTGTATTCTATCAGGCCTCCTCATCATTTATCTCGCAGCCGCAGAATCAGGATAGATTGGTTCAATTAAACTGGCCTTTAATGTAATCTGCTTAATCCATTTCTATCATCAAAGCCAATACCCACCTCTCCTCCTCGGAGAGCGGGATTAGGCCTCTCGAGTGCGAGGAGAGCGCCGCCTCGGCGTCACCGGCGCCGCCTCCGTATTTCGTCCTTTTACAACTGGCTGAGGAGAAAAACACAGCATCTCAAGTGAAGTTTTAATGGGGGGAGATTTAAGATCTTCATATCCTGCCGGAGATTGCGAGCACTGCTGGGCCCAAAGCACGACTCCACAATAAAACGACACAAGGAAGGACTCGACTAATGCCTCTTTCTTTTAAGGGATCTTCAGCCTGTGGCCTCGGGACTGGGTCGCAGGTGCTACTTGTAATCGCGCTGCTGAATTTGTGCGGTTGTTGCCGACGAGCTCGGCTGCTGCACCTCTCGTTTCAGAGGCCGATCCCTTTTTTTCCATGCTACCTTATGCAAAGAGTGTGTTAAAGCACCCGGGGGCCCGTGAAACCTCCTCAAGAGCCATCACAAAATCCCCCCCCCCCCCCCCAGAAAATTGCATGGCAACAAGACGGTTTTCTAAATTCATGGATTTCACCCAGCAGCTGCAATCTGCTTTTACCTGCTGATATTTCCACAGGGAAGTGGGATTTTACACTCAACGCCCATATTTATCCTCCTACCCTGCAAGTCTCGGGTATTTACCACGGCACGCACACACCTATTTTGGGCTTATATCGCATATTCTTCACACCCAGTGCATAAAATTGCATCTTCTTATATTCAGTTTCTTCCCCTTTTCCTCTATTCCTGATTCACACGTATAAATTCTGCCTCAAACACTTTTTCAAACTGGTTTACTGCAGAGAGAAAAAACCACTTTAAACTCAACATTTCAGATATTTTCCTGTAGATTACCTGTGTGATGACTGTTCAGGAGAATTCCCAGCGCGGCATCAGCAGCTCTGCTCGTCACAGTCAATGGAACAGCTCCCAAGACAGTGGGGCTGGTTTTTTTTATTATTTCACCATGACTGTGTTTCACAGGTAAGACAGAGAAGTTCACTCTGGTGCAACACGTTTCATTTCTGCAGAGAAGACTGAAAACACAGAAGCATCAGTGTCAGCGAGACGTCCTCCACTGGTTTGAGAGCTGCTGGTTTGAAGCCCTGACGTCCTCTGATCCTCTGCTGGAACTGGGAATATCATCTGATCATTTTGATATGCTGATCCTTTTCATGTGAACATATATCAGACTGACAGAGACACGTTTTATAGAATCACTTCCTCGTTAGCTCGTCAGAACTAAACTAATTTACTTGTTTCTTTAATTTCATTCATCTGAACTGACTCTACTTGTACGTTCTTCATGTTCTTGTATCATTTCAATGTTTTTATTTTGTTGATACTTGGTTAAAAGAAGTGAAATCCTCTGTTCTCAGGTCAGATTTAAACTTTCATTGACCTGTAGATGTACAGAACAGAGATCATCTCTGTATTTAGCTTCTGTTATAAAACCAAGACTTGTATAAATCTTTATTTCCATCAGAGTTAATGAACTGAGATTATTATTAAATTATTGTATTTTAAACTCAGCCCACGTGACGAGAAACACTCGCTCAGCTTCACTTCCGTAAACAGAAGAACCGGGAACGTCCGCCATCTTTGCTAAGCGGCTAGCTAGCTTAGCCTGATTGGAGCTAACAGCGTCCACACGCGTCTCGGACACATTTGGACTCGTGTGTGTGATTGTGTGTTTGTTGTGTTGTTGTTATTGTTCACTCACCTGCACAGACACACGACTTTAACACAACTGTTGTGTTGTGTTTGTGTTTCTCAGCATCTTCTTCTGTCAGGTGCCACAGCTTCTTCTTCGCACCTGCGTCAACTCACCTGGACGACAGCGCCCCCTGCGGACGAGTCTGTTTTACATTTCAACATGTTTATGGACTGATATTTTACATTTAATCATATTTCTAGACTCATATTTTACACATTATCATACTTATAGACTCATATTTGACCTTTTACCATGTTTTTAGTCTCATATTTTACAATTTCTTGATATATATAGATTAATTACACATTAAACCATATTAAAGACTCATATTTTACATGTGCCTGTATTTGTAGACTCATATTTGACCTTTTATCATATTTGTAAACTCACATTTTACGCATCTGCAGAAATGAGAGCAATAGGCCGACATGAGGCTGCTTGTCTGAGTCCATTGACTTTGTGTTTTTAATAGCTTGTTGATGGTGAAGTGTGTGTGTCTGTGTGTGTGTCTGTGTGTGTGAGGACACTGTAATAAGACCTGGAGATGAATTGGCTATGTGTGAGCGAGCACGTGTATGACAACATGGTCCTCCACGGCGTGTTCAGCCCCACGCTCCAGCAGCCGGACACTTGTGTGTGACTGGAGAGCAGCTGACAGGTTTGATCAGAGCTGATTGATTGGAGCACACGAGGCAGGGCCGCACATAGCAACACGGAGAGGTGAGGGGTTCGGGGTTCCTGCAGTGTCTCAGCACACACACACACACAAACACACACCACCCCCACTGTTTGTTAACACAGCCCTATTGCAAACCATATCTGACAATGGGTATTGATCAGCTGAGCGGGAAAGATCAATGCTTGTTGATTGAGCAGAAAATACGGAGCTCAGGCTGCTCGCCAAGGTTCAGGATTGTTTTTACGGGAACTTAAATCATGTCGGAATAAACTGAGGAAACAGATTTTATAGTTTAATACATAACCAACTGGGTGGATTTTGCTTTAGAAGAATCAACAACATATTTCTGTGTCAAATAGAACTGATGAGACTTAAAATCTTTGGCAACACATTTATATTCTCTTGATACAGATATGAACAATTTCACAATTCCAGAAAATCACTATTAGAGATTAAATAAGGTGATTAATTGATGATCTCATCAAATATCTATTCATAATTAATCATAATTAAATGAGAAATCAGCAGCTTCTTCCTTTTCAGCAACTGTAATGTACTTTATGTGCACTTACTGCCACCTGCTGGTAGTTTTAAGCAAGTGCAGCTGAAAAATCTTGTGGAATTCTTTTTTGTTTAAACTGGGACTAAACCTGCAAGTTACACGTGTGTATGTGTTCAGACAGATGGTGAGTGAAGCTTTTATATCTTTATTAAATATGTCAGGTTTTTATATTCATTGTCAAAGTGTTGTTACATGAGGCTGACACGTGAGTTCCATGTAGAAAAGGTACATACATGTTCCATCAGGCTGCTCCTCTACATGAGCTCTTCAACTTCTTTATATACAGTCTATGGCTCCAACGCTCTGAAGGGAACAATGATGCATTCTGGGAAATGTAGGATTGTGTCCATGAGCTTTAAAAGTGGACGTGTTGGCCTGATGGAGACGTTTCTCTGGAGGAGCCTCCACGGTGTGAACGACGTGACCTCCAGCTCCTCCTCAGCTCTAATCTCCATCCTCCGGCCCTGAGCTCCCACCTGCTCCCACCTGCCGCTGATCTCACATCTGCTAATCTCCCCCACAAATTCATTTATCACCATCAGAAACTGCTGAAAGTCGTCTTTGAATGCTGCCACAGTCTCGGACATTAATCAGAAAAGCCAAACATTGCTTGACTAAGCTTAACTGGCGAAGGTTTTTACAGCTTTGATAATATAGACGCCATTAATTCCCCCGGCCTGTGACGGGACAGAAGAGCCCCGCAAGCAGAATATATGAGGGAAGTGCTGAGCCATAACTTTTACATGGATAGAAAAAAAGTATGACATTGTATTTAATTACCATCAGTTTGGGAAGATTTACACACACCACTGCTCTGTGTGTGTGTGTGTGTGTGTGTGTGTGTGTGTGTGTGTGTGACAGAGAGAGAGAGAGTGTGTGTGTAGGTAGAGTTTGACCTGTGTCCCCACAACTATTTAAAAATATTTCAGTTCATTTAAATTGTAATTTAGCCATTAGTCCAATTAATTAATAGAAGAGGATGATGATGAAGAAGACAAAGAACAGGAGGAGGAGGAGGAAGAGGAAGAAGAGGAGGGAAAAGAAGAAGAGGAAGAAAAGGACGAAGAAGAGGGGGAGTAGGAGGATGGGGAGGAAGACGAAGAAGAAGAGGACAAGGACGACGATGAAGAAGAAGCAGCAGAAGAAAAGAGGGAGGAGGAGGACGAGGAGAAAGAAGGAGAAGAGAAGGACAACCATTTGTAAAAGCTTTAATAAAAAGAAAAGTGCGATGTCGGGGCTCCATTCATAAATCCACAAAGACTTTTTGATGCAACGTGATTCAAGAACTAAAAACTAAATACTAACATTTAAAAATCAATATGAACTGTAACAGGGAGTGAACACTAGAGGGAGCTCTGTCATACAGTCTTTAAAACTTATACTTCTTTAAATCATCTCATGAGCAGAACAGAAATCCACATTTTAAACACTGCCCCCCCCCCCATATGGTTGATTTCTGCAGATGAACGTGACACAATTCACCCGTCAGAAATCCTCAGTGATACAGATGTGATCCAGGGAACATCTGGTTGATTATATCTGTTTTAGAGGCGGCGGATGAGACGAGAATAAAACCAGGATCGTGTTTGTTTTTCTTCTCGGTGATAAACGACCCCGAGCTCCTTCTCCTCTCTGTTTCTCCTGTTTCCTCCTCATTCATCTGCGTCACTGCTGTCGCCTCCGGGCCTCCTCCTCTCCCCACCTCCTTATTTATGTGCTCACAGATTGTTTCGGGCCTCGGGAGCAGGTGGTGATTAACACGCACCTCCTCCGAAGCCTCGGAATCTCAAACAGCTTCTTCACTTACAAGTATTCACAATAACACAAGAACAACACAACCTCACACGTGAGTGCAGAGTCCAGTGGAGCCTCAGGGCCTCATAGCACCCCCTCGGTGCGTTTACTCCTCCACACCACCAGGGCGGTCATGAGCAGCGTGACCAGGACGGGCACGGCGATGAAGGGCCCGAGGATGCCGACGGGGGGGTCGTGCAGGAGGCGACCGGTGAGGGCGCAGTCCTGGAAGTAGATCTGATGGATGTGCACGAAGAAGCGGTCGACCACCTGATTGGGCCAATAGCAGTCCATCCTCAGCGCCACCTGGTAGCTGCAGTTCGTCAGCGCCTCGTACGTCCTGCAGGGGGCGACAAAGCAAAGTGGGTTCACATTAAAGAGAATTCAAATGGAGTCAAGAAGCGTCGCAGGACGAAATGTACGGTCCTGATTTCCTCTGTGGTCCCAGGCTGAAGAGGACGTCCCCTCGGTGCGGTGACGTCCTCTCACCGAGGCCCGGTGTAGAGTTACCGGAGCTTAACGCGGCTAAATATAACGGCTCTGTGGCGGCGGGCCGGAGAAACGGAGACGCATTCCAACATGGCAGCGCCTCGCTGCTTCGCTCTGCACCACAGTGGGAGGGGTTGTGTTTCCACATGGCCGCTGCATGTGTTTGTGTGCGTAGCCGGGGGCCGAGCGGGCGAGTGGTCCGGAGGCTCACAGTGTTTAAGCCCCTTCATGAAAGGTGCATTCTGACGGTTTATTGTGTGAAGGTATTTTTAATAATGGATCAAAACAACACCCAGAATGCATTGCTGCGACTTGAAGTATCCCTGCTTATATATATGAAGTATTTTCATATTTTACATATTTTCAAACATCTGTCTTTTTAAGTTAAGATGTTTTTTCTGCACCAAAGTTAATTCCTCATATGTTGAAAAGCTGATTTGCGATAACGACCAGATTCAGATTATTGTGTTTGGTTTTAGTTTTTGATTGTTTCTGATGATTTAGTCTTTTATTTTGTGTGTTTAATAAACCGTTGTGACTCACTCCATGGTGTCGGGCCAGCTGCACCACAGGCCGCGCTCCACTCCTCCCATGTCCAACTCGAACTTGGTGAAACAGAAATCATTGATCATCCGCTCGTAGAAACCTCGGTTACAGCCGGACGCCGACGGAACGACGAGAACTGGAGAGGAGACGAGAGAAAGGAAGAAAAAACACGTTAACGTTAATAAATGTGACGATGGAAGAAGGGGTTTTACTACCTCCTGGTGGCACAACGCTGCTACTGCAAGGCAACACAAGTTAGAACAAATCAGTTTAATAAAATCTTTAATTTCATTTTCTACAGGAACATTTTGAGATGAGCACAGTAGAAAGTATACAGCTTTAGAATTAAGCCTCTGACTGTGTGTGTCAGTGATGAAGGAAACTCTGCATCCTTGTGCAGATCCCAGAGATCTAACAAAGCAGTGCAGAGGTTATTTATCTGCTCAGTTTATTTCTACATAATCAGAATTATTGTGTGAGTGCAACAAGCGAGGTCGTGTGCCGGCGGCGGTTCATCCCTTCAGGAGCGATTCCTCCTCATTACGCACGAACTTTCCCTGAGAAAAGATTTGAGTCCGAGTCCCTGATCCCGTTTGTTTACTTCAGACGTGCAATCAGCCTGTGAACATGGGGGCAGGCGGTCGTCCCACAGGGTGAAACACCACGGGCTGCAGAGACACAGCAGCTTCAGCTGGCGGGACAAGACGCAGGTCGTGGGGAAGCCCGGGCTGCGGCGGCCTGACAAGGGCCGACTCTGGGCCTGTTGTGTTCACTGGGCTCAAACCCACGGAGTGTGCTGACATGAGGGGGTTTTAACTTCCACCGAACAGGAGACGTTAATTCTCTCTGGTGATATTTATGGATTTTAAACTCTGATGATGTTTTCACAGTATCTCACGTGTCCGTCATGTTTAGCCAGCTGCTGCTGCTCAGAGAACCAAGTTCTCACCTTCTCCTCTTCTCCTCTTCTCCTCGGAGCCAAAGTAAAGCTCATCAAAAAGAAACAAGAGATTCTCCCAATGTAAGATTTCCTCTTTTAAAACCGACGTGTCCTTGTGTCGTCCTCTGATTACACCGAGTCCAGGGAATCATAAATATGTTTCTGTGCAGGTTACAAGCTCGTTTCAGAACCTGCTGAACATCCACTCTGTGAGTACTTTTACTCAAACACTGCAGTAGAGTACAGCTTTACACTTCTTGTACTATCTCTTTTAAGTTGAAATCACACAAAATTACTGAATTAACATTTAATAACATTTTATAAAATAACACGAGTTTCCTTAGAGTGAACATTTTAATTGTAAAAGAATATGTTTACACATATGTGTGTGTAAAGGTGCAGTGTGTACTCAACATAGTGTTTGTGCATTTAACAGTTTAAAGAGGGGAGTGAATAAAACAAGAGGACGGAACAATACAAAAACAACACAAACAATATTAGAAATGATACAAACACAGACACTTCTTCATAAAACATCATATTTCTCATATACATACAAGATGTAAAGTTAAGTGTGAACCCAAGGGCCACTCACCAGCCAGCAGCAGCAGCAGCAGCCCCCCCGCTGTGAGGAGGGTCCCGCGCTCCGGAGCCATGCTGCGCACAAACACCAGCTCCACCACGTCCACCGCGTCCTGCTCACTCCCCGTGGATCCACCGCTCCATTCTCCCTCCAGTGTTCCAGCCCGAGCCGCACATTCTGGGAAAACTGTTTCCACCACCACCACTGCTGAAGTGTTCGGTTGGTAACCCCCCCCCCCCCCCCGCCCTGACCTTCCCCCTGTGTCCGCCCTGCGTCCTCTGCTCCCCGGCAGCTCTGCAGCCTGACACCCGATCCTGTCGTCCTGCTGCTGCTGCTGCTCACAGGGACACAACAAAGTCACACACCAAAATAGAGCAGTTAGAATGAAGCTTGTGGATCATAGACACACACGTTATATAAATATCAACATGTATGAGGAGGAAAAAGTCACAAGTTTCCACCTTGTGTCCAGAGTGGAACTATTAAAAGTCTCCAGGAAACTTTATTCTCAAAGCTCCAGGCTCGAGAACAGGTTCCAGATCCAGTTCAGGACTGGAACCTTCAGGAGCTCCAGTCCCTCAGAGGCCGGAGACAGAACCACACGACTCATCACCAGGTTCTAATGAAACACTTCTACGAGCCTCGACTCCCACATCACTCATTTAGTATCTGTTGTTTGCAATGGATTGTTTTGAACACACACACACACACACACAGAGACACACACACACACAGAAAAGGTGGTGAACACGCAGTTCCCTCCCACAGCCACTAGGTGGCGTCCTTGTACCAAGCTGCTGGACACAGTTCCTGTCACACGCCTGCTTGATGCTGTGCACGTGATTCTCTTCTTCTTCTTCTTCTTTTCTTCCACTGTGAAAATTTCTCTTTCTGAAAATTCAAACTAATTATTTACCCAAACTGCCCCCCCTTCCCCCCCCCCCCAGAACAATCTCCCTGCCTGCACAGCGATGCCGAGCCCCCCCGCCCCCTGGCCCTCAGCAATAGGGACTGTTTAGCTTCCTAATTAGTGAGCAAATGCTAAGCACTTGCTCAGCCTCCCTGAGTGGACTTAATAAACAGGCTCCTCATTAAAACCAGGCTCCGCTCTGATTGTGTGGAGCCACGAGACCCCCCCCCCACCCCCCCCACCTCTCCTCACCCCTCCTCACCCATTCTTCCTCGCTCACTCAGCACCCCCCAGGAAGCTCTCTCTCTCTCTCCCTCTCTCCCTTTAAAAACAGGGAGAGGCTGAAATTAGGATTCTGTTCTGACCCGAGACGTCCCGCCGCCGTGCACCAGAAACACACAGCAACACAAAGAGGCCGGCTCCTGAAAGCACAGAAAGTAAAACAGGGTTGGATTAGAAGAGGAGGAGGAGGAGGAGGAGGAGGGGGAGGAGGGTTGGAGCTGATCACTGAGACCTGTTGCTCCTCAGATTAAAGATGTCACACAATCGGAGGCAGGAAGCAGCTGAAGAGTCACAACAGAAGCTGTGACTCTTCAGCCGGTGGATTACTCTGATTACTTCCTGAAACCTGTAAACACATGTTCAGATGTAAAACTGCTGCAGTCGCCCCCTCCAAGCTTTTTCAATTAACACTTAAAGAACTCAGTTTCCCTCTGAAGCTCGGGTTCCAACGGCTTCATGTGTCTGAGGGCGACGCTGCATCGACCAGTAAGAGGGAACTGGGACCAGTGTCCACTTCCTGCTCATGAGTCTGGTTTGAATCAGGTATTTGATGATAAATGACCAGTTATCAAACATTTATTGTTGTGAACTCTTCTCAGTGAAACCTCCTCCCTTCTCCCTGCTTAGCATTCAGCGTTGGGTGAAACCCTTCCCCACGACTGACGCCTTATTTGATCTAATTACTTGCTCGGTTTGACTCCCCTTGCCGAGCGCTCGCTCTCACTTCGAACAGTGCGTTGAATATCAGTAAATATTTTGTGTCCGCTGGTTTAAGCGCAGAGCAGAAAGTAAACAGTGTTTGTAATGCTAAACACTTTGCAGAGAGGATCAGGAGGATTTCTGTCTGCGAGACTCGGCGGCGGAGTCGAGTCCCGACGGGCCGGCATTTGCAATCCTTTACAGTTTTTCAGTTTACGCCGCTGATAAGTTCCTTCCCCTGCTTTATCGGCACTTCCAGGAACAGTTTGCTATTAGGATCCTCCCTCTGTGATTCTGTGCATTCAGCCGGAACATCGGGGGGAAGCAGGCAGGCCGTGTTCCCTCGGCCCCTTTGTGCCGTTCACACCGAGGACCGAGTGACACCGACCCTGCAGCCGTACGGGGAGCCGAGTGCCGCTGGAGGCCGGAACCCACGTGCACACACACTCCGAGTGGGGGACGAGTATAAAACATGACAGTATTGACAGGTCCCGGGTCGGCCGGGGCCCCGTCTGCCCCCCCCCCAAGGTGCTGGGTCTCACGATGACCCTGCACGCTTCTGTCCGATGTGTAGTGAGCGCTTGTGACACATTAAAGTGTCACCGCGTGATGAGAAGTAGCCGCTGTCAGCCCCCATCTGAGCTTCAGAAGATTTAACGGAGGAGAGGGGAGAGGAGGGGATGGAGGGAGACATGGAGGAGATGGGGAGGAGACATGGAAGAGATGGGGAGGAGATGGGGAGGAGATGGGGAGGCCCAGGGCAGCGTGAGTCATGAGCCTGCAACAAGACACAGGCTCCTCCAAGAAGCTCACTGGTGCTACTGGGGATTAGTCACTGGTCTAAAAACAAAGTGTGACTTCACCCACAGGACGTTTGTCTGCAGATCAGGACACAGAACTACTTTCTGGAAACTTTATCAGTGAACTTTTTAACTTCAGAAACTTCGTCCCACAGACTGGTGGATGGATGATGGATAAATGGATGAATAAATGATGAATAGACGTGTGTGTTGAGGTGTGTGTGTTGAGTTGTAAAGCAGCAGAGCGGCGGCTGTTGAGATGTAACTGATGAATGTTCAGCACCTTCTCCTCTAACGTCGTCACATCAGACTCTGTTCAGACTGAAACACTTTGAGTCGTCGTCTAATTCAACATCGTCTTCATCACGTAAACAGCGTTTGATGGTTGTTCTCTCCTCTTCCTCCTCTGTGAGGCTTTCAGGACTAATGTGATTTTGAACGATGAGACGCGCTCAGCGTGTTTCCCAACTCACACGGGGGGGGTCCAGGTAGTTGTGGCTATTAGCCGGCGGTTAGCCTAAGTGTCTGAGCCGGCTTCCCTGCGGCAGGGCGAGAACTTCGGCACGGCGGGGGGGGTGGAGGAGAAGGCGATTGGAATCGTGTGCCGCCTCCAAATCATGTCATCAGTCTTTTGAGATGAGGGGAGTTTGTTAGCGAGCGCGTAACTCGACACATTCAGGACAAATACAGTATCTACGCATCTGAAACACGCATTCCTGATTTATTTAGACTTTTAAGAAGAAAAATATTTGTTTCCAAACCAGGTTTCATTTCACCTTCTGTCACCTTCACTTCCTAAAGGTCCTGAAAACACAACACAAACACCTGAGAGACGTATTCTGCTGCGGCCTTATGGGAAAAAAGAAACGCAACCAATCAGGATTCAGCTATATTCTGCGTCTGAATCTTGGCGGGTTGCTAAAGTCACTCAACTCACGTTCATGTCCGAGAGATTCTGGATAATGGGAGGAGGTGGAGACGCCATCTTTATTTACAGTCGATGGAGAAGAAAGCAGGTTTGGTTAAAAAGTATTTAACGTGTACTTTTACTTTTTAGTTTGGTCCGTGTCCCGTCTGCTAACAAGGAGGAGGTGGCGATTACCACCTATCCTGCAGCCAGCCACCAGGGGGCGGTTGGGACGCCGCGTGGTGAGCTGTCATGTCGTCCATCTTTATATAGAGTTAATAATAACTGTATAGTTTCTAATACAATACAAAGTTGATTCTCACCACGGTGAATCCCTCGTTCTTGTTGGGGAGCAGCGGAGGACATGATGCATGACTGAGAGGAGAACACACACACACACACACACACACACACGTGCACACACAGACACACGTGCACACACACAGACACACACACACCT
The DNA here is from genome assembly GCF_009819705.1 of Hippoglossus hippoglossus. Taxonomy (NCBI): domain Eukaryota; kingdom Metazoa; phylum Chordata; class Actinopteri; order Pleuronectiformes; family Pleuronectidae; genus Hippoglossus; species Hippoglossus hippoglossus. Next base: position 10,147,024 of record NC_047152.1, on the reverse strand, counting down.
CCTCCCCGGTAAAAGAAAACGATCCATCCACTAAGCCGTAAACCCGACGGCAGCACACAAGTGCCCTCGGTGCCCTGATTCCAATTTAGCGCAGCTTCTCCACACAAAGAGACCGAGGCTCTGATACATGTTGGTCTCGCTGACTGTGGAGATCTAATATCCACTGTGAGTCATCACCTGCGGAGGGGAGGGGGGGGGGAACAGCCGCCGCTTTCTTTCTATTTGGCTGCAGGTACATTGAAGTGCATTAAATTCCCATTAAGTGACTAATGGAAGGGCCGGGCGGAGATGAATCCGTCATGGTTTAGCTGCATCAACGCCGGCCGGAGCTTTGGCCCCGGTGAACGCAGCCACAATAGGGCCCCTGCTTTGCTCAAAGACTGCTATTGATCTGTGAGTGGCTGGGAATCAGATGGACGTGGAGGGAATCGTAAAGGCTGCTGCTTCGCTCGCTGCCTCGACTCGGGCCCTGCAGGGAGTCCAGGCCCCGGCACCGGGACGCTGCCACCGCGACGTGCTGCCACCGAAACGTGCTGCCACCGAAACATGCTGCCACCGCCGGAGGAACCAACGCTCTGCAACTTCCACATATTACATCACAACGAACTAGTTCATCAAGTTACTCCCGAAGCCACTGGGACTCATTCAAAGTTTTTAAATCTATTCCCATTGCACATTTCAAATTTAAAACCATTCTTATGAAATCTGGTGAAGTCCTGAAGTGCTGGTTTGTACAAATGTTTTTGTAAGATAAATGTTTTTTCTTTAAATGAACCAATTAGATGTCAACTAAAGTCAGAAACTTCCCGTTAATTGCTAAAAAGTGAAATTTGTCAAATCAAATAAACAGGAATGATTCAAATAGTGATTGAATAAGAACATGATATTTATACTGCAGCTTTTCTTTAGAGAAAGTTCCACATTAGTCTTTTTCTGTTCTCATTCAGCCGTGAAGCCTCAGACGAAGGCTGGAGCTTTATTAAAGAGCAGGTATCACATCGGCTCATATTCCGTCTGCACCTATACAAATGAAATCCTCGGAGCGAGCGCTTCCTTCTCCACAACGCATTCCAATTATGTGTTTTTCAAGCGGGTTGAGGAAACACACGCCGCAGCTTGTGAAACAGAGCCAGTCGTTAGTCACAGCTTCTCGCCGCGGCCCCGTTTACTTCTTTAAATTCATGTTTTAATCCATGTTTGTGTCTTTGTGCTGCGTTTTGTTTGGAGCTTGTGTCTGACCCGACCCCCTTTGTTGATAATGAGCAGGGAGGAGGTGTGGCCTTGTCTCGTTCCCTCTCTCTGTGTGTGTCTGTGTGTGTGTCGCTTGCTGCTTTCTTCGAGTGCAGAAATAGGTCCCAAGGATGTTTGATGACTCAGACAGTAAACAAACATCAAACTGTGGCACGGAGCAGAGCGAGCCTCAGATTCCTCGTGTTCGTCTCACTGTCCTCTCGCAGCCTTCGTGCTTCCCTCCTCCCGTACACAGACCAACGACAGGATGGTGTCAGAGGTCGTGAACCCTGCCTCCTCCACGTTAGCAGACGGGACACGGACCAAGACATGCGACGCTGCAAGGACGCCAACAACGAAAAGTCATATCTGAATTTGTGATAAAGTGGCCGCGTGTGAACATCTCAGTTTGGCGGCCTCGTCTCTCTCTCCACGTCTTTTGTCCCGATGCTGGCGATGTCCCTCCACGCTCGTGAGAAGTGATGCACACTGATACGGAAGAGACTCGACCTCGAGGCGTCTTATCTCCGCTGTCGGACGGAGCCATGGTCCGAGGACGTGCTTCAGAGAGAGGCAGCATGACTCAGTGTATATTACCAAAAACATTACGTTTTAAAATGATAATCAGGCAGCGGAAGAAAGTCGACTTCAGGGTTTGGAAATGAAGCGAGTCAGACTCCTGGAATCTATCATTTAGAGCGTCTGATAGAAATTCAGACGGCGTTTGTGTTTTCTTTGCACATATCCCGCGCTGTGCCGACCTGTCATGATTCATAGATCACACGCAGGAACCCGCTGACAGCAGTTAGCCTTCCCTTCCCCTCTTCCTAATCACTTCCATTTTCCTGTTCACGTCAGTTTCCAGGAATCAAATCAGGCCTCGGAAAACACAGAAAGTACAAAACCCGAGATATTAATTGTTTCCTGAAGGGTTAAAGGTGGAGGTGTGCGTTTTGAATCGTCGGCAGATTGATGTTATGCAAAGAAAGAAACATCTCCGTGGAACGCACTCGCTCTGAATTCTGATTATTTGTGTTTTTTTTTTTCTCCACTCAGACATATTGATGCTGCCAGACAGGATAATAATCCATTTCTGTGTTCAGCAGAAACCTGCGTATTTGCCAGGAAGGACAAAACAAAACCTCGGGTTGTTGCCGAAGAGCAAACATGAATTTTTTAAGATTCCTCCGGAGGATGTGGAGTACGCAACACACTCACACACACAGACACACACTCACAGACACACACACACACGCTAATCTGATTTTGGAGATTGGTGACCCAGGCGTCTCTGACCCTCTTGCTATCACCGTCCCTTCTTATTTAATTGAGGACACTTTAGGACATTGTCCCCCACTTTCAAAGACTCTTTCAAAAACGTCTTTCATGTGAGACTTGCAGACGCTTCACTGACTAAAATAAAAAAAAAACTCCCACAATGCTTTGCAGCTGAACAATGAAGTGCGGGCACAGCAGAAGCCTGGTGCTCACGTCCCTGCAGAATGAGTCTACAGGTGAAGCTGAGTGTAAAGTTATGTGTGAGGCTCCAGATGTTCTCACGGTGCAGTGCAGGTCTGACGGGTCGACAGAAAGCACATGTAAAGTTTCCAGAATACAAACGTTACAGCGTCGCCCACACGCCAGGAGAATTCAAAATGAAAACCAGCTCCTTCCACTCGTCTCCGTCGTCGTGTGGAAGGAGCTGAATTACTTTCTCCTTCAGGGATTAAACTGGATCCGCTGACATCGACCGTCATCTTCTGTTGAATTAAAGTGTGATTTACTGTGACCCCCCCCCCCCCCGCCTGCTCGCCCCCGAGACACAAACACCAGCGCTGCGTCTCTGCCGTAGAGCCGCTCCTCACCGCCAGCGTGTTTCCATGACGATCGATGACTGTCTGTAATTTGGTCTCGTGTATCCAGTCCGTCTCCTTTGTGCAGCGGCGCCCGTCACAAAGGGACGTTAATGGGACTTGTAATTGTACGTTTGGCAGTTATAACAAAAACTGCGAGTTCATCTGTGAAGAAGAGAAACGCAATTAGGTGCATTAAAGGCAGAAGAAAAAGAGGTTAACGACGCAAATTCAGGAAAAATAATGTTTAGTTTACAGAAAATTAAGCAAAATCAGATAAAAGTAAAGATGAAAGTTTTACACGGAGGCTTAAAGTGTAAAGCCTGAAATAAATGATTCAAACTCAGCTAATCATTATTGTATAACTTTATAAAGGTGTGTTAATGTGGACGGAGGTTATTTCTGATACGGATCCAAACCACTCGTCTAGATGGAGAAAGTTTTAGTTTTAAAACTAAAACTTTCCAGTGTGGACGTCGCCTCAGTCCAACATCTGGAACACGAGCAGAGACAGAGACGTATGAAGACACATTATAAGTATTTGAATTCTTTCTGTCTTTAAGGTTGATTATGTCAGACACGTTGTTCTTTACTCGTCGACGTCCTCGCTGCTGATTGTGAAAGAACTCTCTGAACTTTTCCCTTCGTGCTGGTTTCCAGCAGCTTGAAGTTCACCCACTAACTTCTCTTGTGTTGGAGTCACTGCTGAGGTGCATCTGCCAGACGGAGGCAGGCACCGCGGTGTCTTTTTCTCTGTGATGGGCCTCCCTCTCCGTGATTGCACTCAGTGGCTGGTTAGCGGCCGGGCTGGAGGCCGGCGGTGGGGCGGTGATTATGGCGCCCCACGCTGGGTCTGCTGATAGCAGGAGAGGCCGGCGGTGGGGCCGGGCACCGTCCTGCTGCGGCCTCGGGCGCCGGGCGCGGAGGACAGTGCTCGGAATAGCTCTACCTGGTTATGTTTTATCTGCTCATGTTGAGTGTTTGGAAGCGGGCGATGTGCTTCACAGGTTCTGTCCCTGATTACGCTCCAATCTGTGCCGTGTGGGGAGAGTTGTTTGGTTTGTTCTCGCAGACACAGCCTCACGCGGGCGCGGTGTTCAGCATGCACCAATCAGAGGGAGGTGAAAGGAGACGGGCGTGATGTTTGGACAAAGGAGGACGAGTCAGAAAATGGCAAATAGGAGCTGGAAGTCGGTTTCTCACGATGGACGCAAACTGCAGCCTGAAAACTCAAGTTTATTAAAAGTCAGGCTCCGAGTAGAATCCAGTCGTCAGCAGGACGTTTATAAAACGAATAATCACACAGTGAAACCCTGTGGACACGACTTCATCGGGTAATCACCGTAAATCCTGAGGCTTCCCCCTGAAAAGGTGAGAAACAAGTGAGTGAATCATTGACTCATCGCTGTCCATGATTCACTCATGTTTGATCTGAGCTCGTCCTCAGACTCTCATCAGCTAATGCGTTTGTACTTCAGACAGAAAGAAGCATCAGGATCTGGTATGATGAGAAGTCCTTCAGGTGCCGTGTCTCCGTGGTGAAGACCTCAGTCTATTCAGGGCTTCATCCAAACACTCCCTGACCTTTTCCTCCCGTTTGAGGAAATGACTCGTTTAACGACGTCTTCATGAGAAAGATAAAATAAAGATTCATTTGGTAATTATTCCGGAAAATGTGTTAATTCTTCTTCTGGCGCTGCAGCATTTGTTTTTGGACCTAACTTTTTCCTTATACTTTGCTAAATGACCTTAACATAAGTATTCAAGGTCATACTGTGGTTTCCAGACATTTCCCAACATGCCACCAGCTCCTTTTTACCACCAGCACTTCTCAAGCTGCAAAAAACAAACGTCACACTCTGATAAAACAATTTCTTTGCACTAGGTCCGATCTTTCTCTCGGTTTCTCCTCCTCCTGCAGCCTGCAGAATGTAAATAGCAGAATTTCATCTGGACTGAGGGAATAAATCCACAACCCACGGCTGACAGAACACTGTTTTGAAATAAAACTCTTATCTAGTGCCGCGGTACAGAGGCAAAGACAAAAACAAATAAAGTGAGTTAAATCCGTCAGTCAGAGTGGGGGCGGCGGCTCTCTCCCTGCGGCGGTGACACCGGTATTAGGCAGACGGAGTGGAGGCTTGCCGCCTCGATGGGCCCATATGACAGGGCTCTAACTCCTCCGTCCCATTCCAGGCAGGGCCCACTGTTAGGCAGCCTAATTGAATCCCAGCACAGAGAGCACCCGGCCCTATACATTAGAGTTTTGTCAGCGAGGCCCGGAGACGGTGGCCGAGCCGCTTGGCTGCTTCGTAATGGGGCTGTTACCTACAGCGGCCACATGCAGTCCAGATGTGTGAGCACGTGCACGCGCAGGGAGGAGAGACACTCGTGAATGGAGGAAGATGCTGACACACACACACACACACACACACACACGCACGCACACACACATGCACGCACGCACACACACACACAGACACACACAGTATTTCCTTTTCTTCTGTCTCCATTTCCATTCGTTCCTCTGCATCCACTCTATTCTCTCTCGTGTCTGTTTCACCTCATTGCTCTCTCTCTCTGCACAGATCCACAGTTCTTTAACACACACGTGCACACACACACACACACGCGCACACACACACAGATCAAGGCAATGTTTTGATTCTGCTGAAAGGGTAACATCTTATTTTCTTCTCTATTACACTTTTCACAGGCAGGTCCAATCACTGTCGCTGAGGCGCACACGCCCGCGGGTGATTTCACTTCAAAACCTGTGGAAGCGGCATTTTCCGCCCCGGCACCGAGGGGTCTGACGGGGGTTTCAGAGCACGGAGGCATGTATTTAAATTAGACATGGCTTTTAATTATTTTGTCGCAGTGTAATTTCCTTCGCTGAGGGGCAGCCGCTTCCTTGCTGAGGTTTGCATTTCCGCGAATTCCCCCGGCGTCTCCGTGACGGCGTGCGGCCTCAGAGTGCTCCGATGCTACGCTGCATATTTAAATTGAAAGTGAAATGTCAGCTTTAAAGGTCCCACCTGTGTTGCAGCGAGATGTACGACACGGTTACCTCCTCACAATCGGAGAAACGCAACACTCCTGTCCGAATTAAACCATAAACAGAAAAGCGGATGGCTGCAGGCGGAAACATGTGGATCCAACGAAATGTCACTGGAAGTGTTGGAGCATCAAAATGGAGGGAGGTCAGCCGCTGGTTGTTTTACGCACAGTGCTCGCGTTGAGGTGTAGCCTCGAGGTAATCCCCCCTCCTGTCCTCGGGGGGCGACGGAGACGCACGTGTTCATTGCAGGAGTGTGAATAGAGAAGGAGGAAGCCCTGGGGTCCTCCGTAATCCTCCGCCATTGATTTCAGATGCTCCTCTACTTATCCCTCCTCCCCGGCTAAGGAAGAAGACATTATTAGCCACGCTCACGAGCAATGACTCCAAATTAAGACAGCTTTAAAATAAAACGGGAAGCGGGTCAGGGAAAGTCGATGGTGCTTGATGACTTTCTCACGAGAAGGTCGATGGCTCGCCGCCGAACGGAAACAGAGGAGGCGAAAGGAATCTTGACATAATATGAGGAGTGTTAAAGGTCTGAAGCGTGAACACCGTTAAGGCCGTTAAAGTTTCTGCCCGGTTAAATCACGCAGCGCCTCGCAGCCGCTCCATCCATTTTCTGAGCCATATACTTTTTGGCCAGGTTTAAGACTTTACCTCATCATCTTCTGCGGATCACAGGCCCGACCAAGCGCGGCGGCAGTAAACTGCAGCTTTTAACAAACGCAGCCGACAGAGGCAGGGAGATGCCGGCTAATGGGGCATGTGCAAAGATGGAAGACAAAACTGACAGAAGAGAAAAGAGAGAAGAGAAAAAGATCCCTGGAGCTGCAAGACGTCTTCTGAGAAACAGAGGACGACAAGGCTGATGTCTCTGCTTTTATAAAGTCTCTGTCTCAGACTATCTGCCAATATTAGGTTCATCTTTATTTAATACAGGCTGGAAATTATTAAAGATTGCACAAGAAATGTCCAAAGACGATTAAATGATCCTAGATAATAAAGAAGGATGAGAGAAAACACTCATCAGTTGCTTAGATCAGATCTTTAAAACAACATAATGCAGCGTCATGAATTTATAATGTTGAATATCTTACAGTCAAATATAGAGTTCAGTTTGTGTTTCTGACTCCAACACTGAACACCAATAGATTTCTTCAGGCTTTGAAACACCCAGACTGAATCGGCCTCTCTCCCCTGTTGTGCTGACGGAGGAGAATCTCTGCCTCCGCTCTCGATCCCTCAGTATCTAATGTGAAGTGTAATCTGGGGACGTGAATTGAAAAAGATCCATTCCACCTCCTGATTGGATCCAATAGACTGCGTGTGGGAGTCGGAGCTGCATGTTGATGAGGGCGGCTCCGCTTCACGACCGCCGGCTGCACTTTGCCGCAGTAACTTGGTTCATGAGCGGAAAAGGTAATCATCCAAATAATGGATCTGCTCAGGCGAGGACGGATTATAAGAGGACACTGTATGTTTTAAGATTTAACACATTACACCTTCATGGGTTTAACACTAAGTTCTACAAAGAAAAGACTTTTTAAAAACATCTCAACCGGAGCAGATCCAATTAAATCATGAGATAAGAAGTGAAATGTTATTCAAATGTAAGATGTCACGTCAGCCTGTATGACAGTTCAAGTCCTGATTGACAGGTGCGATTGACAAGTGGGCCGCGCTGCTGGTTAATAAAATGAAGCCGTGACTCGTCGTAAATCAGAAGAATGAGACACTAAATTAAACGTATGAGACTTTGTCCTGGTGGAAACCGGCGTCCATCAACGTGACGTACAGACGACACGGATCATCTCAAAGTAAAGACTGAGCTCTTTCTGAAAACAGACCTCCTCTGCTGCCGAGCCACACACGGCTGCAGAGGAGGCTCAGCTGGCAGCCTGTGTCCGCGGCCTCGTGCCCGAGGACGCGTGGAAGGTGAAGAGCCGCTCCGATCACGCTCAATTCCCCGTTTTCTATTGGCGGCGGCTCCGCTGAAGGAGGCCTCTGTTCCACACGGGCTGAGAGCGGTCACGTGGGGGAGAGGAAGGCCGAGCACGAGGCCGACAGGGACAGTGAGTGAGGAATGTTACAAGACGAGCTCCGACCTCCTCGTTTCTCTCTGTTTGCTGCTACTGAGAAAACTGACAAATCTGAGGAGGACTAAATCACAGAAACACCTCAGAACACGACCGACGCAAATGTTTGAATCCTTTTTATCCTCAGGAAACATATTGAAGAGACGTTTCCCAGTTACAACTCGGTAACTTATTACTTCTACTCCCCCCCCCCCTCGTGTGTCTAACAGCTGTAGTTGGTAGCTACCTGGAGAATTAGGATTGTAAACACAAAGCACATGTTGACTTGATAACATTTGATGCATTATGTTTATTTTAAGGACGTTAAAATGAGCTGCTGGAACCAAGCACAGCATTAAAACAGCAGGTGCAGGCTTCTATTTGTGTGCATATTGTATTAAAATCAACCTGGAGGGACACGAACCGCTCGAGATGTAAAACCTCTCACACTCAAAGTTAGGTCTCATAAACACACTTTACACTTTTCTTCTTCTGCAGGAAAATGGGAAATAAACTTTGTAAACTGCTTTGGAAACAAGTAGCGACGCACAGCAACTGGTTTTTGGTAAGAAATAAAATCTTTGTTTTGTCGTTTTCCTGCAGAACAGCTGATGGATTTCAAACTGGATTGTGATTCCCCCCCCCCCCTCTGAACACACACAGTGAACATTACACCTTCCTCTGGTTTTCCCACACTCTCTCTCTCTCTCTTATCTCGTCACCAGTCTGGTCACGACTCCCCCCCCCCCCCCCCCCGCGCCTCAGGCTCACATTGTGTATTCATTACCATTAAAGAGTCCCCGGCTTGTCTCACCATTAGGCCACATTACTCCGCTCGGCGCTTTCCGACATCGGTCACGCTCCTGATCGGTAATCCGGTCGGAACTGATGCAGGATTTCCTTCCTGGGGGCGGCGGCTCTTCTCAGTTGGACTGGACGCGTACAGACAGACGTGCGTTACAATCTACGTGAAGAGACCAATCAGAGCCGAGCTGACTCTGGGCTAAGAGCGATGAGCGTTGGAGTTCTGCGATGAAGAGGAGGAGGAGAAACTAGAAGTCGACTCCCTGACGAAACGATCGTGTTTTCAGATGAAGTCCACACGTCTCCTTGTTGTAGTTGAAACAAAAGCGAAAAGATAAAAAGCTTTGATAGAACAAAAGGTCCCAAAGTCCCAAATCCAGCGTCACACGCCGCTCAGTCACTGAACTCCACAAAGAACGAGTGGTTATTACAGCAGATCTTCACCTGAACTCAGAGAGGAACAATTTCAAAGAAACAAGAGAGTTTCAGGCAAAGAGATAAAGTAAAAAAGGTAAAAGGCTGCAAAGTAGTGATGGTGGCGTAGAGCTGTGGTGCCAACACACACGCTCGACCAATCAGGAGTCAGTCAGGAGTCAGTCTCAGCTGTCAATCAAGGCGTCTCAGCTCGTTATAATAATCATTTAAAACCAAACTTCAATGTAAAATGAGAAAAACATTGATTTACGTGTACTTCAAAATATCCCTCGTCAGATTGATGCTGCAGGAAGTTGATTCCACAGTTGCCATCATGAGCAGAACACAAGCTAAACTTCCGTGTTGCATTGTGGGTAATGTAGGCACCAGCTTTCGAGTGGGAGCGTGGAAATCAAAACGATATTTAAAACCTTTAATTACAGACCCCCCCAACCCACAACATCCCTCCACGGCTCCATCAAGAAACTTCCTCTGGCAACGATCTCATTTTCCAAACACAGCACTATCCCCTTCAGCCCTTCACAGTGGATGGGACTAGATGTTAGGCTCTTGGCTGACACCCCCCCCCCCCACTATGGATCATTTATCCGGAGCACCTTGATGACAGCAGCAGCAGCAGCAGCCGTTAAAACTGTCGAGCCAATTCACAGACAGGGAGCAAGTTATTGTGACAGCCAGCCGCCTAATTGTTCATTTGAGGTAATCACCCGACAAGTCAGAGCAATTTCGAGCACAATGCCGGAGACTAATGGAGGCGGACGTGCTCGCATGATGGGGATGAGAGTCAGGGGGGACGGGCGCCCGCCTGCAGGCTGCCGGGGGGGCCTGCAGGGGCATCTCCCCCCACACTCAAGGAATTATCTGCACCTCTGGGGCACGACTGGGTACGAGCTACGGGGGTGTTAGCAGGAAACACATAGGATGGTCATGATACTACGATACAGCAGCGCAACAGAGGGAGTGAAAAGGAGAAAGTCGGAGGTGGAGGGACATCTTTCTCTTTTTATCTGGGAGGAACATGCACAGTGGAGGAGCAGCGTCCAATCCAGGCTGAACATTCGTTTTCACACCCCAATCAAGATGCTCCGGAGCCCCCAGCGTGAGGCGCCAGCCTGCTTCTTAGCATTCAGGAAGACACTCCTGCCACCGCTCGGCTGTCTCACCGTGTGTGTGTGTGTGTGTGTGTTTGGGGGGGGGGGGGATGCATGTGATGGATGACCGTGCAGAGCCGTGGCGTTCTCGGTTTAATTGTGATGTCAGTGCATGTCTGTGGCAGCCCTGGTGGTGAGTGGTGACAGACAGGGGTGTGCAGATGTGCCTGCACTTCTAACTGTGTGCGTGTGCGTGTGTGTGTGTGTCTGTGTGTGTGTGTGTTCTCACATGTGTGTGCGTGCAGCGTATGGGACGAGGAGGGCGTCCAGGAACTCTGACACGATGTTACTGGGGATTCTCAGCCGGCGCCGGGCCTCAGGTCGACCCTCAGGAGACGGGTTGGAGGAGCTGGTTGGAGCCGCCGGCCGATCGGGAGCGGACGAGTCAGACAAGTGTCAGATTTGCTCAAACAGCTCGGAGGAAGCCGGGGAATCGACCCCGTGTCGCTCAGTACCTGGAGAACACAGGATATTAATGTGGTATTTATTTGCTTTGGTTTCATCGTTGTTTAACTGAGTCACAACAGAAGGTGCCACTTCAGATGTGAGTGATGGACGAGCTCAAGCCTCCACACGTCTATTATTTCTAACATCACACTAACTTCCCCCACTGCACATATTCTCTCAGATTATTATGAGTCATCCATGAGAACTGGAGACCACCTGCAGTTCCTCGCATTGAGCAGAGGGTGGTGCTGTTGGACCTGATCTGCCAAATTCCCCCCCTGCTCCTCAGACACGAGCTGATGATGCATATTGCAGAGACATGTGGGAAAAATCATTATTTACTCTGGTAGAACACATTGTATAATTTAAAGAGTTTATTTTGGCTTCGCGTGTTTGACGAACGCGGCCGAAGGTGAATCCGATCGAACAGGTGAAGCTGGAATCTCAACTCTCGGGATGTTTACTGGTTTGTTTTTATAAAACGCAGGCGAAACCACAAGGTCAGTTATGTGCAACAGATCCGACTTGAAACTAGAACATCTGCACTCTCCTCCCTCCTTGATATGCAGCTCGGGTTTGGAAATCCAGGAGTCATGTTGTTTGTGTGAGAGAGCGAGAGTCAGCGTGTCTCGGGAGTTTTCAGCAGAACACAGTGTGGACTTCTTCAGGGGGAATAAGTAATAAGGAACAGAGCTGCAGCTCCTGCTCGTTTCTGGGGACTAAGTTGTTCTCGCACACAAACAGGCGGGCTGACTGGACCGGACAGAAATAGACTTGAACGACCGCCGCGCTCGCCGACGAAGCAGACGGCACCAGATGTGGAGCAGCCATATCTTTGATTTGTGCCAGAATGCAAATGAAGTCATCGCACCTTCATGCAAAGGAGGAGATATAAGCGAGGAGCCTTGTTGCCAAATAAGGTAAAAAATAGATAAGTGTGAATTCAGCTGAAAACAGAGAAGTGTTTTTCTCATAACCAGGACCTGGATCTGCAGCGTCTCTGTTGTTCAGGGTCTTTGTGAAGTTCACTGTGGAACACAAGGAGCACAATGGCCTTACTACCGATGACGCAGCTGCTCCTTAGCACAAGTGCCTGGTTCGCTCCTATTCATTCCTCTGAATAGGACGTTTCTGCAAAAGGCCAACGGGCTGTAATGTGATTTGTATAAAAAGGCCAAACACAAGAGGCTGCGACGCGGCCGGCGATGAGGTGAGAGCGCGTCGTCGGCAAAGGTCATTCTACTGTGAATTGTCGCCTTGATCCGTTTATCGCCGGCAACAATCCGGACCTGTGACAGAGCGAGGCGTTTGAAAATCCCCTCCTGAAGGGCTGTGGCGTCCGTATGGATTTATTTTGAAGCGTGGCGACAAAGAGTGTTTACACACACTCGGGTTTAGCTCACGATAGTTTCATTTCCCGAATCAATGACTCGTTTTTCGGGGATCTTCCCCCGGCAAGGCTAAGTGATAATCGTTCTCCGGCCGAGGTGAGAGGGTTTGGACCGGAAGCAGCAACGACTCTGACAAACTGAGCCGGGGGAGAAAAGGAAATGACACAGGAGAGAGTCCGACCAGCGACTCCTTCTCTCATTACTGCCGCTCTGATCCCGGTAATGAATTCTGCCGCACAGTGTCCAGAGTGGCAGCGGAGCGCCGGCCACTGGGAGGGACGAGAGGCTGTGAGAGGCTGTGAGAGGCCATCTGTTGATCCACGAGGAGAAGGTGCTGGAGGACGAAGGTGGAGATCCAGGAAACGATCTGCGTCGAGCCGTTCGCTCTCTCCTTTATTACAGAAGTGACATTAAATCGGATTGGGATTTGGTCTCGTCTCAGGCACATTCTTAATTTCACCCAATTACTGCAAATCTCCCAAAACAACCGGGAGGGGAGCATTCAGGCTTCTGTGATAACACTTTACAGAAACACTGTGCCTGAAGACATACGCAAGAAAATAGGTTTTATCCTTCATCATTAAAGTCCGATGATACAATTATTATCTCTCCTCGCTGGGTTTGAACCAACGTTTGCACACAAGGAACAAACTTAGTCCTGGGAACACAAAGAGAATCAACTCCTTTTATCTTCATCTGACGCACGACACGCCACCGACATGCAGTCTGATCCTTCATCACACAAACACAGACACACACTTCCACCATCCTCCTCCGTCTCCCCCCCCCCCGGGCTCTTTACTGGGGGATTGAAGCCTGCTCTGTCCAATGCAGCCATCCAATTATGAAGCAGGGCTCTGCTGTAAAGACGCCATGACAGAATCAATGAAAACAATATAGGAGAGTCTCATTATATACACGTGAGACTGGGAAAGGGCCAACGAGCCCAGTTTGAAGGGAAATGTCAGAATTACAGAGAAAGTCCACGACGTCACGACAACGACGACCCGGTGATGTACTGACATGAAGAACTTGCAGAGAGAGAGAGAGTTCTCCAACAACTCAAAGACACAACAAGTCTCTGAGAAAGTGTTGCTTTAATACAGTTAGTACATAATAAATATTCAAAGGAGAAATCATTGATGGTATAAATCGTATAATCATCTCCACTTATTCCAGCAACTATCCACATCTCAGGTCCACCTCCCGGAGCAGGAAGCAGCCTCTGAACCTCTTGTAAGTGCTGCACGGGGCGGGGTTCGCTGAACTTGGCGGCATTTCAGACGAGTGCGGAGGAGGATGAAAGCTCGCCTCTTTGCCCCCCCCCCCCCTCTCAGAGAGAGCACGAGGGGCCGTGCAAATCCTCCAACCCACGTGCGGAGGGAGACGGTGGGAAGCGAGGCCGAGGCGAGCCGCCCACACGGCGGGTGGAGATGGCAGAGGGGACACCAGACACGCCGGAGTGTTTGTTTCACAATCAGAGGCTTCTTGTTTCCTTCAGTTGGTAATTATGTGTTTGTGTGATTTACATTCAGCATTAAACCTTTTGAATAATCAAGTCTTTTCTTTTAAAAGCTGCAAACAGAATCATTTCCTCGTTTGAATTCGAGCTGGTCAACGTGGCCTCTGGACCGGTTTTCTTTCAGCTTCTAAAGTGATGCAATACAAACTTTGATTCATCGCAGATTGACCTCGACTCAACAACGTCAATCCTGCCAAATCAAACCAGCTCTGAGATGCAGGTTCTAGATCTTCAGCTGCGCAATGCTCCTCTATGTTCACCGGCTGGTTTCTGAAGACGTGAGCTCAGGAGGACGTCCACACCAGATATTTTAGCTTCATTCTGGATCCCGGGCGGAGGTGGAGACACTCTGTACGTCTTTATTCACAGCCGGTGTTCCAGATGATGTCTGACAGTTTGAGTGTGGATGAAGGGAGTCCTGGAGGAGAGAGCATCCCTCTCCAGCTAAATGAAGGTTAAAACCTGGTCTAAATAAGTTTAAAGTGGAAGTAAATAACACAAATAATTGGCCGACCATGAACCAGTTAGAATCTATCACCCCAAACTTCCTCCTCCTTCCTGCTTCCTATCTCCGAGGAGTGTTTACCGGCGGTAATTGGTCCATTAATCAAGTTAATGGCACATCCCTGAAAGGACTGACTGTACTCTCTCCCACTGAGCCGGCTCACGGCGCCCTGGGACTCACTCCCGAGGGCGAGACTTCCCGGTTCACGGCTGGGGAGAGAAGTGAGAGAAGCCCACCCATCTGTCAGAGTCGCTTCCTCCGCCTCATACCCTGACATCCACATGTGTGTGGGAAGGTTACGAATCAGATGTAACCACCGCCGGCACGGCCCGCCGCACCGCTGTGGACTCCTGAAGAGATATCGCCTTCGACGGCAGGGCGGCGGTGAAGGCTGTGGCCTCGAGGAGCGTCACGCTGCAGACAGAGTCACCGCCGGGTCCAGATTCAACTCAAACATATCAGCGGACAGCAAAGTCATTTATCCAGCATAGAGGCAAGATGGCGGCACGGTTACACGCAGCGACCCAGCTTCCTTCAAGCTGTCTTCTTCTGTGGAACCAGCAGACAGACAACACCACCACGCTCAAGAGACCGGGCTAAACCACAGGAGAGGGCGAAGAGGGGCAGGAGGAGAGCGAGTTGAGGGAAGAGCGAACAAATATTAAAGTTGTTATGGCAACTGAAGCGTGCGTGGGAACGAGACATCCACAGATTTGCAGCCTCACAGCGATTCTGACAGATTACAGATTATTGATCAAACCTGGATTCATAGACGTCATGATCATAATTATCTTCAAGTGAAACAAGCGGAATCTGACACGTAGATCTTACACACTTGTTTTCACCTGTTTCTGTGTGTGTGTCTGTGTCTGTGTGTGTGTGTGTGTGTGTGTGCGTGTGTGTGTGTGTGTGTGTGTGTGTGTGCTCGTGCCACCACCGTGTTCTCCCTCCGGCCATTTTCTGCTCCGTCTCTGGAGTATTCAATCTTCTGCCCCCCCAGCCGGCCGGAGCTCATCCCCACCTGCCGCCCAGACGAGGCGCCGTGTAATTGCTTGTCAGAGACGTCCGCCTGCCTGTTTCTCTTCCCGCCGCCACGCTCCTGACAAGAAACACATACTTACGCACAGAAATGAAATTACAGGCTCTTCGAGGAGCTCGGGAGGCGACGCCGGGTATCGAGCCGCCCGAGTCAAACCGCTCTCACCTCTGGCTCCGTGTCGAGGAGGTGGAGGAGAGAAGAAGAAACGTGGAGGCTCGGCCTTCTTCTTCTTCTTCTCCTGCTCCACCTCCTACAATCAGCAACCATCATAAAAGAGTTAGAATGACACTTTAACCAGCGCCACCGATGCACAAACACATTAATGTGATGTGATTTGATTTGCTGTTATAATTATCCACCTGAACTCATTACAGCGAGAGCTTTGGATGAAGCTGGGATCGTGTGTTGTAACTTATTAGATTTAAATTGGAGAGAATCAGACGATAACGACGTGAGAATCCTTCAATAAGCAGCTTTGATTCCCTCCAACTTTATTATTGACAGTTATTATGTTTGCTTAATGAATTCAGAAGCAAATTAAAATGATTATACAGGAGAGTGTTTATTCACAGCGTCGGCTGCAGGTGAGATAAAGAATATTTGCTGCGAATGAAAAGTGTCTCACATGTCGTGTGGAATAATTAAAAAGATCAGAGACTCATGAATCTTCTGTTTGGAAACTGATTAAACATCTGGACTGTCAGTGTCAGGTGGAGACGCCACTCAAACCCGTCATCTGATCGTGTGTGTTTATTCTATTTGTATATTGTTATCGTGTTTCCCACGAACACGATGAAAACACTGGACGTGAACACGACGGCTGGACGACGCGCGTGAAGAGGAACGAGCGTGGTTCTGTATGTCGGCCATGTTTGTGGCTGTTTACTCCCGAGCAGAACCGTGTGTTTGACATTTGTTCCAGACGGATCTGTTCGGGGGGCTGCTGGTATTTTGGGGACGGGGAGTCAACAGAGGCCAGATGCGAGGCGGGGATGTGAGGAGGGTCGTGATGGGGAAGCCTATGATTGATATTCCCATTAGCCACCTGACAAGGTGAGGACAAGGCTCTGATAATGAATTGTGACACATTAATGAGCTTGTCTAGCGCAGACAATACCTGATCAGCCCTTTTACCATTTAACCTTTGATACCAATGAGGGAAATCGCAGGGAAATAAGGGTTCGGTGTCACTTTAAAGACCGAACGTGACTTTAGGAACTGAGCGGTGGACGCTTGTGGACGGACGGCAGGTAATCTCCACACACTCGGACTTTGTGAGCGGATAAATACGACAACATCTCTTTTCTTTGTGCTTCTACTTCAACACAAATATGTGATGGACGTGGACTCCAGGTCCGGAGAGTGAATGTGAAGGAGAGGAAGCAGCGAAGGGTCGGGAGGGAATCGAACCTGCGGGGGCTCCAGCCTCCATCATGTGGACGTATATATCTGATTTTCTCTTCCACACGGTTAAATCCTGAGGGAGTTGTGTTTCATGTGTGTTTAGAAAAAGTAGCTGTGTGCATCTGGATGGATGTACAATGACGGGCACAATGTTTGTGAGTGTGTGTTGCTGTCAGGCTGTCACACACACACACAGACACACACAGACACACACAGCTCCTCATTGGGACGCTGGCCGCACTAAGTCTAATCCCGTGGGGAGCTCATTAGAATCAGCGGAGAGGAGAGGGCCCCAGACAGGGTCAGGACAAACCACACCGCTGCATAGTGATGCTTCCACTCCGTCTTTATGTCGCACGTCACTTCATCCGAGCCGACGGCAGATGAGAGATTGGCTCGCTCGAGCACTTGACAACCATGTTGAACAGCCACACGCTCACACGCTCACACGTGCACACGCGTGTGCTCACATCCACCGAGGTTTCAAAGGGCCGCTCCATCACAGAGGTATGTGCGTACGCTCAGAGAGAGAGAGGGTGTGTGTGTTCGACTCACATGCCAACAATTATTACATAGAGATGTGATCAGGCAGGCACACACACACACACAGACACACACACACACACACACACACACACAGACTTGTCACCTCCCTGTCAGCGTCCTGTGTGTGTGTGAGCGAGGTCAGATACGCCGCCACCCACAAGACTCTCATTAGAAGCTTATGAATCTCAAGTGTCCTGTTCACGTGCATGACGTGTGTGTGTGTGTCTGTGTGTGTGTGTGTGTGTGTGTCTGTGTGTGGCGTACATTGATTTAATTCATGCATGTGTGTGTCAGTGTGTTTAACAATGCAACAGATGTGTGAGTGGTAAAAGCTCAGAGGCCTATAAATAAATAATTATTATTAGGAACTGTTGATTAGTAGAAATGAACATACAGTCACTCACCTGCCCCCGTGTGTCGGCAGGCCACCTGCTCGTCTGAGTCATGGCCGCCGCTACACGCCGCTACACGACGCTACACGCCGCTACACGCCGCTCACACTTTTTGAGTTCCCCCTGAAATGGATGGCTAAAGGTGAGAAAGGCCAGAGACGCTGTTATTGCTCCACACAAGCCTGTGGACACATAAAGAGTTTATCATGTGGGTGAGCGGAGAGTGAGCTCGCTAATATCCTGAGGCGATCACAACACTGTCCAATGAAGTCTGATTGACTCCATACATCAAGTGTGTGTGTGTGTGTGTGTGTGTGTGTGTGTGTGTGTGTGAGTGTGTGTGTGTGTGTGTGTGTGTGTGTCCCAGAGAGAGAGAGAGCTTGTCCTGTCTTTGCTGTCAGGCGACAAACACACAAACACACAAACACACAAACACTCACACACACAGAGGCAGGATTTGGGTATAATTGGGAAAGTGGTGTGGAGGATGCTGGGTTTTGAGTGTTGGGGGGGGGGGGGGGGCGCTGTGGTCAGAGGAGCGCAGTCAGAGAGCAGGAAGGCAGCGTGGCGTTGGCTGCGTCTCTACCCGACAGCGTGCGGGGGGGTGGGCCCCATTATGAATGGAAGAAACAGCAGGACGGGAATCTTGATTGGAGGCAACCGGAACCTGTTTGTTGTTTCAAACGCCTCCCCCCCCCCCCACCACTCCATCTCTCCCTCTATCTCCCTCTCTCTCTCTCTGTTTATGCTTCTCTCCTTTGCCCCCCCCCATCCCCGGGTAATTAGGGCGCTGGCTGGAAGAATGATCAGCTGTCATCCCCAATGGTGGCCTTCCACCGCCTGAATGTCAACACTGTCTGAGACCTCCTGTCTGAGCGAGCACACTCAATTAGAGACACTCCGTCACCGCAGGAGCTGGGAGGACAAACACAAACACACACACACAGACACACACAGACACACACACATGCACATGAGTGAGCAGCCTCTCCTGTTGAAGACACAAATCCTGACACGCATCCGTCTCCCGTCATCACAGGAGTTCACGGTGAGTAAAACGACATAAAAGCAACTTCTGCTGACGGAGCCTTTCTCAGGTCGGCAGGAGTCCCCCCCCCCCTCCGCAGGCCAGCATCGCTCCGCGGATGAAAGAGGACGCAGGTGGGCGGAGGGTGCCGCCGCCGCCGCCACCCGCCGCCCCGGCTCCCATCGCCCACATCAAAGTGTTGGGAGTCAAGGGGCGAGACACCAAAGAGGACTTCTTCTTTGTGTGTCTGCGTCAGGAAACATCTGAGGCGTCTGTCGCACTCCTGGTTCGATGCTGCAGAAGAAACAGGCCTCAGTTGGACAAACGGAGACAAAGTCCCCCTCAGAACTCGACCTGATAAAACAGGAACTGATGACAGAGGCTTAACGTCTTTAGAAATAAAAACTCCACAACACCACGCAATAGTTCTAAAGCTTTGTCTTAACCTCTTTTAAGATGTCGTCATGGAAGATGTACGTTTTGACAAGTGGGACAAGCGAGGAAGATTCAATTGAAAACACTCAAACATCATGTCTGTTGCCACATTTTGTGCCTTCAGAAAAAAGACTTGAACATTTTGGGATAAACCTTCTCAACTCCAACGTTTCCACAGAAGCCTAACGATGCTTTGTGTCGGCTCTCAGGCACAATCATTGTTTCTGAAGCAAAGCATCCATCTTTCATGCTTTTTCCTCGGATGAAATAAAAACAATGGACATTTGGGGCCGAAGAGCAGAAACGCTCTCTGTCTGTCTCTGTTTGATTTGTCCCCCTGTATCGCTTCACTGTCTCTGACGAACCGGCGAGCGGCTGCCCACCATCTGGACGTGTCCGGGCGTCACGTGTTCGAGATTTAGCTGAGGCTGCTTCCACAGCAGGGAGCGACGGAGCGAGCCGGTAAAGAAAACACAGCGGGACAGGAAGTGACTGACGGACTCCGAGTGTCAGAATCAAACCTCCGACTATTTCAGTTCCAGAATAAAGTTTCTCTCTGGTTGTGAATCTTCGTAATTGACTGTGCACGTGTGACCAGAGTCACGGCAGCAGCAGCAGAACACGATGGAGGGAGGGGGAGGCAACACAAACAGACGGAATAGACAACTTCCTTTTTCATAATTCGTGTTTAGTAGAAAGGTTTGTTGTCTATTTACTCGTTCTAGTGCACATATTTGCAGATTTGTGTGCGTTACCTCGTCTGTATGTGTGTGACTCTCTGTGAAGAGTGTGTGTCCGTGTGTGAGAGAGAGAAAGAGGAGATTGAGTTTAGAGGGATGGACGGACTTTGTGGGCCCTGTGGAAATTAGAGCTCTCCATCTCTGTCCTCAGGCCACGTGTGTGTAGTCTCGCATGTGAGTGTGCGTTTGTATACATGTGTGTGTGTGTGTTGTGTGGGGCTACTGCAGGAATAAAGAGAGACTTAAGAAGGCCTCACCAAGTGTTTACATACATTACAATGGTGATGAAATGAGTCTGTGAATCAGCGGTGGAAACGTGATCCTCCTCCTTGTTTGTTGGAAGATGTGCACACGCTGAGTTGTATATCTCATGCACTTTAAAAGAGAAATGATTGTATTAAAGTGAAACTACGTATTGAGTGGATCTCCGCTGCAGGATTCACGGCTCCTTGTTCCTCTCTCCTCTCTGAGGAGGTTCTGAGCAGCTCCGCCCTCGACTGTACGCCTCAGGCTGTTGTGCCCGACCTTTACCTCCGTTCGACCTGCTCTCCTGCGCCCTCCGCTCCCTCTCTTGTTTCCTTACTCGCTGTCTCCTCAGCCCTGATTACTTTGTTGTATGGAAAGAGGAGCCTCACGGGAAGCTGCCTTTTCTCGTCTCGTTGGCCTCCTCCTCCTCTTCTCCATGTAATCCTCAGCCACAGGCTACACGGAGCTTCTCCATTGGCCGAGACGTGGAGCAACGCCGACTCTGATGTGTGTTCATGTGCTGTCGGAACAATCCCAAAACGTGAACGCCACCTCAAGTCGGAACAGCGTGGAAAGCCTGCCAACATTTAGCTTCACGAGTTGCTGACGTCTCCTTTTATAAAAAACAATTAACATAATTTCACAATCAGCACAAACAGAAGCTTCGAATGTGAACTTGTCAAATGTTTCTTTTGTCTCTTGCATCTGTCACCAGCTCCTTAATCCTTTCTCCTGACATGTGAATATTCTAAAGACGTGTCACGGTGTTGTTGAAACGGTCTGAAAGCATCAGGGCAGCGTGTGAACGCACAGCGAGACGCGGCTCCGACACCCAAACGTGCACCAACTTAAAGAAAGCTGTGAAATTATAAATGTGGAGGAGGAAGCGTCAATAACTCTACATCCCTGTGGAAACCTTCAGCGGCCGCGGCGGCTATTCATCACGGCTAAATCTTTTTTATTAGCCGCACTCTTACAGGAAACATAACTCACATAATTGCGTCTAGTCCTCATCACGAGCGGCGGTGAGACGACGGCGGAGATTTGGCCTCGTGGACGGTTTAAGTGTGATTCATGCCTCATATCTTTAAACCGCGTTACAGAGCAAACATCGTGGACACACTACAGACTTCACGGCACATTACTGGAGGCCGGGGGCCTTTTCCCTGTTATTAGAATGTAAATACACCGTGTGAAGTTTAAAGGAGCAACGTGTCGGACAACGTGTAATGATGTTAAATTAGCAGTGACATGATAAAGAGAAGCAGCAGGAAGCGGCAGATACGAACACACACAGACGCTGTCGGCCTCGGTTACAGATTTAATCCTACACACACAGACGAGACCTCAGTTCTGCATTATTATTATTTTTGAAAGATGTTTTTGGGGGTATTTCACCTCCATTGACAAAGGCTCAGATTGGAAGCTGTCACGTCGTCCATCGTTATTTACACTCATTGATTTTAACCTGTAAATAACAATGTTAACAACGAACTTTTAAACTTCTTGCATTGATATTTATATTCTGCAATCGCATTTCTTTCATGCAGCGACATTAACTCACTAATATGATGCTTTATTATTTCATCTATATTTCAGATGAGTGCAGTAATTCCTCCTTTAAAGTATGACCACGAAAATATAATTACAGTTTTAGCTTCATGGTCTAAATTTGGGTTTTATCGGCGTCCTGATTGAAAAACTAAATAATAATAAAAACATAATGTAGAAGAATCGTTGAGCTCGTGGACAGTCGCCTTGTTGCTCATGGAGCAGGGGTTTGTGGGTAAATCCCTCCGTCATCAAGGTGACACGCTGCTGGTCCGATCTGTCGCCGGCGAGCGGTGTCACAGGAGCACGTGTCGCCGCTCCAGGCCTGCGGGGGGCGGAGCTGAACCCGGCGCCGTCTCCTGGTGGCGTTAGCCGGCTTCGCTGAAACCTTGAGCCATAAAGGAGACTTGTAACACTTTGACAAATGGTTGTACAGCGATTGCCAAATTAACGGTGACCTCCCCCCCTTTGCTGTCTGCGGCGGGTGATAATGTCGGAGTCCTGTCGAGAACTGAGCTTAATGTTCAAGATAATCTGTCCATTATGTGAGTTCAGCACCAGGAGGAGAGCGAGCGAGGATCAATTAAGGTTTTTCACTCCGCAGCAAATGGGAGGCATAATTCTTGTGACAGTGATTTAAGCAGGCAGACCTAATATAGATTTTAAATAAGTAGCTGCGTATGAAAATAACTGGTACTCGTGCAAACACCGCGGTGCGCTCTCTAAATCAGCGTGGTGGAACTGGATGTGCCTGCTAATTGAGTCTCGGAGCTCTAATGGAGGGAAGAGCGAGGAGGAACGAGGAGCAACAGAAAGAGTTCTGTTCATAAACAGTGTTTACTTAAAGCGCTCCATCGCCTTATTAGTATTAATAGCAGCGACTTCAGAAAGCTCATATTCTGCCATTGGACAGTTTTGTATTATTAATGATTGGAATGAAAGCCCGAGCGCGGCGCCGCTGGAGGAGCGCTGCATAGCAAACGATGTTGCCTACGCCAGTTTACATAAGCAGCACTTGGGTAAACAGCGGATGGCGCTCAGCACGGGGCGAGAGAGAAACCGGAGCAAAATGCTACATCCACACATCGGCCCGTCGGAGGGTTCGGGGCAGAGCCGGCCTTTTGATGCAGCTGCTCCTCATCTGCGAGTCCTTTTTAAGCAGGAAAGTGTCGGGCGCTGCAGAAATCTCGCCTCCGGTGCAACTTCTGTAGCGTTGACCTTGTGCGAGTCGGGGCGAAGCGCAACTCCAGAGCTTCCACGTCTTAATTAATGACGCCATCGTTTAAATTGTATTATTGGAGCTGTTAGCGCCGGCATTAGAGCCAATGAGCGCAGCTTTCGTTTCCCGCTCTGTATGCGGGCAGCGGGGCGGCGTGGAGAGCACACAGGCGGGAGACGCTCGCCGCTCGAGGGCTTCCCTGCTGAGGTGTCTTTGAGCAACACGCAAAATCATAGATCCTTCAATTTGTCTGTACACTCCTGAATAATTGTATTAAAGAGCATCCACGACTTTTCTGTTACGATTCAACTTGAGCGTTTTTCACCTGAAAGACACAACAGACGCACAGAATCATCAGCAAACACACGGCAACTTATACCGAATCAATCTTTATTTATATTAAATTAAAAATATACTTTTGACAGATTCATGTAACAAACATGAGGAACGGTTTTTCTATGATATAAAGCTTTGGGTATGGTTTCAAAGAACTCAGGAGATACAGTAGATAAGGGGACGAGTGTGGTAAGCTAACGAGGAGGAGGAGGAGGAGGAGGAGGAGGAGGAGGAGGAGGCGCCAGCGGAGACGCCCTCTCCTCCGACAGCATGCAAATCAGAAACCAGGTGAAAAGGAGTCGTAAAGGCTGTGCTCTGCCTTTCAGGAAAAGAGGCGGAGGAGGTCGGACTTGGCTCAGTAATACTTCCAGTAGAAAGAAGGTGAAACAGTATCTGGGTGAGTTGGCAGCACTGGTTTCAGGTGCGGTGAGAGAACGAGGACAATAGAAGATCTCGTCACTGACAAAACAAAGTGGGAATGAGGAGGTGACGTGAACCGGCCCCCCCCGGCCGCCTTCCCCCGGACGCCACACGAGGACGCCACGAAGCCGCCGCCGCCGCACGCAGATTCATGAGGATGGGTAAACAAGCACTTTGAAAATCAAATCCCCATTAGTCAAAAGGTACACTTACATAAATGTATGTACAGCTCTGTTCCTGTGTGTCTTTGTACAGGTTGTTATGAGCAGGAGAAAACAGCAGGACCATATAAATTCAAACGCATCGCCTCCTTATTTACAAATTCACCACGTCGGCCATTTCAGTGTTTTATAAAAATACTATTCACATTTGTTGTTGAAGTGTCGTTAGATAAATTTTGGAGGAAATCCCAAAGATTCTGTACATTTACACTGATTGGATCTTTAAACACGGGCGATGTGGAGGGCGTCCATGATTTGTGCGATTAAGATGTGAACACAAAGTACAGTAACAACACGTCAGTGGAAAAAACAGGTCGATTCAAGTCTTTTTCTTTCAAGAAAAACATCCTTGACTATATGGAAAAGAAGAAACTCAACGCTAAAGAGACTATATATAGGATATTATACACAAAAACAAACCGGATTGTGCTGTGATTTCAGTAAAAATATCCAGAACTTTAAATATGTGGTCATAAATGAGGAGATACAAAGGTGGAGGGCAGTAAAACACTTTGGGTACCATGCAAGGTGAGAATGAACTGTACAGTAAAACGTCTGCCGCAGCCTCGACGGCCACATCGAAGGATTCACGTCCACGCGGCTACAGCGCCCGAGAGGAAACCACTCGAAACAACACAAGGATTAAAAAGTGATGGGTCTCAAACACCAGTTGCTCTCGAGCTGCCACCAACAGACAGTTGAGAGTCTGGGGCTGAGACGAATAGCAGCAGGTGACACAGACGGCCCGGATCCGAGGCAAAAACATGTTTCTAAACCAGAAATGAGATTACACAGTCGAGAGGGGAGAATGATTGCTTCGAGAAAGAGGAAAAACAACTTCAAAAAAACACCCGAGGCCTTCGGATGACAAAAACAATACTTGACAAACTTGATGGGATTCGATTAAAAGCGCAGGCGTCCTCTGGAGAACACGCGAGCACGTCGGCCTCGTCAGTGTTTTTAATCTACTCCTGATCCCGACGCAGCGTCTGGCCCGGTCCGCGGCGTGACTCAGGGCGGACGGGGGACAAACAGCCACGTGCTGCGTCCCTTCCTGCTGCTTTCTGACTTGAAACCCAGATTCTGCAGCGGCTTCCATCAGTATAAACAAGCTCAAACACGCTATAAATATTTCACACTCATATTAAATGCCGTCTCCATTGCGCTGAATTAGAGCTGCAGAAGGGACTACAAAATACCGCTTCATCAAATAATCATGACACCATCAAAGCAGCATTGTAAATACTGTTTGAACCCACAAGGACACGGTGGAAACTGGTCAGCACCACCTTGAACGTGTGTCCTCGTGCCGATCCCCGGCCGCAGCACCTTCCTCCGACTCCGGCTGCAGCGTCGGACGTGCTGAACGCCGGATAAACAAGTTGAATATTTCAGTAACGAAGGGCGGAAGTGTTTTTCCTTTCTACCAGCGAGTTTGATCAAAGTGCTCGATGGGGAGGACAAGCAGACACACACACACACACACACACACACTCAGACGAACACACATTAAAAATACACAAAAGTGAATAATCCTACAAGAGGAAACAGCTCGGCCACAGCGAGATGACGAAGAGGCGTCAGAGCAGCGACCACGCTTTGCAGATAATGGCTGGAAAGTGTAAAACTCGCTCAGGGTTCCAGAGGTTCTGAGGCCGTTCACCTGGCCGTCTGAGCGTCAGGTGTATGGCTTGGCGGAGGAAATAATGGCTGTGACACCAGCTCCTTTAGCAGCATTGACTGGCAGCTCGCCCGCAGAGGCATCACTAGTGAGGGGGGGGGGAGCGTCTGTCTGGAGAGGAAAGGGCCAATCAGAGGCTGAGCAGAGAGGAACTCATGAGAAACGTGTTTGGTGATGAAGAGACGTTGGGTCTGTGACTAAACTCCACGAACTTACAGCTGCACTTGGAGAAGTAACGTTAAGATCTTCTCTCGGTGATTCAGCAACAAGACGTTTTTAGTTTAAATCTCTTCAGAGTAAACCTCATACTTTCTGCATTAGACTCAAACACTATAAATAAAGATGGACGACGCGTCTCTTCTTCCTCCTGTTCTACAAAAACGAAGCTGAATTATCTGGGATACGAACGCCGACATCTTTTTGACGCCATTTGCTCCAGTGACAACTCGGACGTTGGTCTCGACCTCTGTTGGTGATTATCATAATAATAATAATGGTTTAATATTGTGCAGGTCTGGACACACACACACAACATGCACATTCACACTGACACACACATTAGTAGTGTGTTTTCTCTGTGCTGGTGCCGTCTTCGTGGATTCTCCCTCTGTCTCTGTCGTCACTCGGACACAGCAGCTTCCCTCACTACCCAGTGTATAAAAATCTCTCTCCTCCCCCCCCCCTGCGACCAGTGTACATAGAAAAATGTTTACAGTGTATTTCCCCCTCCCACCCTTTGGCTCTGAAAAGCTGTTTGTGGTCAGTTTTCCGAGTCGAGCGGAGATGGCGTTCGTCCTGCGTGGGTTATTTCGGGCACGTTACACGTCACGAACAGCAGAGGAGAGATCACTGTAGTGTTGGCCGTCACAGAATCACAGTTACAGTAGAAACACGAGGTGAGTTTTGATGCTAAATTCAAGAACCAACAGTGTTATCTGCAAAAAAGTCATTGATGCTTCCTGGAGTCGTCTGTTTTCATTCACTAAACCAGAACCAGACGTGTGACGGAGAACGGAACAGAACAAGGTTCGGTCTCAGATCTTTACACCGGTGAACAGGAAATAAGAAAAGGTCTGTTTCCTCTGATGAATGTGACACCACAGTGGCTGGCAGTGAGTTCAGGTCCGTAGTTGAATCCAGGACAACACGACACTTAGCGTCCGCCGCTGTGTGGCGGTCACGTGCCTGGGATTCACCCTCACGTCCTCGGTGACTCGGAGTCTCTATCTACAGAACGGAAATGGACTGGATCTGGTGAAGCCGTGTGGGTTGGGTCTGCTCGGTTCCACCTCCTCCTGATGTTGCTACAGTCGACGGCAGATGGCACTGTTTGAAACGAGTCGGGCGGCGGCTCTGGTTGCGTGGCGCTCCGCTCTGAGTGGGACGGTGGAGCCGGAGAGGATGTCGGGGTTGTTGGAGGCTGGAGGCAGATTAAGGAACACAGGTTCGTCACGTGGAATCGATCTAGACCACAGTGTTCCGCTGTCGGTACGGAGGAGGGGGCAGGACGGTGCCGGCTTTCAGGGAGAACTCTGTCATGTATTCAGGGTTCTCGGCCACCACCGGCCGTATGTGTCCGTTCTGCTTGTAGAAGAGTTTGGCGTTGGTGGAACCCCCCTGGGCGCCGTCAGGGCCCGCCTGGTTCGAGGGTTTGGGAGGCAAGCTGTGCTGCCAGTATTCTGGATTGTCAAAGGTCACCTTGAGCTTCTTCCCGCTGGTTTTACCTGCTGACATGTGTCCTCCGTGCTTCATCATGCTGGCGGGGTGCGTGGCTCCGTGGCCCTGGTACGCCGGCAGGCTGCTGTGCCCGAGCGTGGCCGCGGCGGACAGGGCGATGGACTGGCACAACTGGGACTGGGCAGACGCTCCCGTTTGGCTCGGCGCGGCGGAGACGCCACCAGGTTGTCCTGCAGGTTTGACGATGTGGTGGGCGTGGAGGATGTGGGCCGGTGGGCCGTGGAGGCAAGACAGGCCAGATGGAGAGGGCTGCGCCGAGGGGAGGGGGTAGTGCGGCAGGCTGGTCTGGATGGTGAGGGGGAGGTGGGAGCCTGAGGTGGTGGCTGAGATGGACGGAGGCTGGTTGGGAAGAGGGAGGCCGTTCCTCCTCAGAGCTTCCAGGCCCAGCTCGGCCGGGCTGTGGAAGGTGTTCAGGTAGAGGGGCTCGTTAATGTACTCGTCCTCTCCTTTGGGCTGACTGTTGGGTGTGCTGTGGTAGCCCGGGTTGTCCAGGGCGTGGATCTCGCCGTTTTTACGCCGCGAGACAAACGGGTTCTCCTCGATGGGATTCAGGTATTCTGCAGCACGGGTCAGGAAAGGGAGGGAGGGTAAGAAAGTGGAGAAGAAGAGAGAAAAAGGAGTTTGTGAGAGAAGAAGACACAGAAATTAAATCAAGAGAAGGTAAAACTACAGAAATGGAAATTGAAGAAAGAGAGATCACGGCTAATGAGGAGAGGAGATGGAGATGGAGATGATAATGGTGATAATGGCAGCCACTCAGGACCAGACAGGCAACTTGCCAGCACTTCTTTGGCACTAGAAGCTCCATCTGCCGGAGGTGAAAATGCCGGCAAATGACCCCTCAATGCTTCCAAGTGCTGTAATAGTGGGGTGCCAACCTATTGATTTTGCCCACTCTCCCGCTCCTTGACATTGCATCAGATGCATTTTGCTGCAGGCTTTGTTATGTTCCGAGCCGCTCGCAATCAAAGACGCCGGAGCAGGAGCGGAGCTGATGGGCTGAATTATGATAAAAGGCAAAACATGACTGCGGAGGAGTGGCGGACATACACTGCTGCCGGCAGCGGCTCGGCAGGAATTCTAATCAATGGCATGAGATGCGTTGAACGGGCGAAAATGACGAGAGGAAGGCTCGACACGAGACGGTGTTTCCTCTGAGCAGAGCGGAGAGAAGGTGCACGAGGCTGCAGATCTCCGCTCAGACAGGATGAACTTGTTTTTACATTTAAATTGTGTTTGTGTCTGGAGCAGCCCAGAAGATTGTAGAGCAGAGGTTTTACTTCCACCGCACCGAGCTCCTTGTATATTTGTGAGAAGTTAATAGAAAGGGATGAGGTTATGTTGAAGTTTAAGAGTTTTGCTCAGTAAAATGAACTCAATGTCCAAGGCCTGTATTATGTGATTCCAGCTGCTACAAGTACCTGAGGAGCTCTTGTCCTTCATCGGCGTCATGTATCCGTCCTCGTCCGTGTCCCCTCTGGACGTCCTCTCCCCGAGGAAGATGGTGGGGTCAGCGCTGTACCTCTGGCCGCCGCTGTCCTCGCCCCCGGTCTGGCTCAGGCTCTTTTTATGCAGGCTCCCGTTGCAGCGCTGGTCCTCCAGGGCTGAAGCCGAGCCACCCGCCGCCTCCTGGTTCACACCGGCTTGGGCGCCCGCCACAGGGCCCTCTGCGGGGATTGGACCGCCGTCTCGATAGCCAAACTGGTTCTGAGGTAGAAGACAGAGAAGACGATAGTTTAAAAACAAGCCAAACTCAAGATGACTGCAGTTCAGCAAACACACGGCGCGGTGCCAAGATAAAGGAAAGGTTAGCGTTAGTTTACGCCACCTGCAGCGAAAGACGTGAGACTTAAGCGGTGCAGCTGCAGGATGAAGCTAATACTCAAAGTTGTGCTGGCGTAGTCATCGGCCTTCAGGGAGAGTGAGGGGCATCGAGGCAGAGCTTCGATTCAAACACCTGAACCTCAGAAAGAACAAAAACCCCCACAAGAAAATACAAAACATGACATGTGCAGCAAAGGGCTTCTCGTGGCGCTGTCTTCGTTCGCCGTGGGCTGTTTAACCCGGGCCTCCTCCTCTGCACTCTCACCAACTGAAGCACTGGAGCAGCAATTACAGGAAGCGGAGCAACAAAACACAGGCGGAAAAAAGAAGGAAGTGTCCCGGGGTCATATCTGTCCACCTCCTCCCACTGTCTTCCCTCCATCGCAATCAGCTCCGAACTTCTCTGCTCATCCCTTCTTCAAAGCCAGTCATTATCCGCTGCTCTTTTCAAGTTGTGAGCGTGAGAGAGAATCAGCCCAGATTAGATAATCGTCTGTATCCGACTGCGTCTGCGGCGCTGCAACCTGAATAACTAACTTCCCCCGGCGCAGGCAGCCAGCCGGCGGATCTGAGCGAGTTCTCGCTCTGCACGTGTGGGGGCTTTAGACGGCGTATTTAAAAGAGTTTCAATTTGTGACGGGGGTGTTGACCTTGAGCGCGGAGGAGCCTGGATGGATTAGCGTGTATGTTTCTGACGTACGTGTGCGTTCATCTGGGACGAAGAGCCGTCGGCAAACGGGCGGGTCGTGTGGGTAAAGGTGCAGAAGCTGCCGGGCCGCGGGCCGGCGGCACGTGGTGCTCGCTGCAGAGCAAACAGCCGAGCCCGCGCTCATTGTCTATTAGCAAACGGCCCCGGCATTTTAAAAGAGCGCCTGTTATTTGCTCATGCCGCTCTGAGTAATGAAACCTGGGGCCTGGGGAGCCCCGGCATAAAGAGTCCAGATCTAAGCCACACACTCTGTGAAGGAAATGATGGAGGTGGGCCATTAGCGCAGGGAAATCATCAGTGCATTGGAAAGTCTGAGCCACCTTGAGCACGTACAGAGGACGCAGAGTTTCTGACCAAAGGGGAAAAACAGAATGTCTACTTTATGTAGGGAGGAAGTTTTATGGTTAGAAATTCCACATTGAGCCATTTTCATCGACTATCCTTTAAAGCTAAGGCTGTAAAATGTTTAAGAATCCGTTTTCCACATGTTTGCGTGTTTCCTTACTCTGTTGGAGTCAACCCGAGGCCGGGTGTTGTACGCCTGAGGAGCCATGTTGAAGCCTCGAGGCACCAGGTACTCCTCAGCGTCCATCAGGTCGTTCAGATCCTCCTCGTCCAGGAGGCTCTGGAAGAACTTGCTGTCGTTGGGGCTGGGCAGCTTCATCCGGTCGTCTCCCTGAGCACAAAGCACATATTTGAATGTCCAGAAAAGCCTTATTATAAAGAGCTCCAGCAGTGAACCCCTTCAGGAGAACCCACCTGGATGACCAGGTACCGCTGGGGGTCACGGGCCATCCTGCAGAACTCCGCAGCCAGCTCTTTGAACTTGGGCCTGCTGTCTGCATCAATCATCCAGCCTGAGGAAGAAGCACACAACAAAGGATGTGAATAAAACACCGAGTGAGGAACAGTCTCCAAACCAAAGCTGTTAAAGTTTCTCTCAATATTCTGTGGTCCAGTTTATTGTCATTCTCTGGGGAAGACGATTTCTGACCGTCTACTGCACTTTCAGTTTGTCATAATTCATTTTCTCTCAGCTCGGTCATTGTTGTCTGTCTCTGAGCTCAAAGAAAAACATAATGTTCAACAAATAACTGGGATATTATAGTGTGTGTGTGTGTGTGTGTGTGTGTGTGTGTTTGTGTGTGTCTCTGTGTGTACTCAATCTCTAAAGGAGGAGGAGGCTGCAGAGGTTGGTTAAAGTAATATATTTGAAGATTTGTAGTAAAGAACACACGGTGAGCTGCAGGAATTGGAAGCTGTATAAACAAACAATAAAGTGAAGTCACTTTTATGAGGTTTGATGCATTGTGAGGGTTGCATGCCTTGCTCAAGAGCAACTCAAGAGGCCCAGCTCCCTCTCTCCCTGACATCTCGGATGTTATAAACACAGAGAACCTCTAACAAGTGGCGTGACCCCGTTGACCTGAGTGCAGCATTGCACTATGGGTAAAAAAGGAGATAGAAATACGAACTGTAGCATATGACATCTCAATCAGGGAACCAGGAGCAGCCTGAAGCGTTTCTGCAGCACGGTAAGTTAAGGGAATCCTTTTGACCTCAGCGTTTTTAATATTATTGTCATAACACGTCTGATGAAATGTATTTCCTCCTCCAGGACCGAACGAATCAGCTGCCGCTTCGTTATTATGCTAAATGGCTTCAGGGCTTCAGTGGATTGCGTCTGAGCTGTCAGAAGCCAGTGGCAATCATTTTTCATTTGGATAAAAAACAATTAGATATTATGACATTTGGGTTGGATTAACATTTTGGTCGTGGGAATATGTTTTGATGTGGAGTTCCGAGCTGGATCACATCGTTCCCTCTCAACACGTTTGGCATTTCAAGCACTCGGCTGTCGTCCTCGTCCACAGTGAATCACAATGAGTGCAAGTTTAGATTCACAGAGTTACAAGCTGCCGATAATAGAAGCAGATTCATGGCACACGTACAATATTTGTGCGGGGGAAGAGAAGTCATTAAAGGGAAAAGACGATGATGTGAGGACATTTTTCAAGAGATTTGCAGCCGTCAGCAGACGAGAGAGAGACGAGTCGCTGAGTTCAGTCGAGGTGGAGGATGACCAGCCTGGTGCCGGCAGAGGGGAAAGCCGAGCAGCCGTCAGCTGGCCGAGCGAGGAGCGAGGACTGGCACGTGCACCTGGAGCCATTCCTGTAAAATGTGTGAGGGTGGATCCTCTGCAGCCTCGTGCACCAACACCAGGGCTGTGGATCCAGCCGGGGGGGGGGGGGGGGGGGGGGGGTGAGCAGGACGGCTGCAGGGAGGGAGGTGTGTGGGTCCAGATGGAAGACGACACGAACAAGGAAGCAGAAGCTCGGTGTGACGACAGGATTCTCTGTTTTCTGTCGGGTTTGATTTCATGTTTCAGCGTTGAACCAAATCCCCAGAGCTCAAATATCACATTTAACAGATAAATATTAAAAACATGAAGCGTTTAACTGTGACAGACTGGATTTAACTTGATCAAGAGATAATTAATACGTTACCTACAAACTGGGCCAGAGCAGGACCAGTGGACACGAATGGTTTAAAGACTTTTAGCTAAATGTCTCATCTTGGCAAGAAAGTGAATCCAGAGATATTAATTTAATCCTTAATAAATCTAAACAGCACGTTCGGAGCTGGTTCCGTGTCGTGCTCCGTCCGTCTCGTTCTCACACACCCGAGCCTCGTCCTGTTCTTACAGCCGCCTCCCTGATGGTGCGTCTGAGACCTCAGGACATCATCACCACTTTACAGCTCAACCACAAAATGTTATTTCTCAATGGAAAACCAGTTCAAATTGTTCGGGGGAAAAGGAAAGAGAAAGGAATTATGACCCCCCCCCCCCCCCCCATCACTCCTGATGTGTGTGCAGCTCGGACAAACACAACGATTTAACCTGGTCGCTACGTTTTTTTATATCGCGCCCCACGCTCGTCTTTGTGTGTCTGAGTGTGTGTGTGTTTGCTGGCTCACATTTGACCATGACCATGTAGACGTCGATGGTGCAAATGGGCGGCTGCGGCAGGCGCTCCCCTTTCTCCAGGATGTCGGGGATTTCTCTCGTGGGGATGCCGTCGTACGGTTTGCCGCCAAATGTCATCAGCTCCCAGATGGTCACGCCTTGGGGGGGTGGGGGGGGGGGGGGTGAAGACAGACAGTGAGAGATGATGAAGACGGGGAGATGAGGAGGCACATAAAGGAAGCAGCTTGTTGATGACGTAACACACTCACCATAACTCCACACGTCACTCTGATGGGTGAACTTCCTGTAGTGAATACACTCCAGAGCCATCCACTTAATGGGCATCTGCGGAGACACAGACACACGAGAGGCTGTTTACGATGCATCAAGAAGACATTCATCATATTTATTTCAACCTCGGTTCCACACTGAACTTCTCTCGCTCCACAGCCGGCTCGGCGTTTAATCTTGTGTTTGGGAGACCAGATCGGGAAATCGACGACTCTTTCAACCATAGTTTTGCTCTGCTCGATATTACTCAAGTAGTGTGATTGATTAGCGTCAGTCCACCCCGGGGATCATCGACAGCGTGCACGCCTGTTTAAGATGCTAAATGGGAATGTGTCGGCCATTTGTCTCACGTTATCTCCACGGCCTATAGGTTTAGAAGAGGAGGCCGAGTGTGAAGCAGCAATAACAAAGAGCTCTTCTCTCTCTTTTCCACACAAGGACGACGACGCGCATCCGAACATCCATACGATTTCCATATTGACTGTAGGAGGGCGTCCTCCGCTGCAGAGCCCAGTGAACAAGGCAATTATCTGGCCTTTTGCACACACCACTCTTTAAAATACAGCTGCATGACATACACATGTGCTCCTCAGGGAAATGAACAGGAAGAGGGGAAATAAAAACCGTTCAGGTTGGAAACGTGACAGCGAGCCTCCGCTCCCATCTGCGTTGATTTACCTCCCGTGGGGCGTCTGTCTTTACGGCGAAGCTGCAGATGTGCTGACAACAGCTCTCATTCACCGAGTCATCAGTGACCACCAGCGAGGAGTCAATCACTCCGACGGCTGCGGCTAGAAAAACACTTTCCTCTCCCACTCTCTCTCTCGTGCTCGGAGATAACAACTCCAACTCGAGACGCAGCGGCTACCTCCAGGCCTCCGGCGCAATAGATGCAGCAATGAACG
The DNA here is from genome assembly GCF_009819705.1 of Hippoglossus hippoglossus. Taxonomy (NCBI): domain Eukaryota; kingdom Metazoa; phylum Chordata; class Actinopteri; order Pleuronectiformes; family Pleuronectidae; genus Hippoglossus; species Hippoglossus hippoglossus. The sequence continues at coordinate 10,112,859 of NC_047152.1, read as the reverse complement.
AGCCAATTTAATAAAGCCAGTTGATCAGAACAATTTGCATAGTAAGTCTCGAGTGAGGGGAAGAGAAGGGGCCTCTGATTAATGTAGCCCGGGTCCCCGAACAAAACAAACCGAGTGCAGGCGCGGCCGCATCATTGTTCAGATGAAGTGTTTCTAAATTGTATTTTACCGGAGCTGAGTTCACAGGAGTTTCGCAGATTTGGAAATGTTAAAGATGCTGCTCCGTGACACACAAAGCACATTTATTTCTGCTCTTCTTTTATCACAAGCTGGAAACTGTGTGTTCATCTGCAAAATTCAAAGACCAAGACGCTGGATGTGATAAAGAAGCATTTTCACGTCATTTAAAGTTCTGGATTCACGTTAAAATGCCTGATATGAAAAAGGGAAATAGCTAAATCGCGTCTCTTTGCATCGCATCCAACTTCTCACGAGGTGGAGCTGCAAATTGTTTTTGCCACTGATATTTCACTTCATGACTTTTCTGGTTTTCTGCAAAAAAACATGCACACGCCTCCACTTACACCAACCTTGCCCCCGTCTGCGTTGTACTCCTTCTCGTCGGCGTCCAGCAGCCGCGCCAGGCCGAAGTCGGTGATCTTGATGTGATTGGGCGACTTCACCAGCACGTTGCGGGCGGCCAGGTCCCGGTGGACCAGCCTCCGCTCCTCCAGGTACATCATCCCCTGAGAGAGAGGGAGACAGACAAAGGCGAGAGGAGATGGTGAATCCTCGCGAGGAGACATTTATCATTTTAGATTTGACAACGGGAGCAGCCTGAGATCGTCGAAGCGGTAAATGCCAGCGCTAACATTAAAAATGATTGTCATAACTGTCATCATCATTAACCACACACCCACAAGGACACTGGGATTCAATCCTCCACGGATCCCGTGCACGAGAGGCAGAGAATCGCAGGCAGATTTTATAGCGTTCTAGAAATGTCAGAAAGTCAGAGTCTGACTTTTGATGAGCGAGTGCAGCAGAACTGAATCTGAATTTAAAAAAAAACAAATCTCAGAGGTTTCTGAGACGCAGTTATCTGACTTCACATCAACATGAGGAAAACGGTTGAGAACAGTTCTGCTGGAAACTCTTCAATTCTTCGTGACCTTTCCTTCTCTCCTCCAGTGTCTCTCCTCTCTTAAAGTGCCCTGCACCACTATCTACCTCTTGTTGCAGCTCAAGTGTAATCTTGTTCCCTCATGGTCTGAGATTGCGTCTCTGTCCGCCTCCGTGTCCTTGATAATTGGGGCCATTTTCAAGATGGCTGGGCAGCGAGAAGAATGGCCGTCCTTCCAGTTGATTATGAACAGCCGATGAGCAAAGCAAGTGAGGGGAAAAAACAACAAAGCCTTGAGCGCGGAGAATGGCAACTTTGCTCTGCAGCCTTAATTTGTTGCTCAATGGGCTGGACGCAGCAAGGACCCCTTGACAGTCGCACAAAAAACCCTTTTGCAGCCATGCGATCGTGCACACACACACACACACACAGGAATGCTACAAGTAGAAAAACACACACACTCGCTCGCGGGCACATGAACACACATGTCGGCCTTTCTTCAGAAAACGTACGCGCTCCTCTCCGGCTGCACAAAGCAGGCGGGCGGACTGACAAGGCCGCAGCAGTTGAAGTGTATTAGACTGGATGTTAAACAAGTGGATGCCACTTTGCAGGCAGATCAATAAAAACACCTGGGCGAGGAGGGACACACTCATTGTACTCAGCAGACAATGAAAAATGTCTACCAAGGCTCTGCTGGCGCGAGAGAATCATCGGCCATTTGAAATACTTATGGAGAAAATACTGTGTGTGTGTGTGTGTGTGTGTGTGTGTGTGTGTGTGTGTGTGTGTGTGTGTGTGTGTGTGTGTGTGTGTGTCTGAGCACAAATATCGAGCCGCACTGTGTTGAAATGCTCATCGTGGCGAGTCGCCGCACGCCGCCTCCCCCCAGACGAATGTGAGGACAAATCGATAGCGTCGACGTCTGGCTTGCCGCTGGCTGAGCCCTCATCCATCATCCTCCGGCCTCGCGCAGACAGACGCGCAGACAGACACACACACACACACACACACACACACACACACACACACACACACACACACACACACACGCTGACAGAGACCACCCGGAGACCACCTCTATGGAAAAGAAAGATGTATTTCACTGAACACACTGTGACTGTGACAGTCTGTCTCTGCGTCTCTTCCTCTTCTCTCTGCTTCTTCCTCTCCCACATGAAACAAGGGGCAGGGACCAGGCCTACCCCCCCCCCCCCCCCCCCCCCCCCCTCCTTTGACTGAAAGTGTATTTAAAATAGATTACTTCTGGGGGGGTGCGGCCAGACGATCAATAACAACGCTGATTACAATAAGCCCGAAGACGACCGGGCCACGCGATATTTATCCCCGGTGTCGACGTCGAGAGGAATTAGGAATCAATGGCCCACACAGTCCATTAATACACTTAGACTTAAAGTGACGGGGCAATGAGGGGAGGCCATCGCCCTGACAGGGGGCAATGTACAGCAGCTCAAGGAGCCAATTAATTCTCAGCCACTCCAGGCAGTAAACACCGGCGTCCCGGCGGAGGATGTGGGGGCAGCCTTGGTTTCGGGTCGAGAGGGTCCCGCTGATTGTGCTGCTTTAACACTGCTTAAGTGTCAGAAATCCCCAGAGTCCTGACGTCCGTAGAAACGGAGCAGGAATAGGATAATTTGTGGTTGTTCAACCTGTGGAGGAAGCAATTAGACCTGCAGTGTTTGGTGAACGACCTCAGAGCCCGGTGACGGAGGAGACGCACAACCAAACACAATATTAACTCTGTATGAGTGACAGGTTGCTCTTTGCTCCATCAGTTAGAGACTCGTCCTCGAGAAAACTGTGTAAAGTCTCAAACAGCGAGGCGGAGCGAGAGGCTGCTGCAGTCCCGGAGTTCAACGTGCATGTTTGCAGCTGACGAGAGATGATGTATGTGTTGATGCATGGAAACAGAAGGGAAATGCGTCTTGTCTTAACTTCCCCAAAACACAGAAAACTTCTTATATAATACTTGCACGTTGGTAATTTATCTACGAAGCGGAAGCCACAGTTTTACTTGTTTGCAGAAAGTTCACAAGAAAGTCGCCCTTAAGCCGCCTTGTTAATGTGATGCAGGGATTTGACTCTGAAGAAGAGGAGGAAGAAGAGGATGAAAGAGGAGAAGAAGAAGAAGAAGAAGAAGAAGGAAGAGAAGAAGGAGGATGAGGATAAGGAAAAAGAGGTAAAGGAGACATAAGATGAGAAGGATGTAGGGGAAGAAGGATGATGAAGAGATTGAAGAAGGATTGGAAAAAGAAGAAGAGGAGGAAAAGGGCATATAGGAGGATGAGTATGAGGAAGGTGAAGAAGAGGAGGAGGAGGAGGAAGTAGTGAAGAAGATAAAGAGGAGTTTAATGAAACATGGATGTAAACAAATGTAGATTTCAGAGCAGGTTTCAAACTTTAAAGTGAATCTGATGAGAAACAGAGCGTAAACAGAACTTTTAGTTTGTTTACGAGAAAGGTCCACGGGGCTTCTTTAAATATCAAACTTAAGTTTATCAATCGGCTGGTAACCACGGCAACACGAACACGTTTCCCCTGGAGAGTTTCTGCAAACAGAAAATAAATCCTCCTTGTTTTCAAGTAAAAACACAATGATAGAGAGCTCAGCTAATAATTAGGACAATAACCAAATAGATTATTGTTTAGTACAGATGCTGCACATCAGTTTGCAGATACAATACCTATACTGCAGCCAGCCACCAGGGGGAGATGCTTATGATTTGGCTTCACTATTGGGGAGCTGTCATGTCGTCCATCTTTATATTCAGACGATAATCTGAGAGTAACGTGTTGGTAATAAGGTCGTAAGCATTCTGTAAATGACTCTTGAGAGGACGTGGTTTATTGGGACAGTTTTTCCTCCTCATACAGGATGAAATCTGGTTTTCAACCGGCTCTCCACGTCCTCTTTTCATCCCCGCACAGCACTCAGTTGTTTATGGAGGCTAAAAGCTTTCTGAAGCGCGCGGCCTGCGAGGTCACGGCTGGTCCGTGACAGATGAGCACCTTCTCCCTCGCAGGAAGAAAAGAAGACTAAAGATCTGAGTCCACGGTAATGGAGGAAAACAAGAGCATGAAACCAGGCGTGAAAGGAGGAGCGGAGCGGAGGAGCAGCAGGGAGCAGCACACCTCAGCGGGGGAGAGCCAAGCTGTGGAATAAAAGATGCTGAGTATAAAGGAGAGCAGTAGGACGGTAAGTGGAGGAAGAGGAGGACGGACATGATGGACGACAGCAGCTAATAAAGCTCAGCAGATGAATTTGTCTGATTTATTATAAACATGAGACATTCATTAACGAGGAATAGCTGCAGATTTAATTTAGAGCAACTTGTTCTTATTTGTTGCCAGGCAACCTGCTCCGTGGGCCATCGGCGGTGAAATAGTTTTAATGATACAACGCCTGTGTGCACGCTCTGTATTTCTGTTTTTAATTTTACATCTTATTTGAATACCTGGGAAGAAAAAAGGCAGGATGCTCAGTTTCTCACAGGAACCAGAAGGTGAGGTGTCTGTTTCCGGAGGGAGCGATAAGAGCATGTGGTGCACCCCCGCCCAGTGAAAGCCCCCCCCACCGGTGAAAAGCCCCCCCGCCCGCCGCACGGCTGAAGAGGCAGCAACAATGTGAGGAATATGGGGCTGTCCGCACGCCGAGAACTGGGACCGGCGCGATAAGGAGGGCGCACAATGGGTCTGTTCAGGTGGCGCAGGTGGTCGTCTGTCATGCGCCGTGTGCTGCGGGGGAGATAGAATGGAAGGCCTTCCCACCGAGCTGGCAGCACAAAGCACGTGTGTGTGTCTGTGTGTGTGTCTGTGAAGGAGCCAATCAGTGTCCACACGCTCCTCTCTTTCATCAGTCACTCACATTCTAATTGTACTCAGGTGAAATTTGTTATAAGCACCTCCTGCACCAAAAGATGCAGGGTAAAGAAAGTGCAGCGTTTTGACTCGTCGCCACAGAAACCGACAGCGCAGCCCCGGCGTGCTGCGGGTGGTTAGCGAACGATCCAGGTGGATGATGGCGGCGTGGGAGTCGGGGTGAAGGCCCATTTACTCCGCAGGCAGCCGCTCTGTAACCACCGAGCAGGAGATAACACGTCCATCTATCAACCTGAGTGTGTGTTCACGAGTGTGTGTTCACGAGTGTGTGTTCACGAGTGTGTGCATCTCACCGACGGGGAAATTCTCTTTTAAAAAACAGTGTTGGAACTCGTCAGCGCTTGATGTCCTGTGTCTGTTTTTAATGACATGCCCCTCAAGAGAGAGGAGCAAGTGTAAGAGTATCTGAGCTCTCGACTCCTGTGGGACGGACGGATCCCGCCGAAATGTCAGTGTGCAGCCAATAAAAGACCCCCCCCCCCCCCGCTGGCACATTTACATGAGCAAATGTCAATATTCCTCTGGCCGCTGCAGTGGAATTCAAAAGTGGGAATCAGTCGGAGTAAAGGCAGTGACATCAAGTTTTAACTCCTGAAAGTTATTCAGCAGAAATAAAAAACGCGGTAACAGTGGGATCGATTGTTTTCTGCAGCAGAAGACGACATTCGCAGTGGAGCGGCTGAAACGTCCTTGCAGGGCGACCACGCCGCCCCAAGCCTTCAATTACCAGCTCTCGAGTGAGAGCCTGTGAAGTTTGAGATGAGGCGGCGGGAGGCCGGTAATGACGGGTTTCATCCGCAGCTCTTCAGTCCGACAGGTGAACCCACCAAACAGCGAGGATTTGAGTCAGCTGAGCGGCGGGGCCACGCGCTCGCCGCCGCTCTCAACCTTCACGGTAATGCCTGTAATTTGTCTGGTTCTCGCTGCGACACTGAGAAGTTATACATTTTAATCACAGTGGATAATTATCACGGCGAGAGGACTTCGCACTTTACCTCGATTCCACACTCCGATGCTGCTGCGTCGATATGAGCACACACATGTTTAACCACACGTATGATTACAGACCAGATAAGTATGAGGAAGCACGGAGCTGTTCTCTCCCTCCTCTTTGTTTACAGCGAGGCTACAAAATGAAAACTTGATTGCACCGGATTGATTCGTACCAGAAGCCGGTGAAATGATCTTGTGCTTGTTTGGTTAAAAAGACATTTGCAGGACTTGCTAATAGACAAACAACGACAGCTCAGGAAGGCCGGGGCCACGAGGAGCTGCAGGAGAATCCCCGTGAATTTCCACCCCCGCCGTTCATCTGCATGCGTGCATATGCCTGTGTCTAATGAGCCTGGGCTGCGGGCGCCATGAAGAATGGGTGTGTATGGAGAGAGGTGACCGATACAATCAGGCCTCCCTACCCAGTGGATCTGGACGTCAAATCCCTCCCCTTATGCATCCTTGAGCACTGCTGATCCTTACAGATAATTAGAAAGACCCGGGGGGCTTATCCCTCCACTGCGCCTCCTCCTCCTCGGACTCCCTCCACCCCATTTCCTCATTTTGTTGCATCAGCAGGGACGCGTGTGGTACGCACTCCTGACGGGGGTGTGTGTGCGTGTGTGTGTGTGTGGTGGAATTTGTAAATGAGTATGCGTTGGGGGAAACTGCTCAGGGTGCACATTAGTTGGCTTTGTGTTGTGCAGCCAGGAGAGTGTTGTGGGCCGCTCTGTTTGGTAATCACGGCGTGACGTGCTCCCCCGACAAGCTCCGAGATGCAAAGAATTGTGGGACTGCATTATTGATGAAGCCCCGGGGAAATGAGGTGCTGGACGTGGATCACCGTCGGACCGGCTGCCGACAGCTTTCAATTCAATAGGACTTAGTCCATTATGTGTTTGAGTGGAAAATATGGACAGAAATAAAAGAGACTGGATGAACCAGGTGGCTCTGGATCCACCAACTCATCAATAAATCAACCAATCGATCGGGATATATTAATCTTACTCTGCACTTTAAGTCTTTTTCAGCCAGTTTTAATATGTATAACAATAACCAGGGTTTCTCACAGCTGCACTTTAGGATCTTCTTCACTTTGTTTTATTAAAACTTTATTTGAGGAATAAATTCTTGAATTCAAACTTGAGCTGCTGATGAAGATTGAGTGATAGGGATGAGAGCTCCGGAAACAGACAGCAGGCAGACCTCGAGCTGCAACTGATATTTCCAACATCAAAAATGAAATGTGACCCTTTCATGTGGACAGATTTATATTGAACTCACAGACCATGGAATACATTAAGTATTAATTACAGTCAATTGACCTTGAGACTATTTTCAAGGTCTACAATGAACTTTGATGCTTAATGTTCAAGCCCACATCAATTGATCCGTATTAAATTCAGAAACCATAGAAACATTTTAAAGGTCCGGATAGAATGAGTAAGTCGACCCTGAGTCCTGAATATTATAGAATATATGCACGATTTTGTGGGACGACTATTTCCAAAGTCAAGAATGAACTTTGCTGCTCAATTTTTGAGCCCAAATTGACGAGATGCTTTAATGTCGACACATAAAAGTCAAACTGAAACGGTGGAAAGTTCTGGAAGCAGCTTCCCCCGGGGGGTCGTTTAGTCTTACTTCTTTTTTTCCAGGGGTCGAGTGAACGTTGGGCTGCTTTTAATTTGACGAGGCTTGTTTGCCACACGTCAGTCGACTTCCTGCACGCTGTGATTCTGATGTTCTCCAGCAGCCGTCAGACTCTTTCCTCTTCCTGCTCGTGTCTGACTTGACGTTGATGAACACGCTGAGGTTGAAAACGCGTCTCACCTCGGGGCTGCGTCGTATTTACTCATCAGCCGGTAACTGGGATTCGAGCGGAAGCTGTTGACACGAGTCATGTTTCTCTCTGGTTAATAATCATAATTGCCTTTAGTGCAGAGCCGACTGTTTTCATCACTCTGCAGATAATTGCTCCTGCCATTACACCTTTTATTCATAGCTACAGGACGACAGCGAGCGCTAATGTGTGTTGTATGAAACAATATTCACTGTTTGAACATGTTCACTGACAAATGCACTTCACGAGGAGCTGGTTGGCTTTAAATCCAGATGGAAGTATGCAGTTTGCTTCATACTTCATACTCCCCTATACCTCGAATTCAGAATAAAGAAAACAGATAAAGAAATATGTAAATGCTGGTGTCCCACAGGAGCAGGAGTCCATTGAGACTTTCCTCCACCGAGATGTGACGACCTGATGAGACGCACGGGGGGGGGGGGGGGTGAAGTGAGAGGAATCCATCCTCCAGGGAGAGAGGGGGGGGGGGGGGGGAGACACATGAAGGATCTGTGCTGCGGAGTCAGGGGGACGACGGGAGCAGGAGAAAGTGTTTCAGCTAATGAGTCCAGGAGAGAAGTGTTTGCTCAGCAGCGTTTTGCAGGGAAATGAATGACACGGAGAGAGAGCCCCCCCCGCGCTAAGCTTGACCAGACTGCATCTCCTGCCATCGGGTGGCGGCATCTCCAGGGAGCCACCGCGGGATGCAGATCTACACACACACACACACACACACACACACACACAGCTGCGTACACATCGGTGCATCTACGCACACATGAGGGGCCAAGGATCAGGAGCCACATTTAAAAGTCCAGAGATTTAACTTTTCCTTTCCCTGAGTAAGCAGTGGCAGGACACGTCTGCTGAGTTGGCCAGAAAACACACCGTGAAGGAGTGTGTGTGTGTGTGTGTGTGTGTGTGTGTGTGTGTGTGTGTGTGTGTGTGTGTGTGTGTGTGTGTGTGTGTGTGTGTGTGTGTGTGTGTGTGTGTGTGTGTGTGCAGTATTTTCTCGACCCTGCACGTGCTTAGTTTTCCTCACACACACTTTAACTCAAAGCAAATACTGTAAATTTAAACAAATCTTTGCTCCTGCACACATGCCTCCATGCATATTTCACCAGGACGTGGTACAGTAACGAGCTCGCCTTTATTTTAGGTCAATGTTCTGCGCCATCATTAGCACTGTCAATCTGTAAAATACTGTCCGCCGCCGCCGCCATGACAGCTCGGCTCTCCTCCACCTGCAGGCCTCTCCTGCAGGGCACGTTGTGTTAATGCCAGTCCACCAGTTTGCCATCGGGGGTGTTTACAGGAATCACTCGCCGACCACAGGCCCCGACTGTGACCTAGATACACGCCGTCCCACCTCCAGCGCCCCCGAAAACCAATCAAGACTCCCGTCCAGACTCGGGCCGCGGTGCCAAAGCCAATCATTTCAGGACAGGACAGCCACTCGTCGAATCTGGGCTACTTTCATTACACTGAGCCCGAGGAGAGAAACTTGTGAAAGGAAGACGGAGAGAAAGAGCGAGCGAGAGAAAGAGGGGAGGCAAATTAAAAGACTCCCGTAGCCCCACATACACTTAGTTCAGATCCCATATTTAATTCAGTGATTGATTTGTTCATTAAAATACATCCCAAACCTAATTATTCCATTAATAATCCAAAAGCTAATGAAAAAAATACTCTGCACTGTGTGTGTGTGTTTGTGTGTGAGTGTGTGTGTGGGAGAGGGAGAGAGAGAGAGAGAGAGAGAGAGAGTGTGAGAATGAAAGAGAGAGAGAGAGAGAGAGAGAGAGAGAGAGAGAGAGAGAGAGAGAGAGAGAGAGTGTGAGAGAGAGAGAGAGAGTGTGAGAGAGAGAGAGAGAGAGAGAGAGAGAGAGAGAGAGAGAGAGAGAGAGAGAGTGTGTGAGAGAGAGTAAGATAAAGAAAAGATGGAGACAAGAGAGGGAGACTGAAAGAGAAAGAATAGCGAGAAGGAGGTCATTTTTCTAGTTTTGTAACCACGCACGCACGCACACACACACACACACACACACACACACACACACACACACACACACACACACACACAGAGTCACTCGAGGATACGTGGCCTGGAGTGCGTAATGTACCAGGAGATGTAGGTCAAACTTTGACCTGTGCTCACCCCGGCACAGGGCCGCCATGGAAACAGAGAAATGTGCAGCTTGGTAGAAAAGAAAAGACACGAAAAATGTTTACGAGTGAACGGAGGAGACAAAAAGTGAGGAGGAGGAAGGAAGGACGGAGAGAACAGGAAGAAGAGGAGAGCAGAGAAAAGGAATTGAAATGAAGGCACGGGGAGGATGGACAGAAGAAGGGAGGAAAGGAAAGGAACGGAAAGGAAAGGAAAGGAAAGGAAAGGAAACGAACGGGGGGAAAAGACTACAAAGAACCTTAAGAACAGGAAAGTAAAATAACTTGAGAGGAAACAGAGGACGAGAGAGGAATAGAAAGGTGGAGGGAAGAAGGGAAATGAAAGACTGAGAATAAATTACAGGCCATTCACACAGATCGAAAGAGACTGTGTGTCCTGCATCATGTCTGTAGGTCCACGTGTGTGTGTGTGTGTGTGTGTGTGTGTGTGTGTGTGTGTGTGTGTGTGTGTGTGTGTGTGTGTGTGTGTGTGTGTGTGTGTGTGTGAGTGTGTGTGCGCTCCAGTCGGACTGGGGCAGCCCTGAGTGTGCCTGTAGATTAATGGGGGCCATTATCTCAATGCCCAAAACACTCAGTGATGAAGAGTCACTGCCTGGCGACAGGCCTCGGCCAATCAATTTGCAGCGCAGCGGTCAACTGCCCGGGTCACAGCCCACATACGGCTGGTGTTTGTGCAGTTGTTGCGGCGGCGGCGGCGGCGGCGGCGGGGGGGGCTGGCAAACCGCCATGACATCATGGAGAAACTGGAGCACGTGAACGTCTTGGGCCATTGTTCTAAGAATACACAAACTGTAACTGAGTAGATTCAAGGTTCAAGGTTACGGTGACGGCAGGAAGTGGAGCCGTGTCGTCCATGTTGCTTCACAGTCTGATCTGTTCTCAATTATCAAAATCAATATCAGATAATAAATCCTCGGGTTCATCAGGCCGGTGTTTGTGTGACTGACTCACAGCTGAAGGGATCATGTCAGAGTCGCTGCTCAGCCTCAGTTGTATCTTTAACTCCCTCAGGTGCTTTACTCAAGGACACTTCTCGGCTGTTTGCGCTTCATATTTTCACAAGTTAACATTTTAAAAAGAAGGATTGTGTCGAACGCTATCAGGCCCCCGGCACACTTAATTATATTTCCCAAAATAATTGTGTTTACATTCTTCCATTCGGCGTGTGATGAAGAGCGATGGTGGGGAGGCTTCCCCTGTCTCCTTTATGAATGGGAGACTATGGAGGGCAGTTATTAACGGCAGAGTAATGATGTTTACGCTCTTTGACTGAAGGAGAGCGATGGTCACGGCTCCGTCTCTGTTTACTGACTCAAATTACAGAGGAGTTCTCCAGGTAGCGTGGTGCCGTTGTGTGATGTATGATCAATTGTTAGAGGTTAAATTATCCATCCTGAGTCGCTGTCTCCTTTCAAGTCTCGGCTACAGACTATTATCATTACTATTGATGCGCTTCCTTCTGGATTTTAACCATTTGTTGTGTTGTTGTGCAGCACGTTGTACTTTGTGTTCTGTAATCATTATTCTGTAAGGGCTGTGGTGTGTACGTCCTGTAGAGGCCGTCAGCGAATCACACGGCTGTTTAATTTGATATTAGAACGAACTTCTAATGGATCTTAATTATAATAATTCTCAAGACTTTAATGTGTGAGTAGTAATAATTACCCCGACACAGTCACACCTCCTGAACCCCTGAGACTGATTCCCTTTCCTGCTGAGATGAAGAGTGGAAACCTGGTCCTCAGTCGGTCCGTACGTCCTGTGATCTTTACTTCTCTACCCACTCTGCTCTTTTCACACCTTCTCTTCGCCCCCCCCCCCCCCCTCCTCCGTCGTAACAACAACCTTTTCACAGCTAATTGAGGACAGAGGGGAAATTATTCTCCTCTTTGCCAGAAAATTGTGTGTCTTTGGAAGGATGCTGCTCTTCTGGAGAAGAGGTTCCCCATCATTACCTTGAGAGCGAAAAAATCACTCAGAGAAGAGGACTCGGTGTTATTTATTCCCCTCACATGCTCACACACACACAGCCACTCAAGCATGTGCTCGGATACACACACACACACACACACATAAATGCAAAGACACATTAATGCTCACGGACAAACACCTGAGAGAACATCTTTCTGTTCTGGTTTGAAGAAGGCCTCTGGGCGATGTGATGGAGGACCAAGGGGCTAATCCACCAGAGAAGAAGAAGAGAGCTACCTGGCTGTAACAAGCAGTTCAGCTCCATGAGCAGCATCTGCAGGATCGTGAGTGAGACTGAGATGTTCAGATCACAACGACACCTCGACCAATCACGCTGCCTCGTGTGGTGAGAGTCTAATGTTGCTTTTCCTTATTATCCAGAACCTTCTGCAGTTAATAGGAACAAGAAACCCAATCGATCCCTCCACATTGATTCACTAATTCACTCAATAGAAACAGATTATCCGTCAATCAATCCAGCTGCTGCATCAACGCTCCGCACCGCGGAGAACGGAGGGGCGGTTATTTCTATAAATCACCGTCTATTTACTGAAGTGAGTGTCACAGTGAAGTGCGGCTGGAGGACGGGGGTGAATAATCCTCCTCCTCGCTCACCGACGAGCAGAGGAGCTGACACGTCTGCTCTCCTGCCTCCACAGGTGAAATCGAATCCAATTAGGCCAATAAGTAGCTGCTTAAGTAACGTGTTCCTGAAGAGCTGCGGGGTCGTCATCCATCAGCAGGTCCAGGGTTAAGCCCTCGCACGCCAACGTCCATGAAAAGCACTCAGACGGTTCATACCAGAATCTCTTCTCCTTATCGATATGGATCAATACCAACAGTCTGACTGGTGAAGAGGAAATCTATAGAAACAGGAAGTTATCTACACATGCAGACTGGTTTCATGGCGTCGTGCAGGTCTGTGACTTCTTATTGAGCCTCCATTTAAAAATACAACAATCCTGCAGACATGATCTGACCCAAGATCTGGGTCTGGACCTTCTCTGGAGAGATTCTCCTCTCAGACGTGTTCACAGAAATCTCTAGAGTGTGATATCTATCCCGCTGCAGGTATCACGTGTCGTATCTTATCACCAAAAGCTCTCGTGACGTCTTCACCTGCGTCTTCTACGTGCACAGCTTCACTTTTTCATCCTGAGACATTTGTTTTCTTTCTGTGCATCGTGGTGAATCCTGAGAATCATGTCCTGCTGCACGTGTTCTCACGTCGGCTCCTCCGGACTCTCTGCAGACATTTACTCGGGGGCTGGCCGGAGAAAGTCCACAGAAAGTCTGCAGCCTCTCACTCGGACAGTTGTGTTGACCCGCACATGTCCTCCGCAGAATGTCAGGAGGTTCTCTGGAGTTCAGTGCATGTCTGAGGAGCAGCTGCACAGTGTCCCTGAAGACAGATCTGATGTCAAACGAAGAACAACCTGTGCAGTTCCAGCAGTTTAGTAACGGAGCTAAAAGCTGACACATGGCTGGATGACTCACTGTTTTTTTTTTCCTCGTCTTCACAGGCTCTCGCTCACACAGATCCGATCCCTGCTCTCTCTCCTGCATCGTCAGGAGTCACATGAACACGGCAACTGTTCAGCCACATGCTCTGAAATCGCTTTTATCTCATTCCTGTGTAATTCGTGTAGTCCTGTGAATAACTGTGTAATTTCCTGTGTCACTTTAGCTGCCATCATCACTGGGATCAGTTTAGTAAATAAATAGATGTGAAGCTGCAGAGTGGTTTCAAGATGGCGCTGGACGAAATGTCGAACTCACAAACCAACGGGTGACGTCACGCTTCATACTTCACAGCTAATTGACGAACAGCAACAACAACAAACCTCTGCTCTGCCAACGAAACACATCAAGTATCAAACTGATCAAAGCCGGCTGTGAATCAGCCTTTAGTCGGATAATCTTCAGGATCTGATGCCGCTGCATCTCAGCATATGTCTCCCTGCACAGCTCCGCACCCCCCACCGCCGTCCTGTAGCTGTAACTCACACAAGTTAAATCTTTCCAGGCTGTGACACTATCAAGCTGCCGGGCTGCGTCGTCTTCATTTGCAAACAAGACACACACATGTTATTTGGGCAAGCGAGAGCACACGCGATATATATTTCAAGCCTTGCTGCTGTTTCAACGAGCCGCAGTGCAGATTCTGTTTGAGCAGCAACGCGTGGACTTAATTTGTTAACATCTTGCATCGTCACTCGGTTCCTGAAGGAGGAACGTGTGTTGTTTGGCTGAGATCGAGGGGAACTGGGCTTGTGTGCTGCAGAAAAACCACACAGTGTTGTGCAGGGGGTCGTGGAAGTGATCAGCGTGTGAAGGGGTGAGGACAAGAAGGATCAGATTCTAAGGTTAAACAGGAGCTCGATGCTGGAAAGTCTCGAAAGGTCATAGAAATCAGGAACAGTTGTGAAAAAGCTGCTTAAATAGGACATTCAAACCTCTTCTACATGTCACCATCCATCAAATGCTGGTTGGAAACCATCAGATTCTTACGACATGAACACAAACCAACCACACACACACCTGTCGAATCGTCAGCAGCACAGACACACACGACCACGCAGCTCCACCGCACGCCGTCGTCGCTCCTCTTACCTTGGCGATTTGGACGCACCAGTTGAGCAGCAGCTGCGAGCCGATGTTGTCCTTGTGCTCGTGCACGTAGTCGAGCAGGCAGCCGTGGGGCATGAGCTGGGTGACCAGCTGGATGGTGGGGCTCAGGCAGACGCCCAGCAGACGCACCAGGTGGGGGTGCTCCATGCTGGCCATGATCAGGGCCTCCTGGGTGAGAGGGGGGGACGAGGACAGAGAGGGACTAAGGCGACTGTTGCAGTTTGTGGACATAAATAAAATCTATTGACAAAAAGACACAATGAACCCTCTTCACATGTTTCTGTGCTGTTCCCTGCAGAGCCACAAGGTTTTCCTCTGAGTGGCACAGGACACAATCAAAATGAATGGAGGCTTCTGTCTGAAGGAAACGCTAAAGTAAAATCCAAGCCCTTAAAAAGAAATAAATCGTCAAACCACAGTTCAGATAAATAAAACCTCAAAATAGAAAAACATGATTATTCAGTGGGATCGTTTGTTTCACTGGTTTCTTTGTCCAACAAATGTCTGCTTGGAAAATAATAAGGAACGATTTAGTGTCACAAAGGAATCTTGGGAACTCAGAGGGGTCTGGACTCTCATGTCACTGCTCCATTATCTCCTGTTTCTAAGCACAGCTCAGTGTGTCTGTCCACGCATCTATTATCCTTGGATAATGCTGCACTGTATTCCAGACTTCCTGGTGGAGGTGGACTTCGATGCATAAATTAAGACTTGTGGGATGATGAGTATATCTGCATGCACAGCATCTGTCCACGGAGCGTCTCGCCGGGAGACAAGATCCTGCACAAACCTTCAAAGCTGTGTTTTCATCTGGATTTCAGCACGGAGACGATCTTAAATGTTGCACCAACACAATGGAAACACTAAAAACGACACAGAGCCTAATACAAAGCCCCCGTGTGTCTGATTTCATGAGCTACTTTTCATTTTTCCGTCTGGTTTGATTCGGAGTGTAAAATGCATTTTTCTGGCTCGGCTCTCGTCTCTCTCGCTCGGCAGCAGATGGACGCAGAGGTTTGAACATTTGAGAATCGACGTCGGGTAATTGTTATTGCGGAGCGGCCAGCAGGAGGATGTGTGCCGGTGATGAAGTGTTTTACGACGGGGGGCTGGCGTGTTTTTGCATTAGGGCAGAGCAGAAGCAGCACTCTGGCTTGAAAACACTTCAGCCCTCATCTCGTCCACATCTCGTGTCCATTCACATGGACACACACTCCTGGCAGATCTCTAAAGCACTCGCACACTCAAGGACACACACACTCTCTCTCTCTCTCTCTCCTTCTCTGGTCGAGGGGGTGTGTATCCAGGCTTGGCCCCCGGGGCAGCAGATAGATAGATGAGGTGCCTTTTTAAATTTAGATGCTACAGAATGAGCTCAGAGGGAGAGTGGGCCGGCTGCTGTGTGTGAGTAGATTCATTCTAAACAAGAGGGGGGGGCCATAGGCCATGCAGGAGCTGCTGGCACCATCGGTGGCCTGATTTAAACACAGCCTCCCAGTCCAAAGCAGAGCCACTACATCTCCACTTCATAAAACCACCTGCTTCCCCCTGTGACCGCTCCGTGTTATACGACTGCAGCCACATCCACGCCGCGTGCGGACGCCACCCGGGATCAGCAGAGGAAGAAACAGGGAGGAGAGTGTTTGTGTCTTTTATTCTCACTCTGTGATCCCAAAAGACCCACGAGTCGTAAACTATGTCGGGCTAAATTCCTGCTCCTGCTTTTTACTCCCAGGGCAAACGTTACAAGGAGTTGTGCAGCGTGCATGAGTGTGCACGCAGGAATGTGTGTGTTTTGGTTTCTCTCTCATCTCCCTCAGCGCTGACCTCCATTACCGCCGGCTGACCTTCCTTCCACATCTAACTCACTTGCTCACTTTCTATCACACACACACACGCGCACAAACGCAGGGTGATCGACTGGCAGAGCTGAAACTGGTGTATGTTCCAGCAAACACGTGTGTGTCTGTGTGTGTGTGTGTGTGCATCAACACACACTAAATGAGAGTATTTCACATATCGCTCACTCACATATTTGCCAACACAGGCAAATCGGCCTGCATCTCTCACATGCCAGCGAGGCCACCACCACCACCTGGGGAGCCTTTTGTTGTAAAGTGTGCAGCGTTAGATTATATCTGTGTGTGTGTGTGTGTTTGTATGTGTGGGGTATCGGAGTGTGTGTGGAGCTGGCACTCCAGTGGCTAGTTTCCCAGTGGTGAGGCGTGAGCCTGCCTTTAGATTGCTGTTTAACAAGCCGGCAGACAGAGCATATTGGCTCTGGATGGACAGAGACCCCCGCTGGGAGGAGCGGAGAGAGGGGGAGGAGAGGGCGGAGGCAGGGGGAAGATGGAGAGAGAGAGAGAGAGAGAGAGAAAGAGAGAGAGCGGAAGAAAAAGAAGGTGGAATTGCTGCCGTGTCGTTGTCTCGTTCAAAGGAATTATAAAACCTAATTTATTATAAATCGAGGGACCTGCTGTAATAATGTTTCTCACAATAAACACAAAAAAAACGGCTTCAACTACTGGAAGATGGCAAATGTAGCAACGCTAGCTGCAATAAAGGAGACTCACAGGAGACGTGCTCATGTTCAGGTTGATCATTTTAAGGTTTTCATGCTCTAATGCAGAAGACTCTCCTCAGACTGTCCTCTGCTGCAGCTCCTCTTCGCAGCCTCTGTCTCAAACACTTGGTTCTACCTCCTATTTCTTCACAGAGACCCTGTGGTTGTACAGATTAACCCGAGCAGGGGCCTCATGGGAAAAGATCCGATACTAACAGGTTCATGTTTTAGTAAATTGACGGTGAGAGAGGAAACTGTGTGAAGTACGATTATAGATGTTTACTGGAGTAAAAAACAGAAGAAAACATGGAGTCGTGTGCATGTGACTTCAAACTTCTGTGAACTTGTGAGGTGCAGAGAGAAATGAAGACGAAGGAGGAGGAAGGAGAGAGGTGACAGAGGAGCTGGGAGGAACTGGAAACTCCCCCAGCCGACTCCCTCGCTCCCCCTCCTCCATCACTCCTGGATTCCAATAAAGTCCTATCTCATAAACAAGTGCTGTTTTCTTAATAGAGTCCTGTTCAGCACTCGGCCGGCTGTGCGGCGGACTTCACTTTATTACCGACTCTGATTGAGATGGAACTCTCATAAGAATTTACCGTCGAACGCAACACTCCGGCGAGTGACAGGCTCGGGGTCGGCCTGACAGCACGGCAAATGAAAGTGGACACAAATTGCGGCAGTGAAAAATACTCACGTCCATGAACTCCACGTTGGCTTTGGGTCCGGTGGTCTCGTTGAGGATTTTAATGGCCACGGGGATTTTCACCGTCTCCCCCTCTGGGACCCAGATGCCCTGAAACATGGAGAAAGGATGATTTTTAAAAGGGTCCGGGACATCACCCACTGGTTTGTGAGCTGGTGGTTTCAAGCCTCTCGGTTCCTTGTAACCAGGGCTGCGTTCAGCTCCGACAAAACGTGTTCAAACGTGTATTTAACCGTAATCATTGAGGCATCGAACACCCTGTTGTGCAAGCGTAGTGCCACTGTGGCAGCTGAGAAGGTCATTCCTTGTGTTCTGGTGGAAGAACTCTCAGAGGAATGGGAACACTGAGCAGCAGCTGCCGCGTTCGTATAGAACTTTAGTGTCGCTGTCTTTTTAATACGTCGGGTTGTACATACACGTGGCTGCTAATTGGACAACACCTCTGAGACTCCCCCCAAAGGACAGAGAACGTAGTCTGAAGACCGTTGACACCTTTTGGACAAATCTTACAAGACGAGTTCTGAGATTAGACCCATCGGACGTTACTCGATGTCCACGCCCCGATATCGTCTGTTGGACTCTCAACTTTGAAGAAGACTTGAAACTAGAGATCGAGACATTAACTGTTTACTGACGATAAAAGTCGCCCCCTGCTGGTTACTCCACAGAATACAGGCTATATTCACTTCAGCAGTGTATTTGAACATTTTAAATTAAGTGGGAAAAAGAGAATTAAATTGAAGACATATTATACTTGTATTCACTTTATTGAGCTTAAATTCAATCACCTGCTACAGGCAAAGAGCTGTGGATCATAATGAGGCTATAAATTGATGGTAGACTCATATGCAAATTAATTGCAATGAAATACAGCAATAACATTAAAGACAAGCCCATCAACACTGATGTCGAGAGGAATTCAGAGCCAGGAAGTGCAGTATTTATTCAGTGGGTTTGCCGAGTTTCAGGGTGGTATGAATATTTTCTGCCAAGGGCAGTGGATTTGGCAAGAAAACAGCTGTTTGTGTTCCAGGTCCTTGAGCCGCCCGAGGCTCGTGTCCGTCAGGAGACACGGAGACAGAGGAAACATTTATACTTATTGTTTAGCTTGTGGAGCTGTTGAACGAGCGAGAGGGCAGCGTCCGTTTACACTCGAGCATCTTCCTCTCCACCGAGCTGACATAGGATTTGTAATCTGGAGTCTGTACACTTGAAGGAGGGCTGGTGTGTGAATCCTGTACACACACACATGCACACACACACAGGCTCTTGTGAGTGCACACTGACCTTGTAGACGGTCCCAAAAGCTCCTGAGCCCAGGATCTTGACCCTCTTCAGCTCTGTCTCCTTCAGGATCCGCAGCTGAGCCTGGTTCGGGGCCGTTCCACTGGGGGTCAGGGGCTCCACCAGCTGACAACACACAAACACACACTTTTAGTTTATTCATCCCCTTCTCCCACCTCTGTTTATAGCAACTAGTGCTCAAAATATGACAAACATTCCTCACAGATGCTGCTTTTATTGTGAAAGTGCTAAAAACCTGCGTCGTGCCTCTTTTATTTTGCTCTGAAGTCTGAATATTTTTAAACGCTCGCTCCCGGCGTCACGATTTCTGCAGCGTGCACATTGATACGTTTCTGAAAGACAAATAATAACAATCCGCGTCCAGGGGTGTGAACGTGGAGTTCTGTCAGAGCTGGCAGTCATCAGTGTGGGCTGCGGTGTGCCCACTGCTAAACAAATCACAGCCTGGTGTCAGCTGCTATCACAGCTGACAAAGAGTAGCAGCTCACCAGCTGTGCACATACACAACAAATTCCAATTCAAGGTTATGACAAGCCTCCTCCGCGCTGCCTGGCTGCCAGGAACAGCTGACACCGAGCAGCATCCCAGCAGCTGGCCGGCCACCCGCCGCACGGCGAGCCGCGCCACAAAGCCCCGGCTACTAAATATAAAGAGCAGGAGCTGGCACCTGTAACCGAGCTGTTAAAAGATCTGAGCCAGAGGGAGGGACACACACAAACACACACTTCTGACAACACTAACACATTAAGATACACACATTTACAGTACAGAGACTTACAAATACACACAGAGCACACCTAGATTCAACCAGACAGCATATAAACTATATCTGAATACACATCCAGTTACATAGGGACTCACAAAATCATCATCAACAAGTACACACACACACGCACACACACACCCACGCACACAATAAGTCAATGCCTCTGATCGATACACGTCTTAATGAGCCTATCAGCCCACCGGGTCCCTCATTCCCTGCGGTTTATCAGCAGCATAATCACCCAGCTCAACCACGGCCGTCAAACAATATAATGAGACCATATATCAGTCGCTCAGCCACACCAGCACTTATTCAATGGGATATAAAACCATCAGCACAATGGGAGCGGCCATCGCCGGGCCGGTCCGCAGAATGGATGACATTGCCCACGGCTCGGCAATGATATGCCGTTTAATGGCTATTGTTATTGCCGGGGGCCCGGGGCCGCGGTGTACGCCCGCTGGGAGATCACTGCAGGAAGTGAGTTAGCGGCAGGAGCTCGGGGAAGGAGGAGGACGAGGGATAAATACCAGGGAGAGCGAGTGAGATGACAGAAGGAGCGATTGTGTAATAGCGATGCGTCACTGAAAACCTCCGTCTCACCCACCCCCACTTGGGCCTGAAATCCGGTTTCCTGAAGAAATTACAAGTTAGAGAGTGAGAGAAATCACCAGAGTGCGACCCAGTGCGAACAGATGAAATAGAAACTTTATCGTCCACAGGAATTCAATGACGCTGGAGAGGAAGCTCTGAAATCTCCAGAAGCTGCTGCTAATGGACCTTTAGGTGAAGCTGCTGTGGAAAAAACGATATGTCTCAGGTCAGACATTAACTCCTTAAGCTTTTTAAGACATTTGTTGCATCACATGTTCCTTTTTTTCGATAGATTT
Source organism: Hippoglossus hippoglossus (assembly GCF_009819705.1). Taxonomy (NCBI): domain Eukaryota; kingdom Metazoa; phylum Chordata; class Actinopteri; order Pleuronectiformes; family Pleuronectidae; genus Hippoglossus; species Hippoglossus hippoglossus. The sequence continues at coordinate 10,092,047 of NC_047152.1, read as the reverse complement.
AACCGAGTGAAGCTTCACAGGCTCATAAAACAGACTCTAAATATCAAGTAATTTCCATGAGCAAGATAAAGTGCTGTGGATGAAAGAGGCAGACGTTCTCTGTTCTCAGGGTTTAAACCTGCTCAACTACATAAGAGATGAACTTCACTCGCAGCCAATATTCAATTCATTCATTTGACAATAATTGGGCTAAAAATAACCAGGATTCTGTCTGTGTATCGTTTTCTAGAGGAAATAGGTCTGTAAGTGCTGCCGTCATTAGGGCCTCGTTGATGGAGGATTAGTAATCAGCCATTAGGCGTCGTGCATGTTAACGTGGAGCACTTCTGTGACTGCAATGATGTTTCCCAAGTCTCATTTCAACAAGCAGATTGTGAAATGATTCAGGATATTTTAGCTTCATTTCTGGAGGAAGTGGAGATTCGCCCATCTTTATTTAATGATTTGTTTCTTGTTGTTTTTATTGTTTCATTCTCTTACTCCGCCTCTTTGTGTGTCCTTATGGTTTTTGAGCGCCCTCGTGTTCAGGACAACTTCCTAATCCTGTTATATCCTCAGAGGATTCTAGTCCGTCCTGTCAAATTCAAACTCTTAACTCTTTTCAACGTTTTGGGGCAAGGTGACCCGGGTTCAGAGGCGGAGGTTCAGTGTCAGATCTTTAAATGAACTTTTAAATCACACGGAAAACTGCGTCTGTCGAAGACGAACTCTGACCACATCCATCACGTCCGTCTGGTATTTGGCCAAAGAGCATTATTTGCATCTGTGTGTTTGTGCATGAATAAGAAGAAAAGAAGTGAGGCTGCAGGTAGAGGGAGGAAAAGGAGGGAAGGAGACGAGGCACAGGGAGGAGGTGACAGGGCGGTAATAAGAGCAGATGGTAACAGGCTGGAGCTGTTATTGTCTCATTAGGACGAGGCCGGACTGGATTGATGAGGGGGGGGGGGGGAGGAAGGGAGGAATTAACTCGACGAAAAGAAAGAACAAGAGAAAAGGACGGGGCATGCAGCGATAAGAAGAGAGTTAAAGTCTAGGAAAATAACAAGAGGACAAAGGAAACAAACGAAAAGGAAAGTACAATAAAAAAGGAAAGAAGAAGATAAGAAGACGAATAGAAAGAGGTAGAGGAAAGGAGGAAGAGGAGAGGAAGAGGAGACAAAAGGAGATGAGAGGAGAGGAGACACAGAGGAAGAGGAGAGAGAGAGGAGGAAAAAGAGAGAAGAGGAGAGGTAGATGAGAGGAGACATGAGGAGAAAATAAGAGGAGAGAGAGAAGAGGAGGAAGAGGAGGACTATGATAAAGGAGCGAGGAAGAGGAAGAGTGAGAGAAGAGGAAGATGAGAGGAGAGAGGTCTGTTAAATAAGATGCAGACCCATGGCCTACAAACCTCTCTTGAGCTCGGACGCGCTCGCACACACTCCCCCCCCCCCCGACACTTTATTTAACGGCTAATAACGCACCGTGCCTTCGCCAAATGAGCTGCGCTGGTGGCGCGGTGGAGAGGATTCGGATGCTTCATTGGACAAATATGCAGGATGTTCAGGCCTCGGGCTGGAATACATTCACAGAATTATTGTTGTATTGAATAAGTAAACAGTGTCCTCAAATAGAAACTTGTTCCGCGGACCCTCGGGTGCTCGCTCTAATGTTCACATTACCAATATAAAACGCTGCATTTGTTGTGCTGCTGAATGAAAATCAGGTGAAACGAGACGACACAAACTTTTGCCTCAAAGCAATCAGCGGCACTGGTTTCTGAAATTTAACGTCGACAATAATTTGAACAGTGTGTGTGTGTGTGTGTGTGTGTCTGTTCGACAAGTGTGCGACTTAGCGGGTAAACAACGAGATTCGTGTCGTTTGGTTTCATGATTTAAAAGAACGAGACAGATGTGAAGAACAAACTACGGGCGTCACTACTAAATAAAATCTGATTAATATTCAATTTAATAAAGTTGTGTTTGGGGAGGGTGCAGTCTGTTGGTTATTGTTTTGTGAATCCTCATTAAAAGGACCATGATTAATAAAATGCTAATTGACAGGAGCCATTCAAGGGACTCTGTGGGCCCCAGGCAGGGAGTGTATAATTCAAGGGGAAACTTAAGGGGAAACTTAAGGGGAAACTTAAGGGGAAACTTAAATCTATCTGGGGGCTCTGCCCTGGCATTTAGCGCCCGACTTAATAACTGAATAATAACCCCTCGTTATTCTGACTTCTTTCCAAAACCCGAACCTGGAGAACTAAGATCTGAGCTGTAAAAGTAGAAGTATCTCTGTGTTGTGCCTTTTCTTCTTATAGAACAATTCAGACTTATCCTTCACTGTAGATCATTTGGGGTCAGTGGGATTATTTCGAAGCTTTAAGCTGTTTAACTTCTGCTTGTCTCGTCCTGTGTGATATTCAACATGACATCTTTGGTGTCCTTTGAATCCCCGTGATCTTAACTTGAATTTAACATAAGGCTCAGTTTGATTGGACGCTGCTCGGGCGCACCACGTTTGGCGTAACGCCTGGCGCCCGTGTTCAGTCATCCCGCCCCCCGGGTGAACGATGGGAGCTGTCCAGCGCCGCCGAGCGCTGACATCCTTCTGGAGAGAGCGGGAGGGGGGGGGGCGCAGCGTGAGAGCTATCCACGGCCTGTGGTGCTGAAACACTCACACGGCGCGTGTCTGAACAAAGCAGCTGGAGGAGGACCTCGAGGTGGGCGGAGGAAGAGAGGGCGATTCCAAGCGCATTAGTCCTGCTTCATTGGACCGGGGTCAGGGTTCAGGGCCCGGGGTGACGCTGCAGCGGCGAGGGGACTCTGTTGTTTGTTCTGTCTCTGCCTGCGCAAAAGCAATTTGTTTTTGGCGTATTCTTCAAAAGGCAGCGCAGTGTGAGGCAGGCTGGTTGTTATGTTCCTCTCCATATTTCTTTCAAAAACAGAAAGCGAGAGTTAAAAAGACGGAGGAATAAAGTGGCTGCTCGCAAAGAGACAGATGAATACAGATTTAGGAAAAACAAAGAGGAAAGAACGGAGACAGAGAATTGTAAAACAAAGGAAACGATAAAGAAATAGATTTTTTTTGTGCTGAGCAACAGACTCCACACGTGTCCTTGATATGGAAATACCAGCGGAGCGCTCAGATCACCCTTTGACAGGGGGAACCGCAGGCGCCGTTTTCCTGTGTGACACCAGAGGTGAAGCTCTGTGTTTAAAAAACGCTGCGCCACACAGGGAGAGAGAGAGAGAGAGAGAGAGAGGGAGAGGGAGAGAGATAGAGATCGAGAGAGAGAGAGAGGGGGAGAGAGAGAGAGAGAGAGAGGGAGGGAGAGAGAGAGAGAGAGAGAGAGAGAGAGACAGAGAAAGTCAGAGAGAGAGAAAGAGAGAGGGAGAGGGAGAGAGAGAGAGAGAGAGAGAGAGAGAGAGAGAGAGAGAGAGAGAGAGACAGAGAGAGAGAGAGGGAGAGGGAGAGAGAGAGAGAGAGAGAGAGAGAGAGAGAGAGAGACAGAGAAAGTCAGAGAGAGAGAAAGAGAGAGGGAGAGGGAGAGAGAGAGAGAGAGAGAGAGGGAGAGAGAGAGAGAGAGAGAGAGAGAGAGAGAGAGAGAGAGAGAGTCCCTGAGCGGCCGCTGTCCCCAAATCCCTCATCCAGACAAGCTTGATCTCCATTCACACACACACACTGTAGACTGAGGGATCGTTTGAATAGAGAATCCACAGTCACTGCCCGTCCTGAGCCTCTCGTACAGTTTCATCACCCAGAAGAAGAAGAGAAGAACCTCTGGAAAGTGCGACGCAGACTGCAAGGAGAGCAGTTTCTGAGTTTCTCATTGTTTTTCAGCGTATTTTTATGCCTGTATTTGACAGAGTGTGAAGGAAGAGAGGTTAGGTGCAGCGGTCGGTTTTGGTTTGGTCCGTGTCCCATCTGCTAACATGGAGGAGGCAGGGTTTACCACCAGGGGGCGATCAAAATGATTTGGATTTTCTTTTGCTGTGTTTATTTAGTCTATGATGGGGAGATAGCCAAAGGAGGAGTTTAAATTCAAGAGTGAGGAATAATCCACTCTGCATAAAAGTAAAGGTTATGAAAACTTAAGAATTCAAGGCAGCTTTTAAGCAAAGATAATTATCTTTTGCTCTGATCATTTATCTTTCATAATGATTAAAAAACTATTCATATTCTCTGGCAGACAAACTTAAGAGTTACGTGTTGAGACCAACTTTAAATGTAGAACTTCAATTCAAAGCAGTTCGATAACACCATTGGATCCGATGTTTGGTTTGGCCGAGCAATCCTCCACTTGTGCAAAGAGCGCCGGTAATAAAATGGAGCTTCTCCCTCCGTGTGGCGACAGATCAGCTTCAGTGTTTACGTCCCTGCAGCCACGGATCCCACCTGTCAGGTAAAGACATTAATGCTCTTACACTCTGTGACCTACACACGCCGTGCAGGTCCGGTGTCGCGCTCACACGGCGGCTGCACCGCGGCTGATAATGTGCTGCGGGGCCGTCGTGGGGATTGATCCCACGACCTGCTCTTAATGAGTGGTCTGTCTAACCTGTGGGCCAAACTGCCACAGGCGCAGAAGATTTTATTGTGTCTAATTACTTTTACACCCAATTAGGTCTCGGCGCCGGGGCGAGGGAAATTGACTCCGGCGATATCTCACGTCGTCCTGGTGGTGTATCGAGTCGAGGAAATCAGTCCCAAGGCGACTTCACACAGGGAGGTGCGAGAGGGGGTCAAGAGGATCGGCGCTCCGCCTCGTCCTCCTCTGTGACAGTACATTAGCGAATCTGCTCGGACTGAAGACTCCACCCCCCCCCCCCCCCCCCCCCCCCCCCCCCCCCCCACCCCCCCCCCCACCCCCCCCCCCCCCCCCCCCCCCCCCCCCCCCCCCCCCCCGGTCAAGAGGCTGTCGGAGCAGGGTTGATTAAGATGGATGTGTGTGGCCCGGCATGAAGCAGAAAGTGCCCGTGGCCGCCCTCCTCCAATTCCCATCTCCGGTCTGACAGCTGTCTATAACGCTGCCGCCTTTACCTGTAAATTATACTAATGCACAGTGACAAGCCACAGAGCTGCGGAGGGAGCAGAGCGCCACTGGTGACACAACTGCCACACACACACACACACACAGACACACACACACACAGGAGACAAAGGGGACGGGTGTCTTGTAGCAGCACAAAGGTGATCCAGCCGAGCATGAGCGCACACATGTGCACGTACACCCTGGACTCACCTACACCTCAGCCTCCAACTCTTCTCTTTGAATATCAAGTCCGCTCCGGCGTCTAATGCTTCCAGGAAATGAAGCCTCCTCAAGGCCAGATCGATGGGCCGATGGCGGCCATGCATAATTTGAAAACCCTTCTACACGCACTGCGCGGTTTGGCTAAGAACCACGGCCAAGGTTTAATGTTTCAAGGTTTGCTTATGAGTCTAATTGTGTTTGGCATCCAACTGCAAGGAGCTCCAAACACGGAATGAGAAAATAAAATTCAGGAAGACGTCTGGTTGAGCTCGTCTGCAAAAATACAAACTTTGTGTTTTGTCTCAGTCATCGTAACGTGGCCGTCTTTTCATATTCCCCCTCTGCGATCAATGAAACTCATTACACAGCGGTAATTTGCCGCTGATTACACAGGACAAATATAGGACTAATTTATTTTCTAAATCCAAATGTAGAACATTTATTCTCCTGTTCTGTATCGGAGACAAATGAGCAAATAAAAAGTTGGCTGTGTCCTCCGTCCTCTCACCTCCGTCTCCAGGAACCGCCTCAAGGCCCTCTTCTTCTTGATGCTCTTGCGGCGAACGTACACGGCGACGCTGAGCCCCAGGATGACGATGATGAACAGACCTCCGATGATGCCGGCTGCTATTAGCGGCGTCCTGTAGAGACGGAGGAAGAGAGGAGGCGTCAACGCTGCTGAAACTTAAAGAAACTTAAAGAAACTTAAAGGCACTTTCAAACGTGACGCAAGATTCTCTGACTGAAATGTCGACAAAATTTAAATCAAGAGGTCAAACTCTGTGGATTTGAAGTCTTCGCTGTGTTTCACGTGTTTGCAGTTGGTTCTTGAAGTGGAGCGAATCCCTTCTATTTCATCTCAGCATCATTTATGTGAGTTTAAAAAGCTGGAGCAGGTGAGGAGTTAAAAGCACACATCCATCAGAAGGTGCCTGTGAATATGCCGGGGGAAACTCTTGCTTACGGCGAGTGTAAAGGTTGTAAGTTAAAAGCTCTTTCTCTGCACTAATGATGGCACTAATGCTTTTGCCATTTACATACCTCTTGCACTTTTGTCTACTGTTCCACTACCACTCAATTCTGTCCTTGTAACACTCTCCATCTTTATTCTTCCCCTTCTTTCCCCGCCATCTGTTTTCCATTTTTATTTCCACTCGTTCCTCAGTGCCACACTCTTCCTCTAACCCTCTTTTAACACAACACAACCACGGAGCATAAAATAAGACCTGCTTCTACCTGACACTCAAAACTCTATTAGCTGCAGAGGCCATTAGCAGCTAATGGAAGACTCATGTACCATGCAGCTGTGGTGGAGCAAGGTGCTACAGCGCTCGCCGTATCGATTGGGACGGACTTAAAGAAAGGGGATCTGGAAACGCACAAAGAGGCTGCGGGGCTTAATGAGATATTTACGACCATGTGGTGAATAGCAATGCAGCAGTTTGGAATGATTGGGTCGAAAGGGGGTCAAAGACAAGGAGAATCAACGGCAATCTCACACCGGGGAAACAACAAGACACCGAGGGGAGGAAAGGGAGAATAGAGAGACGAGAAAACACCAGAGAGACGTTTACATACAGCGAAAGAGACGAGAACGACGAGAGGAAGGACAACTGAAACAGGAGAGAGAGAGAGAGAGAGCACCTGGGTGAGAGAGAAGAAGGAAAAGGACTTCTTCTAATTAGGAGGAGAGGGTTCACAGCAGAGCGAGCGACACGGGGTCACCAGATGAGACGAGGGAGTAATGCCACTGTAAGAGCAACTGGCGACTGGAGACTCAGCAGACGTCTCCCAGAGGAGAAGAAAAAGCTCTCGTCTCAGTTTCCTCTGTTTAAAAACCTCCACCTCCTCTTTTTTTAAGGGTTCACTGGTTTGGTTGAAGTCTCATGAGTTTGTAGCTCTTTTGAATTTGCTCTAATTGTCAAACTCACGTGTTTTTATGGTTTTATTTGTTGCTGCATCTTTAGCCTACTTCTGTTCTTTCATCAAGACCCAAAAGTCCCTTCAATCCAATCAAGCTGCACAGACTCCTCACACTCTTCTGTCCTCTACACAGGCCCCATTGTTTTCTTTAAGATCCATGAATTATTCCCTGGGAAATCAGTGGCTAGAGTCAATAATTTGTAGTATCGTTAATAATAATAGTTTATAAATAACACGTTCCCCTCTGAGAATCAACGTTTCATGTAAGCTAGCTGACGCAGAGTCTCCAAAACCTGAGTGACACAAATTAGACATCGACAAGCAGCAAGTAATGTGTCAGATGTAAAACACACAAGAGACAGAAGACTTGTTGTTAATGAGAGAGACAGTTTGTAGTCGTGACTCTAAAGAGCGGCGGCCGGACGCGACGTCCATGTCGCCCGTTCCCACATTACAAATGAACCCGGACGCATCTTACCTGTCCATCATCCCCACACAATCTTGGAGCCTGTGTCCGATGCACCTGCAGAACAGACAAAGCAGAGATCGTCCATTAAGTCAGGGACAGGTTATGAGTAAACCTGGAGAGTTGTCTTTCTCCCACGTCAATCAGCTGTCACTGGGCAGCGACCTGTGGAAATGTGAACGGCGCACGAGGCCGACCACTCGTCAATATGACAGGAGGAGGCGCTGTTCCTGTTTGTTTCACGTGATATTTAAATGGATTCCCGAGTCCTTTCGAACTCCGGGCTGCGAAACCTGCAGGGAAATTAACAGACAACAGCCAAAGAAACTCAGAGAACATTTCACTGTCTATTAAAGATTCATATCTGCGATAGAAAGTGAAAGTGGTGCGGATCCAGGAGGACGACTTGTTCCTCCGTCTCCACTTTCACAGCTGAGTCAGGTGGAGACGTTTTGAGCGTGAGGTTCAGGAGCAGCTGGAGAAACAGCTTCAGGTGAGTTCAGGCGGCGTGTGGACGACAGAGTTTATTAACACGGCTGCTTTTTCCTTTAATACAGCTGCTTCTACCGGGCAGATGATAAGAGCTGTAGACCAGTTCCACCTTTATAACCTTTGTTTTATGCTGAAATCTTTGTTAAAACCTAAAAGCTGCTGTAATCAGTGTTTTAAATATATATATATATATATAATATCTCATTGTTGATCATTGAACCAAAGAGGAGAAACTGTCAATTTAGAAAATCTGCAGAACAACATACGTTTGTTTTGTTTACACCTGGTTTCTGTGTCCCTGCAGGTCTAATAACGTTTCTGATAAAATCATTAAATTAAGTCTGTTCTAATCCATTATCTAGTTTTTATTTTTAGATCTAAGAATGCCTTGATGATTTTACATGGTCTGCATTTACCGATTCAAAGCCGTCTCCCTGTGAATCAGCGTCTTTACCAGAATCCCATTCACCTTCTCTGTAAACAGAAGAAACACCTACTTTGCTCTTTTGTCCCCGTCAACAATCAAAGGCGGTGGAACGTGGAGCCGATCACGCTCTGATTAGAGACAAGTGCAGGTTTTAACATTAGGTAAGCAGGAAGTGATTAGAGCCGACTCCGAGCTGCTCATTAATTCTCGCTCCTTGAGTGGACGACTTTGAACAGCAGGGTAGACACAGGAGAGCAATTTTTGAATGCCTGTGTGTGTCTGTGTGTATGTGTGTGTGTCTGTGTGTGTGCGCACGGATACTGCAAGACACAACAAATTATAAAGCAAATTAGAAGAGCGAGCTAACTTTGGAATTAAATCGGTGACAACTGTGGCTCCTCTAAAAGTCGCTTTGCTGTCAATTAACTGGTGCACCAAATCGCTAATTAGCGAGCAATCAGCGGCCGTATCCACTGTGTGAGTGTGTGTGTGTGAGTGTGTGAGTGTGTGTGTGTGTGTGCACATGAGCGACAGCGTTCCCTGCCTCAACGAGAGAACAAAGAAGTGGGCTGTCAGTAAACACTACCTGCCTTTCACTCTGAAACCTGTGCTGGTTTTGTTTGTCTGTTTAATCGTCTTTCAGCAGCGCTCCGACCGCGTTGTCTCCGTCCTGACACTGACCTCCGACCTCTGAAATGTCTCACTTTGGCTCACACCCTCAAATCCCCGGCCTCAGCTTCCACCGGGATGTTAATCCTCAGCACGCCGCGGCCGGAGGGGGAGGGGGGGGATAAAACGACAAGGCCTGATGGAGGTGTTGTCATGCCAACGACAGATTAGTCTTCACGGCGTCAGAAACGTGTGTGAGTGAAATCTGTCATGTGGAGAATTATGACCTCACCCTCATCCTCTTTTCGGCTTTTTACCTTTTTCCAACGTTCTGCTTCTGCTTCCTTTGTCCTCAGCTCTCGTCCGTCTTTTTAACAAGTCTCTAAAGCTGCTCTAACATTATCAACATCTACAGCAGGATGGAATTACCTCCCTCGACGTGAGAGACAGAACACAAAGTCCTCCTCACTTCCTCTCTCCTGCCGTCTTTCTGTTGCTAGGTTTCAAGACTCGAAGTTTGTGTTGCCGAGACCCCCGATGAGACGAGAGTCACCTTGACCCTCTCGTCTCTGTGTGGTTTCCTCTGACGCTGTCCTCCCTGTTTTCGTTAAAAGCTAAAAGGCAGGAGGTCAAAGTCAGAGAGGCGAGTTTAAAAGATGAGCGAGGAGGAGGAGGAGAGGATGAAGACGTAAAGAAAGAGCGTTTGTTCGTCTGGAAGCTAAAGACCTAATCATGAGCCTCCGCATGTCTGCAACCCTGCAAATGAACAATATGTGAGTTCTACCAAACATCATCTCCATCAACTCCACTGACTCCAGGAGAGACACTTCCTTTTATTTGGATTCACCTTCAGCTTTTTAAACAAATCAGCTGTCATGTTCTCCAGCCCTGTTTGCATGTATTGATTTTACCTTCATTTCTATCAAGTCGGAAAATATCGAAGAGACAGAGAGCGACGGAGGAAAGAGGAGCGGAGGGAGAGAGAGAGAGAGAGAGAGAGAGAGAGAGAGAGAGAGAGAGAGAGAGAGTAAGTGTGGTTTTAATTATTTTTTTGATGATATAAAAATCGTGTTTAGAGATATTCTAGTTTAATTTTTTAACGCGTGGTCAATGGTTCAGAGATGAGAACGGTTTGAATCCTCTCATCTATCTCTTTACGAGAGCCACAAAAGAGTCTTAATTGCTTTAAGCCCTAATTTAAAACACCACGATCTAATTAGCCTAAAAACATTTTTTTAAAGTGCATCATCAATTAATAGGTTGAAGATTTCCTGAGTGCTTGTTTTTTTGCATGTTTTAAATTCACTTCACGAACAGAAGCCGGAGCTAAAACAATAAATGCTTATGTGTGAGAACCTGAGACCAAAGAAGGATTTTTGCAAGTTAATCACTCATCAATCCTCGATGTTGTTCTCCATTAATTAACAATTGATGAATCGTGTGAGTGCTGGACTCCTCAGTTCCCTCCTCCGCCTCCTGCTTGTGTAAAACCTCATTGTGTCTGACAGCAGCAGCAGCAGGTGGCCTCTTTAGTGCCGAGGTGGAGTTTCTTTTATTTTCTAACATCGCCGCACAGAGAGAAGCGTGTCCTGGAGCTGCACAAACTATAATCAGCTACATCTGAATTGTCAGAAGGTATAAATCAGCTCTTTGCTGGAGCAGATGTTTTGATTTGTGGCTTCCTGCCATCAGAGGAAAAACATGTATTTTCTATAGAAGCGCTTCTGAATGTAGGTCTTGCTCTCCTGCACCTCCTCCTCCACCTCCTCCACCTCCTACTCCTTCGTTAGAAACCTTTCCTCTCGTTCTCTCTCTGCTGCGCCCACCCCCTTTGACTCCCTGTCTCCCTGCACCCATCCCTTCACTCAGAGTTCATCCGCTCTGGCCTTAAGGATCAATGCATTCTGCCCCTGACCCAAGGGCCCCCAGGAGCCAGCAGCAGCTCGGGGAATCTGCACAAGTCATCTGCTCCCCCCTCTCTCTTTCCTTCTTTCACTCTTCAGCAGGGAGGTGCTGCATGTCCTCGAGGTCACTGGGGCGCCGTGCGGCACGTCTCCATGATGCTTTCAACAGCACAAACGCCAGAGGAGGCTCGAGGAAGTACAAAGACGAGCAAACACCTGAAAGAACAGTCGTGGTTTTGCTGCACAGACACACATCTTTATGCATCATCCCGCTCTTACCCCTGGGTGCAGTTGGCGTGGCAGGGATGACACTCGTTGTTGGCCTTGGCGTATTTGAAGATGAAACTGTTGGCTCCCTGCAGCCCGTCGGGGCACTTCTCCACGCAGTTGGGTCCATCTTTGAAGTGGAGACATTTCACGCACTGGTCCGGGCCCTGAGAGGAGAGCGGAGCCAGAGAGGAGGGAGATGAGAGGATGGCATTCAGAGGAGGAGGAGGAGGAGGAGGAGGTGGACAGGGGCAGAATAAAAAGAGGAAGAGGCGGAGGGTGCAGTAAAAGGATTAGAAAAGAGGGAGAGGGGTGAATAAAGATGATGGGCCGAGAGGTGAAGGAAAGCGGCGGGATAAAATAAAGTTAGGGAACATGGAATGGGATAAAGCAATGGAGAGAATGGAAATATAGAGAAATATATGAGAGGAGAGAGAATCAAATTTACACCCGGTGAATCATGTCAATTTGCTCACTTCCGACCGCGGCTAACGCAGCTAGCAGGACCCACATGAATCCCATTCAGTCATTTATCATGTGTGCAGCAAAACAGCCCAGAGTGTATTCCAACGCACATCTGTTGAAATCGTCAGAATGCATCTGGAATCAGGTCGTGTCAACGAACGGCACATCGACTGTGATGGAGGAGATGACAAGTGGTAACTGAGCACAAGCTCAGCTGCAGCCGAGTCATGAATAAGTCAGAGGGAGAGCAGTGTGTGTGTCTGTGTGTGTGTGTGTGTGTGTGTGTGTGTGTGTGTGTGTGTGTCTGTGTGTGTGTGTGTGAAAGTAGTGAAAGAAAAACTGCCTCAACTCCACGTGTGTGTGTCTGTGTGATGAAGGTGCTTGACTGAAGTTGGATTCCTGCAAAGATCTGCGTGTGCGTGCACGTGCGCTCTCTCTCTCTCTGTGTGTGTGTGTGTGTGTATTCCGGAGGCTTTGCCGCCGCGCACGGTTGCTAATGACGACAGCCGTGACCTGACGGACAGCTCCTCACACCGTCTGACACATTCAGACACACGCCATCAATAAAGATTATTCTCACTTTGCATGTTTGTGCCGATGCATGCGTGTGTGCGTCAGTGAGGATGCATACAGATGTCCGGATGCATTGGAGTGTGTCCGTGTGCATGTGTATCTGAGTGTGAGGGCGTCGGTGGATGATTGACTCCGCTGTTATTTACTACTCAACTGTGACCAGCATCTCAAAGTCAGAAGCCACTGTGCATCCTCAACGACTCTCTCTCTCTCTCCCTCTCCCTCTCTCCCTCTGCCTCTCTCTTCCTCACTCGCTCGCTCGAGGGACAGTCAGGAAAGGTTACGCACACAACCGCTAAATCCTGCTACACAAGTTGTGCAGCACATTAGATACAACTTTCTGTAAAGTGAACCAACCATGTGCTCGTCCCCCAAAACCAAATAAAAACACTTTTAAATAAAAGTTATTTCCTAAAAAAGCTGGACAAAGTAGTTTTTAATCACATCTGAGGGACTATTTCCTGCTGTGGATTAATCCACATTTGGTGCATGAGTGAGTTCCATGGCCCCAGGAGGCTGTTAGCAGGCTCTACGACACCAGAGTTTATACAAACATACGAACATGAACTTTTAAAATAGTTTCAAAGTTATAAATAATTTTTCTTTACATGAAAACCACTTCATCGTTTGGGCACGGAGCCCAAAAGGATGAACCACCGCACGAGGCTGCAGAGGGCGCTGTTGCTCAGTGAAAGTTACTTACTGTTGCTTTAACTTTTTATTAATTTTTGGAAAGTATAAACATTTCAAAGCACAAGTTCTTCAGGTTTTAGATTGACTCTGTTTATTCCTTTACACAGCAGATGTGTTTTACTTGTTGCTGATCCTCTTAAATGAAATATGGAAGTTGTGTTGTCACGTTTAAACTGTTTCCTTTTTTTACTCGGCCTGAAGAAAAATAATTAAACCTTTGCGTAAGAGAAATATATATTTTCTGCTCTTCTATCCCACTTAATCAGTCTGGACCTACGCACTCGTGCTCTCTGCCTCCCAGGTTTGGAAGTACTACAATGCAAATACTGAAGTGACTCCCTCAGACCGAGTTCTGTGGTCATGTGACATTTTAAAGGGGAATTCCAACATCTTGGAGACCTGCAGTGGGATCACATCCGAGACTCCAACAATGACTTTATGGGAAGGTCACAAACTAATCTCAGTTTGCTGTTTTGAGAGTGTGTGTGTGTGTTTGCCAAAAGCATTCCTCCTGAAGTAGCCACGGCAGTTTATCATTCCTCCCATTAACCTCCCGCTCACCTTAGCAAACACAGCACTTATATCTTCTGGAATCCTGCGCGCAAAACAGATAGACTCGCAGAGAATCAGGTGGAAATCCACTCTGGCACGCAGCAGATATGAGACTGTCTCCCCCAGAAAAATGAGAGGAGTGGTTCTAATCTAAATGGGGAAAGTCTACTTCTAGAGAAAGTGTTCTTAAGTGGGAAGGAGGCCGAAGTGGAGCGAGTGTGAAGTGAGTTCTTACCTGTCCGAGACATGTCATGGTGTTCCCATCCATCTGCTCACACTGGCTGTCGCACTCCAGACACACAGATCCGTTGGCGAACTCCCGCACTTCCCTGATAGAGATAGAAATCAAGAAAGAGATGCATGCATTATAGATTTGAGAGCGTAGCCACATTGAAATATTGATTAAGAGACTGCTGAGGGAAGATTTTGAAGTGCGCTGTGTGCATATGTGCGCTCGCTGAACATAGGAGCCCTTTGATTTTAAATCAACACAGCAGCGAGAAATCAAGGTTAAACCTTCATTTACTCATACGTCTCCACGATTCCTGCCTGCGCTGACAGAAAGAGTGCCCCCTGGCAACGGGGCACGGAGCTGCCCAAGACTATTTGGTCAAGTTAAAGGCTTAGCATGGTCAATATGCTAACAGAGCAGGCTCATGAATAACGAACAGCTTTTTAAATCACGGGCAAACCCCGCGGGGACGTACAGAGAGCTGCTGGGAGGGCAGGAAGAAAAGAGGAAGGGTGGTGGAAGAGGCCAGAGAGAAGGTGAGGGTTGTTGTTCGGGTGAGGAGTGAGGAAGAGGAGGAGGAGGAGGAGGAGAGCATGAGGAGGAGGAGGAGGCCCCCTGCGGCTCTACAGGCTCCGCCCCTCGCCTGAACGCTGCTTCACACGAGAAACACAAACTCAAGACCCAGTTTTCTGAACATTTCTCATGTGTGAAAACAGCTTCAGAGAGTTGCATGTAGCTCATTCCATGACGGGCTTCTTCTGAAGGAAGGGAGGTAAACAACAAAGCTCAATATTGGGTTTATACGCAGCAATTATATCGGCAGAAGCTGCAAAGAGCCTGAGGCCAAACTGTTGAATGCTTATACATCTATGCATGTGTGTGTGTGTGTGTGTGTGTGTGTCTGTGTGTGTCCATGTGTGTGTGTTTGCAGCCGATCTATAAATCTCTCCCTTGTTTGTCTCCGAATCAGAGCATTATCTTGGGATTCTGTTTTGAAGTGCGGCGCCCCCGGCGAGCAGAGCCCGGCTGCTGTCAATACCAACCGCTGCCGATCAGAAACACTTTTCACATCAGAGCGATCGATCAGCGGACGCACACACACACACACACACACACACACACACACACACCCTCAGTGGAGGATTCACCCGGTTACCAACAAGCCCCTTTCTCACAGCGCTGGGATAACGAGAGGAGAGGAACCCTGTGTGTTTGTGTGTGTGTCTTGTTGGGTTTTGCATGTGCGTGGAATAAAGATCCAACAGATTCCTCTTTGTGAGCTGTTTTTATATGATCTTGCAGCAGCAAACTCACATCCCCTGTGGGTGTTTTTGCATTTTCCACTGTTGAATATTAGAATAAATTCTCTCAGACTTTGTGCTGCTAAAAGAAACGAACACAGAAGAGAGACGTACGAGTGTATCACATTTAAGGGGCAACAGTAAAGAAGATAGGATTCTTTTTCGCTGAGTGTTGGTGTCACGGCGTTTTTGCACAAGGTGTCCTAACACACAGTGTCACGGAGCGTCCTCTTATTAATAATGTTTGCAGTGGCCTCAAAAGGAAATTCCCATTGCTCTCTTCACATTCCTTCTTTGTCTTCTTTCTCTCCCTCGTTCCAAAATAAATGAGGTTTCTCTCCTGGAAGCTCCATCCATGGGAATCCTTTAAAAGGGGGCCCGGGCGGCGAGGAGAGAGCTCCTTTGTTGCACGGGGTTAAAAAAAAACGCACACGAGGAGAATGGGTGGGAGACAAAGACCTCGGCGGCGGCGCTCTCAAGGGTCATTTCCATTCAGTCCAAGCTGTTCCTCCTGATTGGCCCCCTTCACGGCTGGAAGTGCGCACCAAGGCCCCGTCGGAGGGGGCGGCGGCCTGGCGGGGGATTAGCCCTGTTTTAGCTGGAATTTAAGCAGGACTGCGGCCACCGTTCAGACCGGAGCGCGGCCAAACCCACCAGAGCAACTTTTTTAATTAAACACTTTCAACGCCTCCATAATCTGCAGCCTCCCTCCTCCCACAACCCCAGCGGACGTCATCTCAAGCGCTCTCCTCGGCTCTGCCTTTGTTTTATTCAACAGACGTAGAAACTGGGGGGAATTAGTGCCGCTCCTCATTAAGAATGGAGACATAACGAGGGCGAGCGGAGGAATCTGGAGGTTTGGAAACCACCAACCCGAAAACATATTTAATGAGATTAAATCCGTCAACAGAGGAACAAAGGTTCAAGGTTAACAAAGATATTAAGATCATGTGCAGATGGAGTACAGTAAGATTTAGGAAACATACTGTTTATCACATGCAGCTGAATGTCTAATAGATATTGTTTCTTCTGTATATTTGCAAAATCAATACCTGCAATTTTCTGCAGTTTGCATGACATCATTTCATTTTTGTTTGTGTCTATGATAAAAAAAATTGGATTGGACATGTCTTTAAGTAATGTCCAATCCCATCCCAGGATGTCGTGTGCCTCCTGGGGCCTGCAGAGGAAAAGCATCAGCTTCCCCGATACACGAGACCAACAGGCCGTAAACCTCTCTCCCACTGCTCAGCGTTTAGTTCAGCTACAAATATTTATGACTCTGGAACTTTATTCAAAAGGTCCAAACGGCAGATATCATCTGGACTCATCGATTCCAAACAGCTGCACGTGAAAGCCGGCTGTCTGCATTTTACTCCTTTCTGTCTTGTAAAGTAGGAAAGTGCTGAAACAGTGAGTCTCTCTCGGCACTGGATTAGGGAGATGTTATATTTAGACACGCAGCAGCCTCCACTCCTAAATCCTCAGATAAAGTTCCACTTTTTATCACTGGTGACAGTTATTGAACCAAAGAATATCCAGAGGAAAACAAGGGTTTTGAGATTCTGAACTTAGCTTCACGTGATTGTTCCATAGTTTCATTTGAACTTTGTCTGACATACGTACGTCCTGTGGGAGGAGTCTACCTACACTTGACTCTGATTGGTTAGTTCCTGCTGCTCGTAACCACCTCAGTGATGCTCATTCATGAATCCTTAATGTTTGTGGTAAAGCAGTGGTTTTATGTTGTCGTCCCGTTGACCTCAGGCTGCAGCTTCGTCTGACTCACACACGTTTTATTTCTGGTTTTAGTCTCATTCACGTAAACACCCGCTGCTCTGTTTGTCACCACAAGGAGAATCGTTCACCCGACACTTAGCAAGTTAAACATCCAGGCGGCAAACACAAAAAGTAGACTTTCTGAAGAGCAAATCAAGTTTGGTGTTGGTTTGAGCGAGACAAGAAGAATACAGTAGCAGTCGCTCGGGTATAACACACATCTGACAGAAGAGGAAGCTGCTCCTTTTCTGCCAAAGATGCGTTTTTGAAGCTGTGTTTCTTGGCAGGAGGTGACTTCTTACAGCGGGCAAACCCTCAGGTTATAGACTTTTGATTCCACAGTCATGCCAGTGACACAAAGCCAGAAGTGGGCCTTTCCAATGTTACTTATAATACATCACAGCGACCGTATTTACAGTAGGGGAGAGGAGCGTGGTTCAGCAGCGCCCCGCCACGCGCCTTCCCCTCGCCCGCCTTCTTCAAAGCCTTCGCTGTGAGCTGTTTTTCCCGGCAACTTCAAAGCTTCCCTTCCACAAACGTTGCCGGGAAAAGGACGGAGCAACAAGTCAACATGACCGAGGGTTGCTCGCTCTCGCACGCCGCCTCCCGCACCCGTACGTGCACGCCCTCCTCCCTCCGTCCCCCGAGGGAAAACACAAGCTCGACTTAACCGCTCGGAGGAAAGTCGTCTTTTTCTCGTGGCAGGTGCTGCCGGTCTTATTTTAGACGGGCGCTTTCAAGTGGTGTGATGCACAGCGTCTCCTCGTTCATTCAAGAGTAGCACAAAAGGGCTGGAAAGTGAATCTACAAAGAAGACTTTCTCCCCAGGTGAGTTGGCACTGATCTTTTTGATGTGCCTCTTGGCAGCGCAAAGCACTGACCTGAATGTGATGATTCACACTGGAAACAGAGCAGCGGTGGTTTGTGAGGACTCTCCGGGGGCCACTGTCACAAATGTCACTCATTTCCCAAACTCAAATCTGTCGTGGAGTCGTAATAAGATCAGATACTTCCACAATGTATTCAAATTAATCTTGGACAATGGATGTAACACGCAGCTAAATGTTCCTTTTAACGGTTGGAGTTCACCGTGTGAAATCCCTTATTGGTTCATCTCATTACCTTCGAGCCAATTGGCAATTAGACTCTCCTCCTCCAGAGCCCTGGAGGATGTTTTCACTTCATTCTCATGCACCAGGGCCGTTTAAATTGAATCTACTTCCTCCACTTGTCGTGTGCGGCCCGTCTCCGAGGGGAAACGACGCGGCGTCCCGCAGCAACGACGGCCTGACGTTCAGGGAAACGCTCGTTCTTCTGAGTTAGGTTTCACAGATCGGCTCAAACGGACGACTCACCCTTCGAAGAGGCTGCAGGACTCCACGCAGGTGCGGCCTCGTCTGAAGTACCGACAGGAGAGACACTGGTCCGGCCCCGGGCCCCAGCAGCCGTCGTCCGAACACATGCCGTCACACACCATCCGCTGCTGAGCTGTGGAGACGAGGGAGGGACATGGATTAATGTGTGTGTGTGTGTGTTATAGCTGGGGGGGGGGGGGGGGGGGGGGGAACATCTGTATTCTCCACACCTCTGCAATTAAAGACCCACCCAGGATCCTAAGCCCTTTTTTTTCTGTTTGTTTTCATAATCGATGGCGCTCATTGGACTGGAGTGTCCTCCGTCTGTCGGTGAGTGACACACACGTCCCCGGTGAGGATCGAGCCTTGTGTCAACAGCTAAACAGTCAATGGTGGACAGAGGGGGGGGGGGGGGGGGTGAGCCTAATGAAGAGATTGATCTCTAACATACACACACACAACACTCATTAACTGGCTATTGATATCAACCGCAGCCTGGCAGGGACCAGAAAAACTACGGTGGCCCGCGAGTGTGTTTTCTGGTCTCTGTCACAGGGAGCTTGATCAGAAAAGACTTGATCAGAAAAGACTTGTAGCAGAAGTTGTCAAGGATCAAGTAGAATTATCGCCCTGTGGTTGAACGCCTCTGGTTCCTGTCTGCTTACATGTGTATATGAGGGAACTGTGACCTTTGACCTTTGACCTTCGACCACTGATATTTAATGTTAGTCTAATTGAACATTTGTACCAAATTTGAAAGGATTCTCTCTCTCTCTCTTAAGATAACGTGTTCACGCGTCAATGAACAGTCCCTTAAGTTTGTTTTCATCAAGATCCGTGAAATACTCTCAAGGCGATTGGCCAAGATGGATCTGCCACTTTGATCCAGATCCACCTTTAAATCTAACAGCGTCTTCTCTTGGCCCACGTTCCATCCGTCCAGGAGTTTTGTGTAAATCTGTTCAGAAGTTTGTAATCCTGCTGACAGAAACACAACCCCCTGGTGGACGCAGTAATAAAACTATTCTGTATCTTGTCTTCTCACTGAAGCTTCCTCTGTGGTCAGTTTCCACCATCTGCAGCCGAGCCACATGTAGCCTCCCGGCAGCGAGCGTAATCCACCGCGTGACGCATTAAGCACTTTCCTCCCAGGGAGCTGAACAAGGGCTTTCATGTCCAAGGCCGAGGAGCAGGAGACGCCCGTGACACCGTCTCCTTGGAAACAGGCATGATGGTGTGTGAGGTCGGGTGGAGCAGCTCACATGTGCGGTTTGGAAACACGGGAGAGGAAATGAGTTCAGGAAGACTTAAGTTACAAGAGGATCCACAAAATGTCCGGACTCTATTTCCAGGACATTTTGTAGAGTTCATTATTTAAATTGGTGCAAATGCGCAAATATTTGTGGCTTAATTTAGCAGAATTGGGACATTTATTACTTTTGCAGCGCAGCTTTTGTGGAGTTTGTGTTTTAATTAAGTAACTTTTTGCAGACAGAATGATTTAATACGCTGAAGTGTTGCAGAGAAGAATTAAATTAAGTGTTATGATCCTGTTTTTAAGAGATTCTACCTCGACAATCTGCCGATCTTTGCAAACAGTGAAACATTTAGAGAGGAGACTTGTCTCCATCCCACCGACGACACGGAACTCACTGCATTCTTTTGGATCTCGGTTGTTGCGGATCAGAACCTTCTGGCTCGGCGTCCTGAAGAGCGACGTCCAGTTGACGGTGTTGTAGAAACACAGGCGGCTGTTGTTGAAGATGTAGACGTTCCCGGCGCTGATCTCGTCCAGCGACTGGAACTGGAGGGAGGAGATCCAGCGCTGCTTCAGGATCAGCAGAGAAATACCACTTCCACTGCAGGAGGAGCAAGAGAGGAGGCATTCAAGGTTTAAAACAAGAAACAGTCAGGAGGAAAGAGCTGGACATGAAAAGGTGGGAGAAACAAAAGGGAGAGAAGAGGAAGTGAGGGTTTAAAAGACGAACATGGGAAAGGACAGAAGAAGAAAGAAAAGGTAGAGGGTGTGATGAAGAGTTAGAGAAAGTAGGGGAGGAGGTTGAGGGAAAGGAGGGAAATAGGACAGAGGAAGAGGAAAGAGGAAGGCAGGACGGGAGGAAAACAAGAGGACGTGGACACAGACAAAAAGAAAGAAGGTGGAACAATGCAGCGTAAAAGGAGAGGAAGATGAAGAAGATGAGACCACTGAGCCACATGTTCACACGCACCTGTAGAGAGCTCGGCCTCCGATGGTCGCCAGGCTGGAGAAAACACTCAGATCCGTCATGTTCTCCGGCCACGACTGGATGTTGAGGAAACCTACACACAGTTTAAAAACATTGAATGCACAAGTGTTCATCGATAAGTGATTTTCAATGAGGAGATGATGACAAAAGAAGCAAGAGGAAATGGGACAAGGAGTCGGAAGAACCCGTCCTACGAAGTCCTCGGAGAAGACGACGTACACTAATTACCAAGATGGATTTAATATTCAGCACAATTTGTCCGGTTGCACTTGGCTTTAATGACAGATTATATCAAATCAGCATGTGTGGAAATGACATTAAAGGGATGGAGCAGGAAACGAGTGGGATAGAGCAGCCATTGCTCTTCCTTATTGCTCTGGTTTTCATTATGAAAATGCAGTTTCACTCCATTAGGTGTTTGGCTCAACTGCAAGTCACAGTTTAATATGACAAAAGGGTTTGTATATGAGGTACCGCTCATCCCTTTAGGCCTCTTATAGCTAATGAATAAACACACACACACACACACACACACACACACACACACACACTGCTCTAGATACTGTGAGCATGTACAACTACCACACACACACACACCAGCAGCAACATAATACCCATCAGACCAGCTTTTAGATTTTAGCATCAGCTTCCATCTTTCCCGACGCCTCCGAGGCCTAATAGATTACACACACACACACGTACACACACACACACACACACACACACACACACACACACAGACACACACACGTTTTCCAAGGTGAGTCCAGTGAGGTGGTTTTTACCTGTGATCTCTTTCACGGTGCGGAACGCGTTGAGGCGCTCAGGGTCCAAAGGTCCGATACCGTGATACATGTCCCTGAAGTGGACAGGAAGCAGACACACGGTTAAAGTAAAGAACTTCATCAGTAAAACAACAAACACTGAAACACTGCTGTTCTCCTGTAGATTCATTTAATGCAGCAACACAATGTAAGACCTGCTCCAGCTCCCCCTGCAGGTGGGAGGCCTAATTCACATTTTTATCAGTGTGGTCAATATGAAAGTTGTGTGTGTGTGTGTGTGTGTGTGTGTGGTATCAGGCCGTCACCCACCCTTTAATGCCCGTGATGAGGAAGATGAGGTTCCCGTTGATCTTGGTGCAGTTGACGAACAGATCGATGTTGCTGGCGTCCACGGTCTGAGCCGTCTGCAGGCTGCCCGTCCCGATGCCGTCGCACACTGACAGATCACACAACACACACACAGTCACACTTTACCCCCCCCGTGTAATTAACAGTGTCGCTGCTCTCGCCGTGAACAAATCGTTTCAGATATATTTTCAAAGTGTCCTTGTGCAGCTCCGACCTCGTCTCACGAAACCGCTATTAGCTTTTAATTCTCCACTCTTCTATGAAAATAGAGCCCCAGCGTTTGGAGCGTGGACGAGGCCGCGGCCCCTCGCTGTGAAAGCACGGACCAATCCGCAGCCAATTCCTCGCTGTAATGAATTCATTACATCTGCATTAATTAAACTGGCGGTCTAGTGTGAGCCAAGTATTTCTGACAGAGACGGGGGGGGAGGAGCGATGATGAATCAGGTTGGCATTAAGTGGTGTAACCAGCTTTTGATAGTGATTTATACCAGCCAATTCCATATCTGAAATGTTAATTTGTTATCATTTCCCACAGTTCCTCGGGCTATCCCTCATTAACCCCTCCCCGCAGCGTGACGATGTAATCAAGAGATTAGCCAATCAGTGGGCGCCGCGGCCTCGCCGCCGTCTTCCCCTCCAAAGGGGAAGTTGCCTTTGTGAGAGCACCAGGAGGAATCTGCTGCCTGATTCCACGTTGTTATTCTTTTAGCCGACGCTCGGGACCAGTGAGCAGGTCAGAGAGAATCTCATCACGGGAACACGCTCACTGCTGTGAGGGTCAAACCCGTGACCTTCGTCTGGGCAGCATTTGTCATGTTCCTCCTCCAGGTCGTAGCCTGGTCCCGTCCGAATGAAGGAGTGCGCCTGCTGATATTTTGTGGGATTAATTCGAATCAATAAATCGGTCTTAAGTGTATTTATTGGAATTTAAACACAGCTGAGCTTTCTCTGTTAAAACATAAATTACTTTTCCCTCTAAAGCGTTTTGAAGTAATTCCTTGGGGCGACTGTTGATCCAGTATCATCACCGTTCGCTGAAAGCTATTAGATTAAAAGGGTTTAACCGAGTAAGCTCTTGTACATACAGTAAAATGCAGTGCAATGGAGGGAAGCCGGGGAAACGAGGGGAAAAATAAAACGTCTGCTGGCCGTAGCGTGTCCTGCGCTGCACCTTCCTCCACGTAATATAATAAAGCTCCATCTGTCGTCTGTGTACGTCTCTCTCAGACAAATCTGCAGACACTCCCTGGGACAACAAGCAATAAAACACATCATCATTCCCACTTTCATCAAAGCCGCGCTGCTGATGGAAGGTAAAAGTCACTCAAGGTGACACACTGACACTTGTGCTGCAGCCATCAGACCAAACAATGTGCCTCACACACAAACTGTTTCCAGACTGACTCATACATGTGTGTGGGTCACGGTTTGAATCCCTCTTAGGTCGGGGGTCTCTCTCTGTGGAGGGTACATGTTCTCCTCGGGTCTGCGTGTTTTCTGCTGCTTCCTCTTACAGCTCAAACACAATAATTGGAGACTCTTAATTGACCATATGCAGAATCACATGCACGGACCTGCAGCGTCACATCTTGAGGTTGTTTCTACCTCGGTCCTGTAGTTTGTTCGTCAGCAGCATAACTCACAAGCTACTGAATGAATTTCCACATAACTCGGTCGAGGGGCCGAGAGGGAACTCATAAATCTTTTGGTGTGGATCTGCAAAAACCACTGGATGCAAGAATGTTTAAAAATCTCTTGCAACACTGACAAGATTTTGACATTTCACTGATTTCCAAGAGAAATACATGGATCTCACTCGTGTTTTGAGGACTAACATCTATGAGTGTGTGGAACCAGGATCTAGTGGAT
Organism: Hippoglossus hippoglossus; assembly: GCF_009819705.1. Classification (NCBI taxonomy): domain Eukaryota; kingdom Metazoa; phylum Chordata; class Actinopteri; order Pleuronectiformes; family Pleuronectidae; genus Hippoglossus; species Hippoglossus hippoglossus. Next base: position 10,068,522 of record NC_047152.1, on the reverse strand, counting down.
TTAAATGGTGGTTTAGAAGTGGCCATGACGAAGGTATGAGCTCTACTGTGCCCATTTCAAAATGTACCGTCCATGCTGTCATTCTGCAGGATCTTATCAAAACCCTTGTTTTACCTTTGGGACAGATGTCTGTGCAGGGGATGCACATCTTGATGCGGTTCTCCTCCACCTCCATCTTGTTGCTGGGACACGCTCGGACACAGGAGCTGTAGTCCACCACGAAGTTATCTGCGGGATCCAGAGGCCGTGTTAATAACAAACGACTCACACTGTAGATTTCATCACGTGAATCCATTAAAATCACAGCGTTTCCTCCTCTAATGCTGAGAAATGAATCATCTTTTAATCACATTTGTATAATGATCAAGACTAATTGTGTATATTGCTCAGGGAAAGTAATGAACCATGTTTGTGTGCGAGTGCGGTTTGCTCATTTGAGGATCAGTGGAACTTGAACGTTCAATCTGTTGATGCAGCCTCACTTCTATCTCTGCTCTCTGACTCCACATCCAAAAGAAGCAGGACTGTTTTTTTTGTTCTAGCTGCCAGAAGCTGAAACAGACGGTGCAGCAACTAGTTGAGTGAGACACAATTTATTTATTCATGTCTGAGTCATTTATCTCGACTTTAAGTAATCGCCTGGAGTCTGATTTCAGGAAAGATGAGAGGATAAATGCTTCTTCTGCAGCGGACACCACGGCACAGACGATAAAACCTAATTATGAGCATCTTTGTTACTGCAGTGTTATGTTTCTGTATCTGTATCTGCTGGAGGAGACTTACGTGGACATTTCTTGACGCAGAAGGCTCCGTACGTGTACCTGGCTCTGGGGTTGTGCTCTAACTGAAAGGACGTGGGGTTGTACACGAACGGCTGAGGACACTGGGTCACACACGCGCCGCTGTCGTTGAAGTTGGTGCAAGCCTGGGGGAACAAAAAAAGAGAGAGCACCGAGTATTACAGCAGCATTTCATCTCTGCGTCACATGTGGACTTCTTTCACACCAAACGGGAGAAGAGCCGGAGCCGCTGATCCACAGCCGCGATGTAAACGCTGAAATGTTTCCCCATAATCCCCTTAAGTGTTTCTGTCGTCTGTGGCTACAGGCTGAGGCGACAGTAATTGGATTGGATGAACCTTTCTGTGAATTACAACCACAATATCCTCGCCACAAGTTGGCGCAACAGGAGGAAGTTGAGGTGATATTAATTGGAACACTGAATCACCAATTTGGTCTTTGAAGGGAGCCACTGCGGCTGCTTTTTTTACGGCCCGCGTAATGACAAACAGTTTGTCAGGCGGCAAACAAAGTGGATCGTTCTCTGTCGGCGAGGATGACAAACAGATGTTGCATGAAAGACATGGACAGAGTGAAGGAAGCTGAGGGAGGGAGGGAGGTGTCTGTGGAAAGTTCAAATGAGAAAAAGTAGAAGATGAAGGAAAGAGAGACAGTGTGTGTCTGTGTGTGTCTGTGTGTGTCTGTGTGTGTGAGACGTACGAAGCAGTCTGTGTCCTTGGGACCCGAGCAGCCGCCGGCACACTCGCAATGGCAGCAGTCGCTGACGTAAGGCCCGAAGCATCGACCGTCACACTGCTCTGCACACACCGTCTTTGTCACTGCACAGGAAGAGAGAAGACTGAATTTTAAAGGTCTGACACAAACACAAAAGTTCTCACACGTTCTCGACACCGCCGCCCTCTCGCTCTGCAGCCGCACGCCGACAGCATCGGATGTGGAGTTCAGGCCGTTAACACATTTGACATTTTACTCAAGAGCGAGGTCTTTCCCTTTGAGAGCAGGACTCTGGTTTTATTTCAAGTTCAGATTTTGTAACGCTCTCCACAGCTTGTTTGAGACACCGGCTTCTTGTCCGTGTGCTTGAAGGAAAAAGAAGACGACACCTTCCTGAAGCAGGAACCAGCAGGTCGCTGGGCGTCTTCTCCTCTCGCGACCTTGAACGACCCTCTTCTCCTCAAACTGTTCCAGCGTCAGCTCAGTGGGAAGTTTCTCCTACATGAATAAAGTTTGGGCAAAAATCTACCGAGCCCCTCTGATTCACCAAATCTGCCTCTCGGCCAACTGGACCCACACAGTCCAACTGTGCTCGTAATTCCCAGAAAGCCCGGCTTTATCTGTTGCCGTGCCAACTCCTGTGGAAACTGAGCGTTTTGCCTCATTCTTTGAAGCAAACTGCATCCGTCAGTGTTATTAGCGCGGCGCTAACACTTGGCTTGTACCTAAGGTTGCTCCAGCCTCCCTCATATTAGCGCGACAGTGGGAGATGCGGCAGCCAGCGAGTCAGCAGGAGCTCGGAGCTGAGGCATTAAAAACTGCTGCGCTCACTATCTGTCGGGGCTGGAAACATAATGATGCAGGAGAGAGGAAAATAACAAGGCTCTGAGTCTGTGTTAGTGAGAGGAAAACAGCCTCTCAGTCTGTACAACCAGATTAAAACATCCTATAATTATAACCACCACTAACATTTCTCCTGCTGCCCTCGTTCCTCTGAGGTTTTATTAACGCTGCTGCTGCTGCCAAACACAAATATTGTACTATTCCTTTATCTTATTTAACTTCAGAGTTCTCACACAGCCCCCCCCCCAAAAAAAATAATAATAATAATAGATCTAAACAGATTAAAGCAGATTACAGATTAATTTAGAGCAGATGCTACAGGAAGCTCGATTCCTCTCAGCAGATCCAGTAAATACAGGAGGTCACTGACAGATTTCATTAGCCTGGATTTAAAGTTTAATCACAATCCTGTTTCAGAAGGTCCCCCCCCCCCCCTTGAATCATTGGGTTTTTGTTGCATATATTTAATGTTATTTCTACTTTGATGGTGTTTTTTTTTCGTTTCTGTGCAGGACTTTGTGGCTTTGCTCTGGGAAAGGTACGAAATGAAATAAACTTTATTTACTTATGTGGTTGAACTTTTCCTTCAAGTGACACACATATGACTAAGTGTGTGTGTGTGTGTGTGTGTGTGTGTGTGTGTGTGTGTGTGTGAGTGTGAGTGTGTGTGTGTGTGCGGACTCACGGGTCTGACACTGGTCTTCCTGATGCCCCCAGCAGCGTCCGTTACACGAGCGATGACAGCGTCTGCCTGCAGAACACACACACACACACACACACAAAGCACATCAGGCAACTCCTCAGCAAACTTCACATTTAGTTTTGACACACACACACACACACACACACACACACACACACACACACACACACACACACACTCACGCCCTTAAAACTTCCCCCGCCCGCCGACAGTGACAGATCTGTTGACTCTCCTTCGCTCGTCCGACAGTCGCCCCAGTTACCGTGGCGACTTGCACAAATGAGAGACAGGCCTGGACTCCCCTCCGTCAAAGCGCTCGCACAGACAAAGTGGGAGCTGACGGAGCGCTCGCAGCCTTCATGTGCCAGTCTGCCGTCATCCAGACTTAATTGACTACGGGTTAATTACACAGTAAGTGGAACAGAGCAGCAGATTGTCACCCTGCCCCTTCAGCCACTCCCACAGTGGGGCTGTTAATGTTAAATACTAACTACAGCTTGGCAGAGGGCCCCCCCATTTGGCAACCTCAACTCCCACTCGCTCTCTTGTCATTTTTTGGCCCACCTCCTCCGTTCTTTGTTGCCTTTTCTTCGTCCTCCTCCTCTCACGCTGCCATCTCATCAACACAATAGCAATTTATTTTACACGTGTACTTTAAAAAGTCTTATTTTAGAGAAACCGGCTGGCAACACGGTGCCGATTACGTTCTGCTCAGGTTGTAGAACAAAGAGAGGTCGTGGTGTACAGGGGGCGATGCTGTAGGAATAGTATTTATCTTTCCACGTTTCCCTCGCGTCTATTCTCGCGTTTTGTGCCTGAAGACTCCTCTTCAGCTTCCTCGCCACTCCCTTAAAGTGAGCAAGAAGCTCGCCATAAAGAACGTGCAGAGAAGTTGGAGAGGCTCCGTCTTTAACAGCCGCTTTCTCTGACAGGGAGTGTCTGCCGCCGGATAGCGATGCCTGTAATGTCCAGAGCAGAGCGAGCTGAGGGACTGCAGGGACCACGGGAGAGGGGCGAGGGGCGATGGGCGAGGGGCGGCGGGGGGGGGGGAAGAGGGCAGCTTCAAACCAGCTGTCAGATTCACTGAGATTTAAGGCGAGCGCAGCAGACAGCAGCTCCATGGGCTTCGCTGCAGAGCCACCACAATGGAGAGGTTCACACGCTGATCTAACACTATGTGATTTTGCTTCCAAATGACCACCAGGCAAACAGAATGAATAAAGAGGGAGAGGGCACCGCTGCTGCTGCTATGTGAGCCTTCGCCATCACATTTCACACAGCAGCGTTTTTTGATTTTCATCCAAAGCTACTGTTTTTGTACTCACATCCCAGGTTGCTGTTGTTGGAGGGAACCACCAGCAGCTCGGCCTGGGGGTTCTTGATAATGTCACGCCAATGGATGGTGTCGGCGTGGCACAGGAATTTGTTCTGGTCAACGTAAACACCCCCGTTCAGGATCTCTGCACAGAGAGAGAGAGGAGAGACATGAGCACATAGGCGTGGATATACAGTACATGTACATGGAGGCAGAAAATCAATAGCTCAAGGTGAACTCCCATCGCTCCCACGTCTCAAAGTAGCATGATGCACACCGTGTTCCTTCACGTGCATCTGAGCATGAAGATGAACGAGACACACGCTCTCACTCGACAACATGTTTCATACACGGGCACTTCACCCAAACATCCATTTCACAAACAGCCCCATTATGCATTCAGAAGGAAAGTATTTTTACTCAGCTGGAGAATTAGAGGTAATGAGTTTGAATGCCACTGCCAGACATCGGATCCTCGCTGAGTTAATTAAAACTGGAAAAGTAAACGGCTGCGGATACGGGAGCGTTTAGTGAACGAGGACTGGTGTGAGTCCTGCAGCTTAAACGCTGCGTTACATCGGCTACTGGTTGTTTAAATTGAAATATAGGGAATGGCCTTAAATCTCTCGACCTGCTCCACACGCCTCGATGTGAGTGGGGGGGGGGGGCTGTGGTGCCGCTGATATCTGCTTAATAGCACAAATATGGAGGAGTGGCTTTCACAGATGCCTGCACATGAAGCACGATAACAAACACTAATCTCTCCCCCTGCTGCTAATCCAGGTTTTGGAAACGGACACTGAATGAAATGATGCTGCGGTAATCCCCCCCCACCTCGCTCTGAAGCCGTGACCTGAGGCAGAAGAGAGACGACATCCCCCCCCCCCCCACCTCCTCCTCGCTGGTGACTCTTCCTCCGGTGTATTGTTTAACCTCGCTCAGGGATTTAGATATGATTCCCTTCCCCTTCAATATGGAGTACCGCCCGGATTCCAGGAAAGCACTTGTCAGAATAAATGAAATTTGATATTAAAAAAGGGAAAAGTGACAATGTGGTTGAGATTAGAGCTGGATTATGTGAAGGTAAAGAAGGGGTATTATCTCCCCGGGAAGATTATTAACAGTGATTGAGTCACAGGGACGATTCAGAGGCCGGGAAGCGAACGTGCGAGCAGGAAGCTAATCATCACCATCCGACACCCTGATTAAGGAAGTGGGCCTTGGTGGAGACGGGGACATTTATTCAAAGTCCTCTTAGAGGTGACACGGCGCTCCGTCTGCCCGCTGAATGGCCTACAGCCGCGGCTTCATGTAATCATGTTCCCGTCACAATGGACGATTTATCAGGGGGTGTTTTACATTCATGGATAGTGGATAGAAAAAAATGGACAGGCGGTGCTTTATTCAAATAGCACGTGGAGTGCAGTGTCAGCAGAAATAAGAGGTGGCCGATGTGACAGAGCCTTGACTTTATATCTGAGAATAAACTGAAGACACATTTCATTCTCTCTTTTGTCTTTAAAGCATCTTCAGATTATATATAGATGATGTACATCCACTAAAATGTTTGACATTTCCAGTCAAATCAACGTTCCAAGGCAAAAGCAATGATTCATAAGGAAAGCCAAAGGTTTCAGCTTTCAGAAGGTTTTTATCTCATGTTTCTATCTGCTGAGAAATAAACGTTTCAGAGCAGAAGGGCTAACGTGATGTCGTTTTATTCAAATATTCATACATGATAGAGAACATTACGTTAGAGTCAGTGTGGCCAGGCAGGAGATCCTGACGTGAGCGGCCTCTGGTCTTCAGCTGTAATTTTAAAAGTGAAGAGAAACCTACTGACCACGTTGCAAAACCCTGAAGCTTCAGAGAAATGTTTTATGTGACGTTAGACCACAGACTCAGCAGATGTTGTCTGGTGGTTTGTAGCAAGAGATTGAGGACGGACGATTCACATGGCTGCTCGGCTCTGGAGGGGCAACACCTGAAAGACGGTTTGAAGACGGTGGTTCAACACTTGCACCTCGACACCATGGCTCCACGCTACCCTCCCCTCTGCACGCTCTTCATAGCGTCCCGATCCACCCGCCGTGCTCCTCGCCACCGCACGAGCTGCCACCGCCGCTGCTCATCCAGCCGAGTGCACTAGCTCTTCCAGTGGGATGACAGGCCTGTATCAGGTGGTCATTCATTAACACTCCAGCGCTCCTCCCGAGTATCATCCCAGAGTATCACCTCCTCCCCCCCCCCCGCCCTCCCAAAGCTTCGATCTTCCCATCAGGTCGGGAGATATACAGCCGATCCCCCGCCGCAACACCCCCCCACCACCACCACCACCACCTCTGCACTCTTTGATTCACGAGGCGGCCGTAAAAGCTATTGTCCTGCATCGGAAGAAAGGAGGACATTAAAGAGAGGGAACAACAGCACGGAGAGAGAGAGAGAGAGGGGCGGTTAAAGCCCGGCACAACAAAACTGAGTCCGTTATTTAACGGGATGATTCCCAAACTTTTTAGATTCTTACTTTTCAAACTATATCCATTTGATTTAGGGAGTAAAACTACACACTGACAAGATGATCAAAGTCTTTTTAACACTTAATATGTTCATAGATTTATATCCAAATGAACAGAACGGATTCGGTGCAGAGTTTAAGGGATTGTTGGGCGAAGGTTTGAGATCTACTGAGTCACATTCTAGTTTTGCATTGTCCCCCATCACGTTTTAAATCATTCAATCAATGCTTACAGGGTCGTTCAGTGCAGAACATGACAGTAAGACCGGCAGGAGCGAGGTGTTGTTTCTTTGGGAAGCAGCAGCTTGGAGGCAGATTTCAGACTTTACAATATTAAAGATAACCTCCTGAGTTCCTTTAAGTGATTCTACATTTCCATAATAGAAATAGCAATAGCACTTTTTCATTTTAATTGAATTCTGCTCAACCAAAGAGAAATGATTTGAGCTGAAGAAAAGCAAAGTGGGAGGACTGCGGAGCTCTCACTGATGCTATCGTGCAGCTCTGCACCGTCGACTGAAAAACGCTGCTTTGATGAACTTTGCCGCTTTTAGAAAACGGACACAAAAGGAAAGTCCTGTCTCCCGTCTGATCGCCTGTGTTCCACCGAAGCCGTGAGTTCAGCCGGGTGCCTCGCCGAGCTCCTCGCCGAGCGCCTCGCCGGGTGACACGCTTCCCAGTGATGCTGTTTTATGTGTGCACGGGGCCACCGGGGCCCGGCTGCCATATGCTCAGGTCAAGTTTGTTCTAAACTGTTTCTGGTGCAGAGTTTTGCTCCAACTCTCTTGGCGGTAAAACAAAGAGTCGCACAGTGACGGAGGAAAAAGAAATGGAAGCAGGAGAAAGTTGAAATGTCTGGTTGAATCAGAGATTAGATTTGAAGTGGAGCTGTGCAGCGGAGGATGAGTTCGTCACTGGAGGAGAAGATGGATAGAATCTGAGAATCTCATCGTTTAAAAGGGGACAATCTGACTATGAGTTAATGGATTTAAGTTTTAGAAGTAATTTTACTGCCTTTCTCCTTAAAACGTGTAAAAGTTAGGTGAAAAATACTTAATTTAAACTTAAATGAACACAGGAAATCCTGCTGAGCAAAGCTTCCAACTTTTCCAGAGAGAAAACTGGTCCGAGAAATGTTGTCGTTAAAATGGACAAATGGATCCTCACCATTTACGAAAACACAATTGTTATATCAGGTAATCATACACTAATGAAAGCAATATTCAGAATACTAATAACCTGGATAAAAGTAAAAACTAATTGTATTGTGTCACGGTTTCCCTCTCTGCTGATCAGCACACAGGAAACAGACGGTGGGCTCTATATCACACTGTTTACCTGTTGGTCACGGCTGCGTGATTCCAATCTTGTTCCTTTATTATTGTAGAATAATTCCACACAGAGTCAATCTGATGATTTACCTGCTGTTAGTTTGTCTGAGTGGTCGACAAATGAACTTAGTATGGGGCCAAAATACTGGTTTTAAATGAAATCTGCAGATGTTGGGGACGCGGAGAAGTAAATAACCGTTTCTCATCCTGCACATTGGAAACACATCCGTAGAAGAAAGCTTTTATTTCTAGATGGTGAATGGTGAGGAGAGGACGATATCCCAGTGGCCCTGAGTGATCATGTCCAGCTATAAACAGAGATAAGAGCGACACAGGAAGAGGAGAAGGTGCGTGAGATATTTATTGTCCACACACACACTCAAATTAGAAGCTAAGGGCCAATGAGCAGAGACGATCCGGTGCTAAGTTACCTCTGCAGCCAATTAAGGTCATTTGACTGTGGTTCGGCCGAGCGAAGAGCCCGACTCTTGAAATAGTTTCTAGGCGGTGACGGCCCCGGCACCAATCAGTGGCCACGGCTCTGCAGGGAGGCTGCTGACGAGCTTTCATCCGCGCTGCTGGCCACTCGTCCCACATCCCTTTCTCTCTCTAATTATGCTGATGAATAAGGCTGTAATAGTGATCTGTCCTCGAGTGACGAGTCCCCCACTTTGCCGGTATTGTCTCGTCTCTGGGGCGGCGGCGTCACGTAGCAGAGAGCTGGAGCCGAGCACGTTTGGGCGATTCCCCCGTTCGCCTTTTTGATTACTATCATCTCTCCAGCCTCCCTGCACCCCCCCTCACACACGCCCGGCCCCACGACATGTGCTTCCTCTCTGGGACCTGCTGAGCACGGGGGAACAGACAAATGGAGATGATCACTCTTTCTCTCCACACCCTGCTGCACCTTCTTCCTCCTCCTCTCCTAACCACACACACACACACACACACACACACACATGGAAAGCCCATGCAGACGTCACGTATGTGAAACAAAGCCCCTTTGACAAACACCTCCTGTCCCACAGCAGAACGCACCCTGGAGCTCGGCTGCATCATTTCCACAACGCCTGGCGTTTGTTGGAAGAGCTGAGGAGTTAAGTCGAGGGCTTTACCTCTTAAACGCCAATTAATCACTCCGAGCTTCAGAGAGAAATGTAAAGAGCCCCGAGGGAAGCACCTTTCGCTGCTTTATAGAAACGCCGGCAAGATCCAGTGTGCACGCGGCCTAGGCCGTAAATTTCCTTGTTTCATAAATATATTTTATGGTTTTCTAGTCAGATACAGATTTTAATTTGGTGCTGCTGTTTCCTCCACAGTAAATAAATCTGTTATTGTTAAATTCTGGATGCAGCTAAAGGTTCCACGTTGCTGCAATCACTGAATGTGAACACTTCCTGCTCTCGTTTCACATTAAAAGCCTCCCAAAGGTTACAATGGCCTGAACGTGAAGCCAGAAGCCTCTTGGATTGCCCTTTTATTGTGAAATATCTGCAGGTCTTTCACTGACAGAAGCAAATTTGAACCAACTGGAATGAGTCAGCGGGTAAAAAGAGTATTTTTGTTAAAAAGTAAAACTCTGCAGATGCACTGAAGAGATTAATGGTGCAGAAACAATCCTTTCACAGTGTTTTTCTGTTTCCATGGTTTTACTGTCGACCCAGCAGGCCAAAGCTTTATTTGCAGACTTTTATTCCAGCCTATGGTATCTAAGAGAAACGTAAACTCTCCGCAGTCATTTACATGCATCAGTTGCTGGTGCTCTGTGTGGCCTGTGACACAGCGCCGACAGCTGGCATGACAGAAGGTGCCGAACTGGGGAACGAAACAAATTGCCTTCATTTTCTTAGAGTGCAACCTCTTCAGGGAACGCCGATGAGCATTACTGAAATGGCGACAAATCTGTGACTCTGGAAAATAATGACTCTCACGAGAGCCAGAGGAGTAAAGTTACGGCGGCGGTGACGCAGAGAGATTGTGTTCGCGCCCAGGCAACATTTCCAATTGCTCTCGGATAACACGGACAATCACCTGTAGAGATTACGAACCTCAGAGAGGGAGCGAGGGGGAGGAACAGTGGACAAACGCTAACAAATAACACGATTCTACGCAGAAGTTGAATTATAGCTCGAGCGGCGTCCGTTTCGAGGCTTTTTCACACCGGCACTTTGAACTCCTCACACGTATAGGAGGCAACGAGAGAACGCTGCAACTCGAGGAGTAGAACCGAGGGAACAGTAAGGAGCTCAGTGTAAAAATCGCTTTTATCTTATGGCTGCAATGCTCATAGAAATACTGACTCTAATGAAACACACCGCAGCAGAAAGGAAACCGAGCGAGAGGAGGCTCACACACAAGTGTTTGTGCAAATTCAGGCGTGCACCTGCTAAATATCTTGAATTTAAAATGAAGCCAATTTACAGTAAGAAAGAGAAACCCCACAATGTGAGGTAAACACATGACTTGAGCAGGAAAACAAGTAGCGGGTCCCAGAGGAAACCCCCCCCCCCCTGTCTGTAATTGTGAAGCACTCCACTGTACACTGTACAGTGCCTCCAAGCATGTTTACTCTAAAGACGCAAAGAAACCGCAGGGGCTGCAGAGAAAGAGGCTGCTTGAGTGAGAACGACTTCTCAAATCCCATGAATAAGTGTAAAGTCTCCAGACTGCAAACAAGCCGCCGGTAGATAAATGGCTGCAGATTGCTGAGATAATAGAGACAGTAAAAGGCAACTAGTTTTGCCTCGAGGCGCAAAAAAGAAAAGCATCAGCAAAAAACAAAGGGTGTTTGGTGAAGACGAGTGACCAAAATGAAATGAACTTCTCAGAGTGCAGCGCGAGTAGCCGCTCTTTCCGGGAGAGGAAACATTTTGCTCCTGCAGTTGCACCTTTTATAAGGAGCTGCATTATTCACACACCTAAAAAGCTGACAAAGGGTCGCGCTGTGTTTTATAAATGATACAATCCTTACAAGCAAATCCACAGTGGCTGCGGGGCCCCTGACTTGAGGAGAACTTATCTGATCTTCACGGAAAGGCGGAGGTGGGTCTCCAGGGTCCCGTTTCCACACTTCTCCATTATTAGCTCTGCCAGCCAAAGAGATATTGTGCCGGGTGACAAATGGGAGAGGAGCGCTAGGGCGCAGACAGTGCGGGGGAGGTCCCCTCCATCTCCCTCCTCCCCCCCCGTCTCCCACCATCCAGTGCGCCGCCGCCGTGTCCTCCCTGATAACCATAATTGTGTTTTAAAGCCCCTGATTAAATTTTGCAGTCTCGAATGATATTGTTTCGCGATGAATCCTTATGAAAAATGCCTCGTGTTAGGAGATTATGGAAGCTGCGCTGAAGGAGGCAGATGACACTCTATTTTTTCTAACTTATAGCTTCGACGGATGCTAAATGAATCCCTGCCATCACTCTTCCTCTCCTCCTCCACCCACTCCGGCTCCACCCGTCCGCTCTCGTCTCTGTCTTATAAACAAACACACACACACACACACACGTTCACACCCCCTCCCTGCTCCGCTCGTCTCTTTCCAGAACAAGCTGCAGGTTGCACACACACACACACACACACAGGCGGAGGGTGAGTTTTAAAGTTTAGAGGAAATGTAACGTGAACAACGGAGGGCTTCGTTTACAGGAAGATTAATACGCAGGAAACCAGAAGGTGCATTTTCATATCCTGACTCATTTGACTCATGGAAACAGTTTCTGGATGGTTCCTGTCGTGTGCGTCAGTTCTTATCCCGCTTGGGTTTGTTCAAGTGATCAGTACTTTACAGGTTCTGGCTCCGAATGACGTCACCACGCAAGATGGAGGCGTTGGTATCCCAGATATTTAGGCTTCATTTCTGGGTGGTGGGAGGAGGAGGAGAGGGGTCGTCCATCTTAATCATTTTATTTACAGTGCGTTAGAAAACAAACTGAAAGGATAAAGAAACGTCTCCAAACTTTCCCCTGTTCCTTCACTTCACTGTAATGATGTAAGTCACCTGAGCGTCACAGCCCCGGTGAGGGAGGCAGATTTTTTTTTTTTATGTTTTAGAGGTGACACAAAATGCAATCAGGACGAATGAGAAGGCAGCAAATTCAATAATGGAGGCAAATGAAAATGGAAGTGGAGACTCTGCACTTAAGGTGGGACGGGCTCGCGGCCCTAATAAGCCCTCTTCTGTCACCGCTTCCCTGCATCTGAATTAACCAGAGGCCCTCCAATCAGCACGGGCAAACAAAAGAGCCAGCCAAAGAGATGGGGGCGCCGCTGAATACTAATCAGCGTAACGAGCAGCACTGGTTTTCGATGATCAACGCCACCGCGCACACTCCTGTGTGTGTGTGTGTGTGTGTGTGTGTGTGTGTGTGTGTGTGTGTGTGTGTGTGTGTGTGTGTGTGCCGGTGGAGGCATCAGTGCAGAAGATATTCGCTCTACAATTATACTTTGTTGAAATTTGGTTTAAAAGGTGCAAGCTTTTTAAGGATCAATCTGAACATTTTAGCAGTTATGTGGTCTTTTTGAAGTTTGAGAGTTTTTAATAAGTCTCGGGGACCCAGAGGTCAAAGCAACTCACTCATCAAACAAATTGCCAGGTGCCGTCTCCAGCCGGCACAGAAGTGCTGTGCCGCCATGTTTTCCTGCAGCCGCGGTGACGGGTGGTTTGAACAGCAGCGGGCGGCCCACTCTCCGTTATTGTGCTGCAAATAATGTTTTTGGTAAAACTGCCCAAGCTGAGAACATGAAAGTAGAATTTAGAGGGCACTGTGCACGGACCGTCGGGGGGGCCATCAAGACAGTGAAGCTGCTGAGCAGCTCGCCACACAACTTGAAATGTGGGCTATTATTAAATGTCCACTCTTGAGTCAGGAAACAAAATATTTTAAAAAAGGGGTTCCTGGAGAGCGTTAACGTGCGTGTGCAGGAACACACGCCGCTCGTCCGACACGCGGTTTGTTATTCAGATTGGGCTCACTACATATTTTCATGGAGCAAAGCGCTGAAGAAGTGTTGGAAACAGAGCTAACCCTCCGCATTAGACCTGACACTTACAATGGGCTAAATGGGCAATTTGTCATTTCCTGGCACAGAGCTGCAGCACTCATCCCCCCACTTGGGTAGTTTGAGACACACGGAGACAGACACACACACACACACACACACACACACGCACACACGCAGACACACACACGCAGACACACACACACCCCAGCAAATCAACTATGACCAGTGAATTGCCTCCATCTGGTTCGATGGTACACGTAGTGCAAGGTTCTGGGCCTCGGTCCAGCTCACGTCCACTCCAACGTTTTTTAACTTCCTCGTCTTCTGTGACTTCTCCTGCAGATGCTTTGCTCAGACATATTCGTCGGTGGTGATGATTGGCTGCACTCCACATGCCGATGAGGTCGACAGATCTCCACTGGGGCTTTTTCAAACTGGAATAGGAAATGAAAGTAAAATGGTGGATCTCAGCTACACGTCGGTGGAAGTTCTTTGTCTTTGTCGTGGATCCAGAGGTTGTTTGGTTCGACCCCGAGTTGAGTTTCTGTCGAGGAGCAAAGTGAAATCTCACAGCTCGTAGTCGGGATCATTTACAAAAGGGAGAAAGTCAAGAGTAAATCTAATGAATTGGGCTCTAACGAGTGAGTTTGATGAAGTCATGGTTATTTGGTTTGATTGGGGGGGATTTTCCGAGGCCTGCCGGCTGGAAACGCTGACTCACTCAGCCTCTCTCGCCCCGAACAGAACCAGTGGAGTTAGAGGGAGATGAGCCGGGAGGACGACAACAAAAGATTAGAAAACTTTAAACTGTGTCTGACCCTCGACTTTCTCACTGTCTCGTTTCTTTCACATAATTACTCTCAACACTTACTCTTTCAATTTACTGAGTCAACGTTTATAATCTATTCGTTAACATTTACCAGATATTTCAGTTCTTCAGAAACAAGCTCATTAATGCCTCGTTCTTATTCTCATTTGTCTTCTTCTGCCTTGAGACATGTAGGATTCTCATTCACCTGTTGTCTGTCCATCTGTAAATAAACTACAACATCAACAGAAACGGTTTTCAAGCCAAATTTCACACTGAGCTGATTTAAAAAAAGAATCATCTTTCGTCAGGTTCCAATTTAAAATACAGCATCGCTCCAGACGGGACGTAAATGAGAGGAGGACCAGCGAGTCTGCAGGAAAACAGCAGGTGATTGTGACTGTAATGGTCACCGGTGTGGGGTTGAAGAAGTACCGACACAGAAAGCGTGCTCCTGCAGGATTAAAATCACTAAGCAGTGATGGTAGTATTAAAATCCCACCACCTCCTCCTCCCTCGCCGAGAGGAATAAATCCAGCCTGAATGGGGCTTAAGTTCCCCTGAGGGAGATATTTATTATCGTCTCTCCCCGATCTCTGCTGAGACGAGCTCAGAGGATGTATATACGTAAGTCTCTCTCTATGCCGGGAAACTGAACTTAGCACATCGATGCAGGTTGTCGGTTTTATTAGAAGCAGAAACTTTATTACCTCCAACAAGGAGGTTGTGTTTTCATCCCTGTCCATCTGTTTGTGAGTTTGTCAGCAGGATTATGCACAAAAAACAAAATACTCAACGGATTTCAATAAAACTTGGTAGAGGGATGGGACATGGGCCAAGATTTTGAATTCTGGCATGGAGCTGGACGACGGGAAGCATCCAGGAATAAATGTGGTAAAAGAGGCTCATCAAAGATTTGAATGACTTTCTTTAGCATTGTGAGATAGGGCCCTAGGTGGGGGGGGGGGGGGGGGGGGGGATACGTCCTAGTTACCTCGTGCTAACTCCCTGATGACATGAGAGGATTGACCACAGCCTCAGGAAGTTGAAGGTTGCGGGAGGATCAGTAGGAAGCTTCTCATCAGTGATAGTAAACAAGATAAAGGGGTTAAAGGTCGTTATCGCTCAGCGGGGGGGGCCTGTCGCTGCATGAAGGTAGCTCAGTTAGCCGGGGTCAGCCGACACTGACCTACGAGGCGCGGTGCGTCGGTCGGAGGAAGAGAAACCCAACATCTGAGAGCAGTGCACGGGGCCGCGGACACACGGCCCTGGGGGGCCATTACCATTCCATTAGGTGTGGTTTGCCCTCCCTGTAGACGAGCCACAGCACTAATGGAAACAAACCCAGACGCCCCTTGGGTCTCCTTGTCAAAGCATCGGAACACAAAACACAAACGGCAGCACAGCGCTGACAGCACAGCGCTGATAAGACAGAGCACAGCGATGGCATTACAATGACTTCTGGGGTGGACAAAACGGGAGATAAAGAGATGAGAACATAAACTGTGGGATCAGAAATGGCGTCCGATCGTGCGCCTGCATGTCAATGAGCGTCCCCTTTCTCGTTGTCTCCAGATGAGACGCTACACGTTGTTGTGGTCGGACCGTGTTCGCTCAGGTGACATCACGACCGAGACGAGTCAGGAACGAGACGTGCGTCCGACCTGGAAGTTCAAATCCGAGAGACGCCTGTTGCTTCACATAACGTGACACTGGAGTGTTGTTTCCTTTCAAAAGGAGAAGATGTTGCTTTGGTCTTTTAACGCTCAGGGAAAAAAAAAAGGGGTAAAGATGAAAGAATAAAAAGAGCAAAACTTTATTTCACACAGTAGAATGAAGGACTCTCTTGCTTTGCAGATCCACGACTGCAGCATTTTCTAGGGTAGCAAAGCAGCGTTTGAAGCTGGGAGATATGTTTTAATCATTTGGCGCCTTAATGATGACACTGGATTCATTATTAATGGGCCCCGTTCCTCTACTCTCCCTCATAACAGTCCGGAGCCAGAGTGGGTATTAGCATTAGCCGCTTTTGCTCTATTTGATCTTTCTGTAATTACGCCACATTTTGGAGATCACACCGCGAGCTTTATGTTAAGTAAAGAGGAAGTCGGGCTTTTTTTCTATACAAAGTCCAAACTCAATAACCAACACTTCCTTTCCCCCCCCCCTTGTTTCTTCTTCATTGTGTACGAGTGTATCGCTCTGAAGCACCGAGTTCTGATGAAGATGCAGATAAGCATCGGTCTTCAGATGAGCTGCAGGATTCTTCTTTCAGGTGTGTGTTTGATTTCTATCTCACCTCGAGGATACGAACATCTAAGAATGTGGATCTTAAATGAGTGTCGGGCCTTGGTGGAGGTTTCAGGCTCAGCAGCACGACTACACCGGCTCGAATGCATCCTTCCCTTCCTCAGCAACTACGGCTCCAACAAACTGAAGGGATTTAGTGTAAAGACCAAATGCAGCCTTTATCCCACATCTTCAATAACCCTGAGGAGAAAGGTTTCACATCTCTGATTATCATAGAACTAAATAGTGTCTCTGTGTTTAAATAACTCGCTGTGCTTTTGATTTCCTGCATAAATATGAAGACCGATCTCCATTTTGCTGATTTAGCTGCACAGCGACTCTGAAGATGAGAAAGTGGTTAGAACGCCGGTGGATCGATAGTCATGCTCTGAAAATGAAGATGCGCATGGGGTTAATTAAAAAGAAGTCTATTAATCAATTCATCTCAGCAACGACTGCTGTTGGTAATTCGGCCTAAATGCATTCCAAGTGCTCACAGAAACGCTGCAATTAGCAGGACGGCGCCCGTGAATCATTAGTCTTAAATCAGAGGGCGGCTGGGCTGTTGCCAGGCGGAGAAACCGGGGGGGCGGTGTCACCACGGCCTCAGTGAGCCTTAAAGAAAGCACCACAGGTGAGAGGGCGGAGCGGTGATAGACGAAAAGGAAGGGGGCGGCAGACAGAGGTAATTGGCTCTCTGCACATGGGCATGTGAGGAGTAAGGGGGGGGGGGGCTGGTATGGCGACCAGATGGGAAGCCGGAGTCGGCGCTCTCTTTGGGGGCAAACTGAGCCATTTGGCG
Source organism: Hippoglossus hippoglossus (assembly GCF_009819705.1). NCBI lineage: Eukaryota > Metazoa > Chordata > Actinopteri > Pleuronectiformes > Pleuronectidae > Hippoglossus > Hippoglossus hippoglossus. Next base: position 10,051,404 of record NC_047152.1, on the reverse strand, counting down.
TTCATCCAGAAAAACTGAAAAAACTAAAGTTAAGTGAAGAAAGAGACGAACGGGATCTGAACTGGATGTGAAAACCCATTCCACACGCATCAGCTCTCAGAGTGTTATGGTGGTTATTAACTCCACTGCTGCACAGCAGGGGGTAATTAGTGCTGCAGTGTGTGCGTGTGGAGCGAGGCATGTTGTATGTATGCACACAGTGTCGATACGTGTGTGTTATAGGTTATTCAGGCGTGCACTGAGCTGCAGGGGCATAATAGGGTAAAGCTGAACAAGTCAGTATCAGAGGCTTTTCTTTAACACAGATTACTTTATATCCCCGCTACTATAAGGACCACGCAGCTGTACGCACACTGACTCCGCAGCCAAATTAAATTGCATGCTTTCTGTGGACTCCCACTGTGCGCCGGGTCCACAGAGGGATAGAGCAGCAGTGAAGCTGTTGTTTAATGTATTGTGTGCAGCGGGAAATGCTGAATATATGCACGTACACATGCCCTCTGGATGCGGTGGAGGTGGTGAGAGGCATAACGCGTGAGTCTGAGCAAATGTGAGCGTTGAGAAGGGAACATAATATGTGAACCTAATTGTGAGCTTAAAAGAGAGAATGGTGTATTTTTCATTTTTTGTCCCAGGCTGAGGAGGGAAGGGAATCGGGAGGAACAGCACTGATCCATATGCATGGTTGGATCCGGCTTAATTGCAGCATCGCGGGGCACTGGGATCCGAGGATTTGGTCCAGAGGCGAGCGGAGTGCGGCACCACCCTGAGTGTGTGTGCTAAAATTGGAGATGTGTGGAGCTTCAGTCAGACAAGAGGCCGGGGGGGGGCACGAGAGCCCGAGTCACAGCGGTGAACCGGAGGTAAACTCTGCCACTGGGGATCGAGACGATTCAAGAAAATAAGAGGAATCTGGAGATGTGGATTCTACATCGTGGAAATAAATAATGCAATGTGTACTTTGAAAGGATTATTTGAAGATAGCACAGTTTCTGTGGGGGTATTTTTTCAGTCACATAAAGAAAAGGAATCCTGAGCTGCATCTGCGCCTCATTCCAGGAAGTTTATGAAGCGCACGGATGATTCAACGTTTTCACCTTGGGGGGAAGAAACGCCTCAGAGTGTAGGTGAACACGACCAAACTCTGTCAGGAGCTAAAAGAGGAAAAATGACGAAAACAAAACCCCGAAATAAACTAGAATGATCTCATACCTCCACCAAGGCCCAACACTCCTTTACATTCTGCAGCTAATCTGTCAAAACTGCTAAAGATCCACGTTTTCTCAGCGACACATCGATGGTAGTTACAGGTTTTTGTTCTCTTCTGCAACAGGGCTTAAAACACAGCATCTTGTGCAGGAGGTAATGAGCTTCGACATCCCCTGCGTACGTCTGTGTGCCTGATCCTCTCAATCCAGGTTATCTGTAGCATAGGACCAGCGTGTGTGGTTTGTAGAAAACACGTTCATTAGCCCAGTTTGAGGAGTGACAGGAACACTGAAGGTCAGGAGACGTCGACTGCAGAAAGAGATCTCCTCGGGTCCACATGGAAGACGTCCTCCTGCTGCACCAGCTCAGGGTGTCAGCTTGCCCTTAAAACTCTCAGGAGTCTTTTATCACCATGTTCAGACTCTATAAAACACAGCTTATTACACTAAATCTGTCACCAGCTTTAATGTGGATCACTGTTTGATCCCCCGCCATCAATCACCAGAACGCTCCTGCCAAGTCAGGAGAGGCCAGGATGGATTTCTGCTGTCCGACTCCTCCACGCTCAACGTTTTACTGCACTTGTTGAACACGTTGTCCGTTCCCCCAAACTCTGGACGAGGACGGCAAAGACACGCGGCTCGAGTTTGTCCCTGCAATTAATTGGGTTCCACCGAGTGTGAGACATGTGCCAAAGAGAATCGCCAGCAGTCGGAAACGCAGGATAGATGCAGGATAGATTGCAATACCCACAGGAGAGTGGTGCAAAGCGGGCGGATCGATGCCAGAGAAGAAGCCTCGGGCAAAATACAACAAAGGGGGATGGAGCAGAGGCGTCCCGGTTTCTTGGCAGTTTAGGGCACGGACCACGTGGTCGGCCCGTGGTGGGTTTGAGCCCAGATTCCTTGTTTCATGCTCTGGCATCCTTCCTCTGCACTGCGACGCCATCAAACCAACCTTAAAGGTGCAACATGTACAGTAGCTGCCGTCACGTTGGTAAATGGTGAATTCACAGGAGGACTGGCAGCTTCTGTGTGCGTCAGCTTTTGTTCTTTGGCTGAGCTGAGGAGGACATACGTGTTGGACATGATTCTTTATCCCGTTGGCCGTGGAGAGACGCTGTCAAAGATTTCTGCTCAACTTGTGCTGGAAGAACAACGATATTTCTCCTGTTTTGGTGCCACAAAGAAATCCAGCAAATTCCATCCAACTCTGATTCTCTGGCATCGCATGATCTCCAACATTGTGTTGTGTTTTTTTTATTTATTTTAATTATAAATTCTGTTTGTACTGTTCTGCTCTCTCATCCTGTGTTAATGCTCCGGAGCTACTTCAGAATTATTCCTTGTGATTAGTGAGTCCTCCTCAAACACGGAGATCAGCACAAGAATGTCTGTCTGAATCCAGACAGATGTAATTGGCTGTGAGCGGCCGCCTGTTTATTAATTCTTTATGACAAGATGTTCGGTTTACCACATGTGACCGTTCTTTTCCTGCCTTCCGTTGTCTTCCTTCTCCACATGTTTGCGGTCGGCTGTTGAAGCGTCCTGTGCATCGAGAGCTGACACAGCCGTCATGTTTTCCTGGAACTCACCGGTTTCCTTCCTGACCCGCACGTTCAGCCTCTCTCTGTTTACCATCATCCTCTGTGTCACTTCAGACCGAGTGTCATCAAACAGAGCAAGGAATTCTGTGAGCGACCCTCGCGCCGCCTCTCCTCAGATTGTATGTGACAGTTGTCCTTCTCTCCGTGACAGCTCGTGTTTCTCTCCCGGAGCGATGGTAATGCCGCCGCCAAGGAAAGAGGCAGCGCACGAGTCCCGGCGTGCGGGAGGAGGCGAACCTTTTAGCGGGCTGACCGCCATCGCAGCTCAATCTGGGAGCAATTCATGACCATTTATAGCGATAACGAGGAAATTGGCTATTTGGAGAAAATCTGGAGAGGATGCGATCAGCAGGAAGACAATAAAGAGGCCACTTTGAAAATAAAGAGAAGATGGTGTTTGCTTTTATTATTGTGAGTGGAGTTGGAAGGTCACCGCACCGCTAAGACAGCGATGAACTGACGCTGAGGTCACGACGCCAAGATGAAATTACACCAAAGCCTCTCTTTGCAAAACGCAGTCCACTTTAGATAAGTCCTCTCACATGATGAGAGAAAAAACTGCTCATCCATAAAACATAACAAACACGACCACTTCCAAAAAGTTCCTCCATGAAAGGGGCCTATTTTTGAGAGTGTAAACAAAAATGTAATTAATGTGAAAATGGGACTTTTCCTCGCAGACATTTGATCCTTGCATACAGCAACAGAGGAGATTAATTTGCCAGGGTGGCAGATACGTAGCTTCAAAAGTTGAGTTCCAATTTTGTGACTTAATTAAAAAGGCCCTATTAAATCTGGGTGTAAAAACAAGTCAAACACAAGCGGTTCTAGTGCAGGGAATATTTCACAGGCGGCTGAAAAATGAATCCACACAACCAGACTCTCATTTTTTGCTCCGTTTAACTCCGGAGAGGGGGAAGTGGGAAAAAAGAAAAGAACGAGAGGCGAAAAGTGCAAGAGCTTCACGCTGATGTGCTGATGTGCTGATCCTGCAGCGTGTCTTTAAATAATCCAGCGTCATCAATCGTACCTGTGAGGTTGCGGAGGCCCAGCTGCCTCAGGCCGTAGTACCCGTCCCGCCTGTAGTTGAGGAAGATGGCGAGGGAGTAGCGGCCCTCGTAGAGTTTGGTGCCCCGGACGATGCGCAGGTTCTCCAGCGGCAGGTAGTCGAACTGGTTCAGGGCCACCAGCACGTAGCCCGTCACCTCTCTGATTGACTGCAGGGGGACAAACGACAGGAGGACAGTAAATATCAGTCAATTCACATTATGTGATTTTAGAAACTAGTTGGCAGAAACAGACTTTTCACACTTTTCCTTCCAACTCTTCTTTTAACAGTTTCATACGTTCTGCTCTTTTTCTGTGCGTGGGCGAAGTTTCCCTGGATTGTCCGATGACGATGTTTACAGAGAAACATTGTGATGACATCACGTTGACATCGTGGGTGGTGGGCGGTGCCTAATTACCTTGATGACAGGCCGTAATTAAAAGTGGCCGTGTGTGTTCTCTGCACGCCGCTGTCAAAGATGGTTTGAGACAGAAGAACGACCACTCTGTCAAAATCCAACAGAGTCATTGATTATTAAGTATTATGTGTTTTTCTACATTACAGCAATTAAAAGGTATTTACTCATGTGTATGTGTGACTGTCAGCCCCCAGCTACGGACGGTGGCGTCACCCAGCGGCCCGACCCTGGCACGGAGCGTGTTATTTGCATTTTGAAATGTCAGGCTCCTGAAAAACTTGGCCAAACAGACCAAAAAGATTAAAATGTCACCTCGGCTACAGACTAATCACACGTCTCCTCTGATTAAAGTCTCCCAGCCGTTGTTTGGAACGATACAAGGATCCTAGAAACAAATAACCAATCACAAGACTAAAATGGATTTGAGATTATGATTCTCCATGTATGCTCTTATTGTGAAATTCACCTATTTATATTCATACCAGTGATTATTTGTCTGGCAGAATAATAACAATCCTCCTCCCTCTGCTCATTAAAGGTTAAAGGTCAAAGATAGTAAGCATCAACATGGACAGCCCTGCAGAGGGAAGCTTCATACGTCTCCTCAAACACATCTGTCCCCCGCTGTTGTTGCTACTCCATCTCTGTGGCCATGCAATATTCATCTGAGTCACTCAAACAGCAGCCTGAGCTCGATGAGACGCACACACACACACTCACACACAGACGCACACAGACACACACACAGAAACTCACACAAAACACATACGACAGCTGTTAAATGCCACACTAACACATTTTACCGACCACCACTGACAAGCCTAATTAGAACACTACATTTAAAAGAAGGAGAGGAAACAGATCTGTTTGTACAATCGTCTGCAGCCTTGACAGAATTTAATTCCTGTGGGTTTTCTTTTGGATTCTTTTCCACCAGCGAGAGAGAGAGTCACATTATTTCCTCACGACAACACCGACCAGTAGGGGTCGCTGGTGCAGCTACAGAGCTGTGGCTTTTTATTCAAATCATTAGTTCGAGCGTGGGAGATTGTAACGACGTGTTTGAATTCAAAACATCGTGATGCAGTAGAGGGCGCTCACGTGTCTCCTCCATGTTAGAAGATGTACTCGTTCTTCAAGTGTTCTTAATCTTGAAGAAAGTTCTTAATCTTTGTAAAAGGTGACTGCTCCACTACGAAGACATCATCCCTCAGTGGAATCCCAGCAGCAAACACACAAGAGAGCAGATTCACAAACTGAGTCATTTTAAAGAAATCATTTAAACTCCCCGTGACAGACTACGATGGACAAAGTTTCCAAAGCAACGGGCAGCTCCAGAGTTGGGGCCAGTAATGATGTGGATGATTGGCTGTGAGGGGGGGGGGGGGGGGGGGGGGGGGGGGGGGGGGGCCTGAGTGAGGGGAGGTCTGACTGGCTGCTGACCCCTGGGGGACGCCCAGTGGAGACCGGCGGTGGGGACGCAGCACGCCGAGCTCCTGCGTTTCAGGATAATAGCAGGCACCTGAGATTAGCTGCTATATCGAGCGCTCAGCGCTGTGCACCTGCCACGTCGGCCTATTGTAGCACTAAGACAATGGGAAGGAAACAGACAGCGGAGGTGCTTATTAGCAAGATTACAATGTGTCAATCACCCGAGGAGAGAGGGAACAACATAATAAAAGAGCAGCAGAATCCATTTCAGCGGAGGCTTTGATTAGCATACTTATTGCACAAAGGAGTTCTCCAGCGAGGTGTTCCTCTGCCTGTCAAGGAGCCCTGCTCAAATAACTTCCTGTCCAATGTGCTTTGTGATTTATGTTTGTTCGAGAGTCGTGCAACTTCGTGCAACTCTGTGCAACTTATGACTCAGCCTCCAGAAGCAGTGGATGAGGATGAGGATGTCATCTCCGGGGGACTTGTCGATCCGCTCCCGTGGTTGGAAGCCACGCCGCTTCCTCGCGTTGACCCCGCTGCAACCCCGTGTTTACTGCTGGGGGCCGGGGGGGTGTCACGTGAGCTCGCCATGCTATCGTTATAACGCCGCCGCGACCCCCAGGTGCCGGCCAGCGGCGCTGTGACTGGGAACAGGGGGAGGCGGCTCCATAACCCGACCCAGCTGTGGGCACGCACTCGGCTGCTGGCAGACTCCACAGTGCATCCACTGTGCCCCCTTCTCCCTGCCAGCCTCCGGGACCCGCTGGCTAAACCAAAGAAAAACTGTTTCCCTGTTGCTTAGCAACTGCAGGAAAGCCTTCCAGCCGGAGCGAGGGAGAGGAGAGAGGGAGAGAGGATGCAGAAGAAAGAGAAAACAGACTGAGAGAGGATTTTTTTCTTAATGTAATTTACCTAATTAAATTAAAGGATTACTCTGCCCTTTCTCTGTAATTTTCCTTCGCTTTGACACTATTTAATTTCCTTATGTTGCTGTAAATAGTTTCTTTCCGAGCTCTGGATCAATATTTATCTGCATTCCTGTGAGCTGGAGGAGGAGGGAGGAAGCAGGGAGACGAGGGGGGGGGGGGGGGAGGTCTGGAGGGAAGTAAACACAAGCACCTGCATTTCCCCTCCTGCTGCATCAACCGCGCTCTGTTTCAGAAACACAAACACACGAGCTGAAGGATGCAACTTGGAGAAGCTGCCCACCGCTGCCTTGTGGGCGATGTGCTCAGACTTAACAAGCTGGACGGTGGGCAGATAAACTGGTGTGTTTCCCTCCTGTGTTCTGAAGAAAATACACACTTAACAAGCAGAGTGGGGGGGGGGGGGGTAATTTGTACCGACAAGGTGCGCGGACCCTCGACTGCCTCGCCCACGCTCGCGTCTCACCCCTTCATCCTCACCCAAAACCCGGTGATTAGAGTGTCTCCGAACGAGGAAAGAGTTAAAACCTTCACACGGTCTGACACAAGTTCAGGTCGTTATTTCAGAAAGGGTTTGGTCTGAATCTTTTGATTCCAGTGTTGTTGTGTTGTGAGAGCCACGGAGGGTTTGAGCCGAATCCACTGAACACGCATACCAGCCTCATATATTCTGATGGGAAAAAAAAACACACGCACACTCTGCTACGAGGCGCAGACAAGACGCAGTCCACGCAGGTCAACTACCCATAATGCACTGCAAGTTTAACATTTCCTCTAGCGCTTTTCTCCATCAATCACATGCAATTAGTGGCCTTGTGTGGAGCACTCAGTCAAACAGAATCCGAGGCGGTCCCGACAGGCTTGTTTCCTCTCTTCGTTCGGTTATCGCTCGGGGCGAAATGTGAATTTCGCATGTTGGTAAATTGCTCTTTGTATCTGCAGGAGACTGCAGCGAGGCCGAGGCAGCGCAGCCACAACTGCTTCATTTACTCCAACAATGTATAATCACCACAGAAGGCGTCTCTGAAACACAAACTCCCCGAGCTGCTGAGCCCGGGAACCTGTGACCCCCTCCTGACACAACTGCGATTCATACTTCTGATTTAAATCGTATCCATTCAAGACAGCGTTGGAATGAACCAGGAATTCTATCTGCAAGAAGGAAGATGTGAAATGTAAAGTCACCGGCGCTCAGGAGCCGAAAGCTTCAGGTCAAATACGACGAAACAGACACTTACGTAAGCTAATCCCCCAAAATGCTTGATGATTTTAGGCTAATGACGTGAATGTCTGGAATAATGTATTCATCCGACTCAGTGTGAGGAAACCCTGCCAGAGGATTTGCATACAAATTCCCCCAGTTTCTGTCTTCCCAAGAATCGCCTTCGGGCTTCACCCCAGATTTAGATACAAAAAAACCGCTGCAATTTAAGAGAAGTGTGAATGAAAGAGCATGGTCTCCATGCGGCTGCATGTATATTCAGTTCATAAAGCAGCTGAATTATGCAGCTTTAATAGGATAATCTTATCTTATCGAGGTGAGCACGCTGGGATGGTTAGAGCCGTGCACGCCGACTTCCTGTCTCAGTTCACCTCAGAATTAAACATCTGGTCAACAATGTGCGAATGTGTGGAGGCCGATAGATTTACAGGTTTATTAATAAAGTTACAGCAATACAACGAAATAAAACTGCTTCATCACAAGTTTAGATCCTGAATTCAAGTATTAGTAGTGTCAAAAGTAGAACGATAACCTGTCTGACTGATATTAACTTGTATTTGACTGTATTATATGTATGTAAGCAGTATTTTAATGTTGCTGCTTACTGAGGTTTGACTAATTTGATCAGCTCCTCGCACTGGGCTGCTGAATAGTTTAATCCGGTGGTTTCTGCGCTCGCTCCAAAGGGTCATGAGATAAATCTGAGAGGTTGTGAGATGATTAATGTGGTTGGAAAGAAGAAAAACAAAGTTGTGCTGCACACACACACATATATTGGATACAAATATACTGGATATTCTCTTTGACCTTTTGGGTTTTAAATGTGACATCGATAACATGAGAGGAGATTGTGAACCATTGGTTTGTGTTTTAACCGTCTGACATCACGCGAAAGATGTTTGATGATGATCCCAGTTTAAAAGGATCTGAAATAAAAACTATATTATCTAGAATATTAATTCTTCTTGCAGCAGAAAGTCTTTGTCTTTCACTTCTGCATTTTGTTCACTGCACAATCATTATGTTGCGGTACGTGCAATGCAAAACACCAGAACGTCCTTTATCTGTCCGCGGGATCTTGTTGTTTGCATGATAAAATCTATTTTAAATAAAAGAAATATATAATTTTAAGGTCTAGTGAGTTCGTAACCTTTTAGCTGAGGTTGTGCAGCTTTAGGAGACATGAAGCATTTGAAGATTCTCCAGGAAATGAAGAAGAAATACCCTTAAACACTGGAGGATACTTTTTTACTGCAGATAAAGTGTTAAAAGTGCATAAAAAAACTGCGGTGGAGCATAAAGTTCAATATTTTCCTCCTCAAATGTGAAGCAGAAGTAAGAAGAAGAATAAAATGGAAATGCTCATAAATAGCTTCAAGTAGCACTTTGGGCACAGAGCTGAATTAGATGTAATAACTAACTCCTGTTTTTAAACTCTCTCCTAATACGGAGAGATGGGTTTAACAAGAAAAGAAAAGACAGAGCAGTGAAAGTGTTGTGGAGGCTGCTGGTGATTGAATTGGTCGCCCACCTGCTGCGTCACACTGGTCCCGCTGTCAGAACCTCAGCGTTATTTCCCCATTTGTATATGTTCCTCTATCCAGGAGGGTTTATTTCCATCATGGGGTTAATTCTCTCTTATTTGTTTTTAAAAATGTAATCTGCTCCGGTCTCTCCTCCTCGCGGTGTTGCTTTCATCAGACTAAGCGGATTTGGATAGACTCCTAAACAACATCAGTGGGGCGCAGCAGCTGGATCCCCCCCGAAAAAACACCACGGCGCCCTTATCTGAAAAATAATGAGATATTTAAGTCGTGCTCACGAGAAAACAATGTTTGATATCTTGAGATAACAAGGTAATTCAATTGTTACCTCCGGAAAGCAAACATGAGCACCACCAACTCCTAATTTGCTGTCTCGAGATAATGAGATAGTCAGACATGATCACATGGAAGCAGTTTGATGTCTTGAGATAATAAGACAATTAAGTCGTTATCGGAACGTATAAAACTAGCAGGAGATGTTCGACAGCGTGAGTGAGAAGCTGCACCAGAGGAGACGGAGGTAGAGGAAGTGAAAGGAGGAGGAAGGGTGTGAGGAAGAGGAGTTTAGGGTTAGGAGGGTGCGGTGCAGCGGAGCATCTGCAGAAAGCACACAGCCAGGGAGATTTTAAAGCATAATTAATAGTGCACCTGTTCCTGTCACCTGGATGAGTGAGGGTGCAAATGAGGTAGATGGCACGAGAAGGAGAGGAAGAGGAGGAGGAGGAGGAGGAGGGAGGGAGGGAGGGAGGGAGGGAGGTACACTAAAGTGGAGACGCAGAGGAAGACGGGGTAAAAAAGGCATCACGGAGGAAAAAAAAAGTGTAATGACTCCATTATAAAATACAAGAGATGGGACACATATTATGGTGATTATGGCTCATTTCCATACATATAGAGCTCTCTGCCAGCGAGTCAAGGAGAGTGCAGCGGCGCATGTCAGCCGCCGCAAAGACTGCCGACTCTCGACGGTTTGATCCGAGCCGAGCGCCGCCGCAATCTGACTCCTCCACGCGGCGGCAAAGTCAATGGGCGGGCGGGGACCTGTTTACCAATTCACTTGAATGAGCTGCGCCGGGGAAGTTATGCACTCCTTCACCTCGTGCGACTGTTTGGCTGTTAAGTATGCCGAGAGCACCCGGGTGTGACATTCAAGATTTTTTTGAGGAATCCTGTTTAAAAATCAAGGCCTCGGCGAGTAGGGCCATTGACTTTGAGAGAAATGAAAAAATCCAGCTGCACAGAATGTCATGGTGAACACGGCGGTGAGTCATTCAGCGCAGGTGCTTGTGCAGAGTTCTCTCTTTTTAGGGAACTTGTAAGGGAACAGTTGTTGATAGCACCCCGAGGAACTCCTGCGAGATGAATCAACAGGGTGGAAAGTGGGCGGGGGGGGCGGGGTGGGGCCTTTTGCTCACTTCAAATGGGAAGCACATCAAACGCGGAGGGTGGAGGGGCGAGGGGGTTTGAACCCACGCAGCACTTTTCATGTCGCCGGCACCGAGCGGCTTGAAATCCACTCCCTTTCAGGTGTTTCAGCTTCACCGGCACATTAGGCCGAAAGGAAAAGTTAATTTCTCACTCGGCTCAATCAAACGACTTTAATTGGACGAGCGTTCAGTCGAACAGTGTCTGCTCGCACACGGCGTCCCGCATCAAACCGCGGCGTAATCCTGATCCAACACCGGGAAGGCAACGTGTGGACTATTCAAAGGGGGGGGGGGGGGGGGGGTTTATTCCTTTTTCAAATAAGCGAGGCTCACTCATCGTCAGGTTCTGTGTTTCTGATTCTCTTCATTTGGAGAAAAGAGAAGACGAGTGTGTTTCTCCTTCGTCATGCGTTGTCTGAAGTCACAACAGAGACGGACAAACCCACCGGCAGAGACCATGTGACGCAACGAAAAGGCAACAAAATGAAACGCACAAGAGTTGTTAGATATTATATCTGTACTTAGTTATTTGATGTAATATAAAACAGGGTGAAAGGCCATGATTGACAGCTGAGATAGAGGCTGTTGAGTAAGTAAAAGTATAATAAGTTATGTTTTATTTAACGGATCAAAATCTATGAAAATCTGCTGTTTTATAGTGACTCAAGCCGCCACTGGATGGATGTGAGTCACGCACACTCAGTTCTACCACAACCAACGAGTGTTGACAATGACTTTGGAATGACTGTGTGTGTGTGTGTGTGTGTGTGTGTGTGTGTGTGTGTGTGTGTGTGTGCGGTGTGTGTGTGTGTGATGACATCCAGGGCTGCGCCTCCAGCAGCAGCTGTGCTACTGGCTCCTGGCGCTGATATTTATTGTCTCAGACAGGCCGACAATCTCATATGAGGCCGCTTCGTGAGTGGCGTCCGTGAGGCGTCTGCGTTGTCAAGACACATTTCCAGTGTGACCCTGACTCTGAAATTAAAATCACCAAGGGGGAACGTTTGCAGCGCATTAGCAGGCAGAGCTAAAGCAGTGACAGAGCAGTACAGTATCTGATCCTTAAGCTGCAGAGAAAACACTAATACATAACTCATGAGGCGAAGCTGTTGTAGCAACCCGGCAACAGTCGCACGGCGTATCGCATTATGCTGTGGCCTTTGGGGACGCTACATAATGTAGTTATGTGACAAAGCTAGTGCACATCAGCCACGGGCGGCTCTCTGCTCCCTTGACAGTAGCCGTGGTGGAAAAAGTGAGAAGCTTCTCATCTCCAGCAGCACCTCGCTCCTGTATCCCATATTTAAGCCGCTCGTTATTCACGGTCATCCCAGCTCAGGACGGAGAGTTTGAGGGGCTGGCAGGATCCCCGACAGGATGGGGGCCAATCTGCAGGGGCCCAGCGAGGGGAGAAGAAAGAGGGGGAGCTCAGGGGCCTCGGAGGGCCAGTGTCACTTCACTCCTCTGGGGAAGAGAAGGGGGTTTAACGGCCCCTTCAGGTGCTTGGACCTGAGTTTGCCTGGATGATAAATTCACAGCTATGACACAGAATGAATGAATTCACCGTGAGGAGGTGAATCAGGAGAACGCTTTTCACTCTCGGTCCACGGAGAAGAAGCGTGTAAATGATATTAACTTTAGTTTATCCGGCAGATTGTTGAGCAGGCTCCCTCCGGACGTTCACGTGATATAATAAACATGTCACCCGTGTTCACCCTGGGTGTCAGTCTGCAGCTGCCTGTTCCCGTCGCAGACGTCCTCACCGAGCACAGAGGACGTCAGGACTTAGAGAAGATTTAAAGGACCAGAAAGCGACGTGAAAACGAGGAACACTCACAAATAAAAATCAAAGTAAAGACGATTTAAAATGTGGTTTAGTTTTTGCAGCTCTGATCATCGGGTTTGCTGGTTTGATTCGGATCTTGTAGAGGACGTGTAAGAAGAGGTGAAGATCTTTATTTGAATAACAACATTATAATTATCACACCAGAGGTTCTTCACTCTTTTCTCTCCTGGTTGAAAAGTAGAGTTTGTGAACTACAAATATATTCTGGGCAGGTAAGCCGGCAGCTGTGGGACTGATTACAACCATGTCAGATTTTATCTGTCTTGTCTCCTTATATAGTGTGAGTGCACAGAAGTGTGTGTGTGTGTGTGTGTGCATGTGTGCATGTGTGCATGTGTGTGTGTGTGTGTGTGTGTGAGTTTATTATTTGTCAGCCATTTTCCCTCCAGTGGAAAATGATGGCGGAGGCCTGATGCACGCCACGTTTCAACTCTAAACTCCTCCATGGCTCTGGAATCAAATTGCCCTAATCGGAGATGGATGTCCCGATTTGTGGCAACACAAGGTGTTTGTGTCTGTGTGTGTGCACGATCACCTGCAGACGCCGGTGTTATAAATCAATCGGGCTGCATGATGGAGTCTGAGATGAAGCACTCGTGACAGATACCGGGTACTTCTCCCCGGCTGGATAAATAGACAGAATGCACCTTTATTGAAATCGTCAGCCCGAGTGCTCCAACCTGAATTTCAAAGATCACTCATATTACGCTCAGTAGATGTGTGTGTGCGTGTGTTCATGTGCATGTAATCTCAGCCAATCGGAAACTGCAAAAAGTGATTTCATTTCTCCGCGGGGGGGAAGCCCTCGGAGCTACGGCCGCCTGTAGGTTGGTTTATGCCTTGACGCAGATTCTACGCATGTGGCTGACATCAGCGAGCGCTGGTGAGTCTGCGTCACTTTGCCATTGCATCACTGAAACACGATGGGGATTCTGTGGCACTTCAAACGAGGGCGACACGTTGCAGCCGGAGCCAGAAAGACTCCTGAAGAAGAGAGAGAAGAGGTGGGAGGAGACGATGTTCACGACAACGTGAGGGAGAGCGAAGGTGGAGGAGAGAGAAGCATCACCGTGACGTACAGGCGATGCTGTCATCCTGACAATACAAACATGTATTTATACTCTCTGCTTTGTGAGAAGTACTTTGACGTTTGTGTTTTTAAATAAAATATGAAATCCTGCTCGACGGACACATTTAAAGACGTTTTTTACTTCCGCTCAATTTCTACTTTTGGGCAAACTAGGAGCAAAAGGGCAAAAAGCTGCACTGCGATAAAATAAAACTGAAACTAAGGCGTGACGTTATCTTTATAATAATGTTCTGAGCTCTATAGGAGAGAAACAAAGCAGCTTCCTTTGCAGACACCGAGACAAACTGGGTTCCAGCCGACAGCCGCTAGCAGAGCGGATTACTGAGCAGGATGGAAATGCATTCCATAAGTTTCCAGCCAGCGTGGAAATATCTCCAGAGGCAGAAGTTGAGGAGTATAGGAGAAGAGCGTGTGCTATCTGCATACATATTTCAAGAATGTGTACGATACACTTGGTAATAGTAAACAGGATGGACTTGACAATAGCTCTAATGGAATTACAGTCAATTCAGAGTGGCAGACAGAGAAAGTAATGAGATGGAATAAACCAGGAGAAATACTCCACTACGGGCAGTGATGGAGGCTGCATGGTTTCTGATGGGGTTTTTAGGACGAGGCGGTTTGAGCCCTGACGTCGATTTGCAGAAATGAGATAAGTTGTTTTCAGCATCTGTCTTTGAGCATCTATAAAAACCTCTTTTCTCTTCTCCTGGTGTGAATGTACAGAAGATAAAACGTGAATTAAAACAGGTAAAGATGAGAGAAGTACAGTTAAGGAGACACTGTCCACGTACAGGCTGAGACTCGTACCTGCAGCAGGACTGGGAGCAGAGGGGCCCCACACTCACACAAACACACTCACACCAACTGACTTTAACAAGCAGACAGGCACACAACCATGAGTCACACAACGCACACGTATCGTACACACGCAGACACGTGCTCACATTCACACATTGAATGTGTAAATGTCACGGTGGAACGCATTCTGCTCCTTCCGCTCAGCGATGCAGGAGCGGTGAGATGCAGGAGCAGAGCGATGCAGGAGCAGAGCGATGCAGGAGCAGTACGATGCAGGAGCGGTGCGATGCAGGAGCAGAGCGATGCAGGAGCAGTACGATGCAGGAGCAGTACTATGCAGGAGCAGCTCGATGCAGGAGCAGCAGGAGCAGCAGGAGCAGTGCGATGGCCGTATTTTCCCTGAGCCAGCTGCAAGACGCAGATATTAAAAAGGCATCGGGAGAAACAATTTACACACAGCCATGAATTAATCTGCGGCTAAGATGCCTTTTTAATAAGTGAACGGGGGCCAGGGGGCGGCTGAGTGCTCTAAACGGAGCGATCGATGTCACAGACGTGATGTGCACTGAGAGACTGCAGAGGGAGAAGCATCCCAGCTGAGTGAGAGCGGAGCCAGGAGGACAACAGTATCACTGTGGTATTAAGGTGTAACACCGGTGATAGCACACGCAGGTTCTGTCCCATTTACTGCTTAAGTGAGCGTTCAGGCGCCACCTGGCATGACGGCAAATGTATGAAAAATGACAACAACCTGCGCACACAACACACACTTGATGCACCACTCGTCCTATCAGCACTAAGAGGAGGCTTTTAGAGCAAAGTGAGGCCCACAGGTCATTGCTGCGGCCCAGCTGCTGGTGGTGGAACTCACCTGATCTGCTTCATACAAACAAGAGGAGAAGAGGGAACACTTCTCCTATTGACATCACCCCCCCACCGTGTATCTACCTTTGTATCTAACTACGTTCAAATGAAAAACGGTTTCCAGCTCCAACAAGACCCAGAGATATGCAACTCACCCCCAACCCGGAGAAAGTAATCAACCGTTTCCCGTCTCACTGGGGTAATGTGTAGTCTGTGATTTATCTTCAATTCCAGCTCCTTTGCTCATCTACTGCTCCTGATGATCAACTGTTCCTGTGCATGTCTCCCTCTGTTAATAATAATAATAATGTGTTTATTCCTCTCTCGGTTTCTTTTGTATCTTCGCGTCTTGTTCCACTGTCATTATCACAGGAATAACAAACCCTCATGTCAACGTGAGACAGTAGACGATGCAGAACGCTTTGTGTAGCGTGGGACAGAGTTCACATGCAAACACGCTGCTTTAATCAACACTGGAATTCAGCGGAACTCAGTGAAACATCTTGTGACTTATGAAATCTTTAGAAAATATCATGAAAATACAATATTCATAAATACCGAGTCCTTCACGAAGCCATGTGAACTCAGCCCGGTTACACAAGTTCCGCTAAACTCTGCCAGACATGAAACCGTCCTTTCTGCTCGGCTGCTCTCATAATGTAACTATTCATATGTTCGCAGCCGAGATCTGAAGATTTCACAAAGTTCATGGGAAGTTGTGGGAGACAAGACTGGGACAAGAGAAACTCCATTATTCATTTGTGTTTCGCAGCGAGGGGGGGGGGGAGCGCGTGGCCTGTCGTCTCCACTTCACTTTCTCAAAACCCCGTGGCAGTAAATAACGTCTGTAAACAAAAAGAAAAGATCCGACTCTTCACATAATCTCATCTCTTGAATTCACGTCTTCAGACACGAAAGGCCTCGTCATTAAAACCCACGGCTTCGTTCCAGGACATGAAAATCTAAATAGCGCTCGCTAATAAAACTATTTGCTCGCTGTTTAACGCTCGGTGAGTCAGAGCAGGTGGGAACAGGATTGGTTGTGGGGGAACTTCATCCATTCCTCTTGGCCCCGTGCATCTGCCACCATAATTTGCGATAATGACGGCGTCCCAGCAGGGCCACTCCGCGCTGAGCGATTCAGAATTGATTTAGTGCATTAATTACGCCCCTGTTACGCCGGTGTCACGGACAATATTTTACAATTTGATAAGCAAAAGACGCGCCGTGGGATCGTTTTGATGAATTGCGAGGGTTCGGTCGTGGCGCGCTTTTATGGTCGTACCTTTTAATTTAACGGTAATCACTTTTCCCCCTCCACGCCGAGCAGGCAGCGAGACTCTAATTTCACCTCGGAGACCTCTGCCGCGCACCGTGTCTGCTTTGATCAGGCCCACAAAGAAGGCTGGCGTGCGGGAGGCGGCGCACACGGCTGCACACCGGTGCAGAGATGAATAGGTGGACAGGACAAACTGTCAGCAGCTTGTGTGTGTGTGTGTGCATGTTTAATGTGTGTACATGCATATGTTTCCATAATATCTGCAGTTTGTGCGTGTGCTCTGAAACAACAGCTCTCAGTGCTGCAGGCGAGACAAGCAGCAGCCCAGTAATGAGCAGGAGCAGTGTGTCTCTCCTACCACCTACCAAGACCCCCCGGGGGCACAAGACATCCCAGCATCCGAACTGAGGAGCAGCTGAAACTCCCACAGGAGCCGGGGCCAACGGTGGAAGCCCCACATTCTGAGTTTGGGTCTGTTTATCTTTACACTTTCTTAAAAGTGAGTTGGCCGCTGTGTAAACAAGTCGCTCTCTGTTAGGAGCGTGTTCATTCACTCTGATAAGTGGTGCGAAGCTGCAGCTGAGTGATTCACTGGGTCTCCTGCAGTTACACCTCAGTTTGTCTGCGATATGAATAAATACACTATTATATTCTAGAGAAGGGTTCTGATTTTTATCAAATTCTAACCAGTAGAATTATAATCCTCCGCCAAGGCCCTACAGTCTCTAACATTCTGCACCAAATCTCTCAGATTCAATGGGACATATTTCTAAAAATATTGAAGATTCATATAAACTGTGGATTTATGATCTCAGCCACACGTTGGTGGTAGTAACAGGTTTGTAGCTCTACTTGTCACGGGGGGATGAAAACAATCCTACACCCCAAGAAACCACATTCTCTGGGAAATCAGTGGAAATGTCCAAACTCTAACGTCTTTCTCCCCTCTTTGCATTTCTGTTTTCAGTTGTGATGAGTTTTCTCTTCTCCACTTTCCGACGAACAAATGACTCAACTGCAGGAAACAGTTTCACTCTGGTGAAAGCGCCAAAGAAGAGACTGTAAATGAAACAAAGAATTAAATGTTGTATTTTTCTTCTCGTGGACACTTTGTACATCTCCATTATCCCACAATTAACGGCCTATGAGATGCTTGTGCCACTGGGATCTGGCACGGTGCTGGCTGGTGCGAGCAGGGTGCTAATTTTCCCAGCGTTAAGAGCTGTAATTATGCCGACGCTGCCGGGCGCCCGCGAGACGCTAACAGCCCTTTCCAGGCGACAGTCCCATCCTTTTATGAGCTCCTCAGCTGGTTCAGAGGCTAATGAAACTGTATGATTCTCCTGGCGAGCACGCACCTCTCCCGCCGCCGCTCG
Organism: Hippoglossus hippoglossus; assembly: GCF_009819705.1. Taxonomy (NCBI): domain Eukaryota; kingdom Metazoa; phylum Chordata; class Actinopteri; order Pleuronectiformes; family Pleuronectidae; genus Hippoglossus; species Hippoglossus hippoglossus. Next base: position 10,033,314 of record NC_047152.1, on the reverse strand, counting down.
GGATCATGGTGTCATTATTTGGCGAAGAGGCGCTCTGACAGCCATTGTGTGGCGTGGAGCACAACAGCGTGGAGCGTCTATAGCGAAGCAGGAGCGGCGAGTGAGAAGAGAGGAGCGCTTGACCTCATCGCTGGCCTTGGCCTCTGGCGTTCTGCGTGTCACCATGTAAATAACAACTCTCACTGTCAGGGGGAGGTCGACTCCCCCGACTCCCCCACAAGACCCGAAACACAGCACAGATAGGGAGTCAGGTTGTCATGGTGAAACAACACAATGACTTTCCAATAGATACTTTACACGGCTTCAAGTAAACAGACACAAACCAACAGACCAATCTTCCATCCACTTGTCCGTGGGCACAATCACAAAAGATGGCTTCCTGTTCCGATGAGGTGGAGAAGTTGGTTTATTGATAAACGCCACGGAAACAGCCTCTAAATAAATCATGACGTGAAGCCAGCGAATGACATCAAACACTGAGGTTTGAAATGAGCTGCAGTCTTACATCTCCCTCGGTAACTTGTGGTTTTTTGTTGTTTGGTTTGGTTTATTTTTTGGCGCGAGGGCCAGTGATTCATCTTTTAAGAGCACGCAACGACAGGAACATAAATCTGCATCCATGATCGTGGATATTGATCTGGCTCAGTGTGCGTCATGCTCTCGACATGTTGTGACAACCGCCTGCTCTCTGTCGTCAGGGACTTCTCGCCACCGCCTTCGCCTGCGGGTTTAAACAATGAATGCTACAGCGTAGGTCCCAGAGCGGCGGTTGCTACCTGTCCGAATTTATCGTCACCGGCAGGAAGTTGAATATTCCAGAGAGTTAACAGAAGGACAGGACTTTAAATCTGAACTGAATCTTCTGTGGTCCAGAATGTGCAAAAAGATTCCTCTTAATTGGACGTAGAGAAGCCGCAATCAAAACCATACAGCCGTCGAGTGCCATTTAGTGCATCGTGAGAACGTGGATGAAGAGCGAACGCAGTTTGAAGGACAGACGTGTGAAACCAGTGCGACAGAGAGGCGTCTGAATTAGAGGCTCACAGTAAATGAATAGCAGAGGGTCACACTCTCAGATAGCGAGAGGAGCGATCAGATGAGAGCTGAATAATGACACACACACACAAGCAAGACTCCCCGACTGGCACACTAATCTCATAGGTTAGACGAAGGACATGAGAGAGAGGGGGGGGGGGGGGGGGGATCCTGCAAGTTTCAGCCGAGGAAGAATGAAAGTTTGTCAAAAAATACATGTGAACGTCGTCGCTGTGAGAGAAACATTTACTTCCTGTAAACGGCGTCCCGCCAGGAGACGCGCGGCGTACGAGGGCGGCGAGGCGGAGAAACGTGCGCCTCCACAATGGATTTCTGAGGATGTTCTCTTTGAGAAGAGCTGAGCTGCAGAATCACTGAGCGCTTTCATTTGCAGCTGAAATACAGCCCAAGGAAAATGGGAAGCCTTTGGTGTGAGGAGCCTCTTTTCTCTCCCCCCTCTCATCTCTTCATTCTCTGCTCCGCTCGGCTGCTCGGCTGCTGAACTGAACTCGCAGAGCCACGTTAAACCCCCCCCCCCCCCTCTTTCTTCAGAAAAAAGAAAAAACTAATTGGAAATGAGTGCCGGGTAAAAAAAAAGAAGAGAGGAGCCGTATCTCTCTTTTGTCTCTGTCTCTCCCAGCTGGTGTTTGCCAGAGATAAGCTGAGTAAAGAGTGTCTGTGTCTGCATGTAGACATGAAGTATACACCTCAGTGGCCACGTCATTCATCTCTCTCTTAGTGCTGGAGCCCTGTGTGTGTGTGTGTGTGTGTGTGTGTGGGGGGGGGGGGGGGGGGGTGTACATCTCTCTGTGGCTTTACGGACGGACATCCCCCTCATCCCCCTCATCCCCCTGCTCTCAGCTGCAGCCCTGGCGCGGCGCCGTGTGTTTTGTGGCGCTGGCGGCCAGATTGATCCGGCTTTAATGAAGAGCCCTTCAGCCTAGGTGACATCATTAGCCGGTTGTTTCGCCAGCGCGGGGCCACTTGGCGAGGATCCCCGCCTCACTTCGGGGAGAGGGGGTCATTCTGAGTGACAGGCGGGAGGCGGCCAGAGAAGCAGGGGGGGGGGGGGGGGCGGACGCCACGAGGCTGCACAGCGATGCCCATCAGACACCTGTGACTATATGCACGGACTTTAAGGATTTGGTGAGCTGATCCTGCCGCGGGAAGAATCAGCCCTGATGCTTTACCCCTGAGTTTTACTCCTTATGATAAGAAAGCTGGTAAATGTGATTTAAAAAAAGAAGATGGAAATATTAGTGGATTTTAAAAAGAAGGAATTACAAAACCAAACCTCTGTGTTTATAAAGCAAATTAAATTAAATTCAAATTAATTTGTATATATTCAATCAAAACACGTCTCTACCTTTTCATGTTTCAGTTCTAAAAGCGTAAATACAAAACTGTATCTATATATTTATGAGAGTGTCTCATAAATACACAAGATTTGACTCTATTAAAGTTTATTTCTATCATTATAAAAACACGGTTCAAGTCTGAGGGAAACACAAATTACAAAAATGTATTTTTAGAGGTATTTCCCGTCGACGTCAAAACCCCTTTACAATGTCTCTGAATAAATATGTTTTTAAATCTTACAGATCTGTAATAATTCAACACTCATATCTGATATTATATATAATCCAACTTTACACTGTAATTTCCTCCTTCAAACCTGCACCGCAGTCGCATTCATGGTATTTTACAGCGGGAAATAACTCTTCACAGCGACGTGATGGAGTGGCTGTTAAATCAAACACTGGGGTTTATTTGTGGGGAGCAAACTGACCCTGATCTGATACAGACAGAAAAATTATTTCTGCTCTTCACCGTGAATCTGCTGAAATATCAGGAAGTCCGAGAGATGTGGTTTGGAAGGAGGCTGCGGAGCCACCTCATCCGTCTAACTGTCAGCCTCTCACCAGGCAAAGATCACCAGCTCCTCCCGCCTGTCCCTCTCCCCCCCCTCCATCCCTGCCCTGGTTTGCCCTCTTCTCTCCTCACACACACACAGACACACACAGACACACACAGATATACAGTACACAGGCATAAACACACAACCCCACGGCACGGTAGCTGAGCATTGTAATTTTAGCACAGCAGCTGTTTTTGCCTGCCATAAAAGTGACAGCCCTCTAGCTCTTCTCTGGCTCTTCTCCCTCCTCCTTCACTCCCTCCTCCTTCCCTGCATCCACCCCACGTCCACACACTCGTGCACACACACACACACACACACACACACTGTGCACGGACACACTGCGCTGTGTTTGAAGCAGCGGCCTGGGAGGAGTCCGAGTGAATCAGTTCTCCTTAGCCATTCCCCGACTGCCTGCAGCTCCGGAGGTGGGTATCGGGTGAAATGCACGTGGTGTGTGAAATGTGTGCATGTTGATGTGTGAACTTTGTGTGAACCTGCCAGTGTTTGTGTGTTTGTGTGTGTGTGTGTGTGTGTGTGTGTGTGTTGCACTTTGGGGTCCAAACGGGCAGGAAAACATTTCTCAGAATCGCGGCTGAAATCGTTAATTCTTTAGTTTAAAATCTAAAAATTGTGAGTTGTCCATTAAAAGTGAAATATATTTTCCAGGTGGTCTCTCTCGCTTCCTTGTGACCAATAACGTGATGGCTACAGGGTTACCATGGCAACCATGAAGCTCCCAAATCCTAACCCCCCCCCCCACATCCACTTAACAATCCCCCAGATGCCTAATTGTTTCCCTAATGACGCTGGGCCTAATGGGACTGTTTATGGTATTCATTTGATAGCGATGGCCCAGTAATTAGACTACACCTCACTTCATTAAACAGCAGGGGGAGGGAAGGCGGTTGGTGCACGTTCGGTACTTGATGGAAATGCACACACACACACACACACACAGAGAGAGAGAGAGAGAGAGCAGCGGCAGACCCGAGGGACGAGTGTGTCCGAGGGGAACGGTGACGGCACTTTACATTCAGAGTGCCGCTCGTTTCCCGAGAGCAATTCTTATCAGTGCCTCTTATCATTAGTTCCACTGTCCTGTCTGATGCCGTGGCTTCAATCAGCATCGATGGCTTTTCACAATAAGACGCTGGACTCCTGCTGGTTATATATTCATCCGCCTGAAAGACAGATGTACAAGTGGAGTCCTGGTTTCTCCACAGATGAAGAAAAAGACTCGTTTCTGAATCTGTCGCTGATTTTTAGGGTTTTAGAGAAAGTGATTTCCATCGGTGTCTCTGTCCGTGGTGCTGGAACACTAGAGCCTGCTCCAGTTCTGTCTCTGTCCGTGGTGCTGAAACACTCCTGTTCCTTCTATGTGTCTCAACTATAAACTGTAAATAAAGATGGACGATCGCCCCCTGGTGGCTGGCTGCAGTATAGGTACAACCCATCCTTCTCCATGTTAACACGTGGGACATGGGACAAATTATAAGGTGAACTATTGAGTTTAATCTATGTAGGAAATATAGAATGTCTGTTTGTCTGTCAGGCTCCATTTCAGTCTGTCTCTCTCTCTGTGGTGCTGAAGCTCTCCGAAGCTAAAACATTCAAACTCAGCATTTCTCCTTCTCCCTCCACCCTCACACAAACACCACGATGTTATTGTGAAGGAAACAAACCAAACACGACGACTTCAAGCCGTTCCTACCTTGAGGAAGGAGAGGTTGCGGTTTCGATCGATGCTGGTGATCTCCAGGTTGCCCATGACGACCTCGCAGTTCTCGTAGAGCTTCTTCAGGGTGCGGTACTGCTGGTCCAGGTCCGACAGAGTGCTGAGCTTGTTCTCCGTGCCGGGGCAAACTGCAGGCAGAGACAGAAACAGAAAGCATGTGTCATTTCAGGGGTGCTCTCTGCGGACGGAGTGGTTTAGTGCAGTGAAATATCCCAAACACGGCGTTCGGCCTCAGTAAGCCGAGCCCAAGAAGCGTAGACCTCAGAATAAGTTAAGTAAGTGGGGATTAAAAATGAAGAGGCTTTGGTAGAAACACGAATAAATAGAGTAATGGAAACATTTCAGTCGTTCAGGTTAAATGCCTCCAAGCTAGCTATCTTAATACTTAAAGGTCAGACCAGCTAACCTGGATAGGTTAAACTGCTTTCCCCCCCCCAGTGAAAAATTGATGCATTTCTTTTCCCCAGAGTTTTCCCTCCGAGCTTCAGTCTAGCGAACTTGATTCTCTGACTGCACTTACAGGCGGCTCATGGCGAAACGTCCGTCTGCAGATGCACGGTTCAACGGCTAGAGTTTCTGAAGAATGTGAGAATCCGCGAGATAATGAGCGGACGGCGAGCGAGAGAGGACACATTCAGGGCACGAGCGTTCGAGGACTGCAGCTATGTGAGGTGAAGAAGGGTGGACAGACGGACAGAGAGAACAGACAAAGGCAGAGACATTAAGGTGGATTGGTGAAAAGGGGGAAGAGTGCGGCAGATGTGACCCTCAACAATCAGGGAGCTGCAAGTGTCAAGACTCAGAGAGAGAGACAAGTGGGGTGAGAGGGGTGAGTATCATTTCTCTGAGGCAGTGACCTACAGTCTGGGTCTGGCACCGGCACGCTGTTTAATCAAAGATATTCAAATTGCATTGGTTGACCTTTCCACAGGGTTTCACTCGGAGACTTTACTCTGCTGACGAGATTACAAGACTTTGAAGATATTATAGCGAGTGGAGACGGTTTCAATCGGTGGGTGTGTGCGGAGGACGGGCAAATTAGAAGGGGTCGGGTCTTTTCTGTTGGTTTTAGCCGCACGCACAAACCAAACCATGACAGTGCACGATCACACACACACACACACATCCTGACACCAATCCACGCTACAGGCAGCTACACCTACGACTACAGCTCCTATCCTGAGCTCCACATGTGCTGTGTTATGCAAGTGGAATAAGAGAAAGTGTGAGAATGAAAAAGACGGGTGAAGTTCTCCACGTTCTCCCGACACAACAAAAGCTTCCATATCTTCGTCTCTTTGCAGGAACAAGTTAAAAACATGTTGCGTCTGTAAACCATCCTGCTCGTCTGCAGCAGCCATGATAAAAGCATCACAATTGACTCCAGCGGCGGCGACCACTGTAATTAGCTCCTCCGCTCTCCACCCATCGAGCATCTCTTTCCGTCCCTGCCAGCCTTTCCACCAGTCAGCCAGCCTCCCGGGCCTCAGTCCTGCCGCCATCTGCTCCGTTCAGCTGGCGCCGGCACCGCGTAACCACGGGCACGGCTGGAGGTTTGTTTGCCGGGGTGTGTGGCAGACACTGGAATGGAGTTTGGCTCATTGTAATTAAAGTGCTCATTAAAGTTTGTCTGTGACTTCTGAATATCATCATCGACTATTTCCCACCGTCAAACTTAACTGATATAATCTTTCTATCAATTCTTCTGATTAAATCTAAGTAGACGTTAAATATGTTTTATGTTTGTCATCTTAGGAAGTTCTGATCACACTGCTGTACGTTGTGTTCATGTTTCTGATTGGAATTAGTTATTAGATGATATAACAACGGGGTATTTACATTTAAAAATTGTTTCCCTAATTTTCATTTATTTCTGGTTTTGTCTATTCCTCTTTTTTCATTTTTATTATTTTCTCTTTTGATATTTATCTTCTTTTGGTGTTTCCTCATTTCTAATTTTTTGATTTTTAAACCTGCCTCATGAATAAAGTCTGATTGATTGATTGATTGATTGATTGATTGATTGATTGGTTTTACAGGTGGAAGTCAGATGATTGGCGTCTGTCAGGTGTCACTTCACCTCCTGTCGTGTCCTTTAAAAACACAGAGTCCATATTCTCTACGTCCACGTACAAGACTTTCAAAATGAAGGAAATAAAGAAAACACAGTGGACTATTGCATAGTTGAACTTGCCCCCGTATTGAACAACATTGAGAGCTCATAAACTCCCATATTGCTTTATGGATCGTTGGCTCTGTAAAGATTAGTGCGCTTCCTCCGCTCGCCGAGCCTCCATATTGCTGCGGGTTCAGGCTGCGTGGGACCCAACGGCTGAGAGGGGACCACGGCGACGGTGATAAATGAGATTTGCTGACCACACACACTCACACAGATGAGTTATTAGATGGAATGATTTAAGGGCAGAAACAAACTTAAAGGAAGTCTGCGCCGGGATCTAAAATTGGTCAGATCAATAACCCTGCGTGTGTGTGTGATGAAAGGTTAGCGAGCGTCTGTAATAATCTGTTATTGAAACCTACCTACCGGCAAGTGTGTGTGTGTGTGTGTGTGTGTGTGTGTGCGTGTGTGTGTGTGTGTGTGCGTGGGTGGGTGTGTGTGTCTGTGTGTGTGTGTGTTTGTGTGTCTGTGTGTGTGCGTGGTGATAAAAGATCAGAGGGTAGAGGTGAAAAGTCAGAAGAAAACAACTCTCTAAAGTCAATAACAGCCTCCAGCACACACACACACACACACACTCACACTCACACACACACACACACACACACACACACAGCAGTGGTTCAGGGTGTGTGAGGTAAAGCGAGGCAGAAAAGAAGCAGATGTGAAAGAGAGAGCGAGACACAATCTTGTATTTGTGAGAGTGGGAGCGACGTCCCGCAGCATTAGCATTCATATCGACATGCTCTACTGTAAATGCTCTTTTCTCTGGGCTCATTTCGAAAAGTGTCTAGATCCATCTTCTCCACCTCTTCCTCTCCATCTCTCTTTTTTCCTAATTTCTTTTTTTTTTTTTCTCTTCCTTCTCTGCCCCCAGTAATCCATTTCTGCCTCGGCCCTCTCCCTCCATTCTTCTCCCCCCCCCTCTCTCTCTCTCTGGCTCGGCCGTGGACAATGTAAGTATTGAGCCGTTGCCATTTTTCCCTGTTAATGCATCGGGTGACATAGGGCCTTGTCCACTTGACAGCCCTGGTGTGTGTGTGTGTGTGTCTGTGTGTGTGTGTGTGTCTGTGTCTGTGTCTGTGTGTGTGTGTGTGTGTGTGTGTGTGTGTGTGTGTGTGTGTCTGTGTGTGTGATATATATTGTATCTGCCAGTCAGGGTGTATTTTAAAAAAAAATTCTGATCTTTAAACTCTTGAAACAATTTTATATTTACGAGCATTTCTTGCACAGATTTTATCGGGAACACGACAAATCAAACAAAACCTCTAACCTTTAATATCGAAGCTCGTTACCATGGTGATAAGACCGCGTTAACGACAGACTTCTCAGTCGTACTTTTACCAACATTGATTTTGATTTCTGACCTTCTCCAGATGGTTTGGATTCTCTAGGTTTCACCAGAACCACCATGATGGAGACATTAGATCTGACGAGTCGTTTATCGATATGAACGGACACACGTGGTTTTGGTGATAGAACCATCGTAACCATCGTAACCATCGTAACCATCACTACAGACGAGCAGATAAATACAGTGAAGAGGGAATAAAGAGCTGTCGGCTGTAATGTTGCGTACGACAATTCCAGAGGGTTTTCTATCTCCATCAGTCCAGCAGAGCAGAGAGGAGCCTCCGGTGACTCGTCGTCCAGAGACTCAGTTTCCACATTCGCTTTGATGACGTGCACGACACTCTAACTAATAGATAATCAGCGTTAATGACAGGAAAGACTAGAAAGACTAATAACGAGCTGGCAGCCTGTGCATGCACTGATGATGCTCTGTTTTCTGAGGAGCGTGTGCATTAGTTAATTTGCGCGGATGTGAATTCTGTGAGCATCAAAAAAATCTTCTCAGCTGTGTAACCCAGTTCTGCTGCTGGCGCGTCCCTTCAAGCTGCTTTTCCAGCTGAATTTAATCTCCCTAAATTGAATTACAACTTAATCCCATCTCACACCATTCTTCCTGGAACTGAGTTGAGCAACAATGACGGAGCCTCCTCCTCCTCCTCGTCCTCCTCGTGTTTTCAGAAAGCTGCAGTGATTAATGCGGGACAGGTACGGGCAGAGGAACGTGGGTGGGCGTAAGCGCGCACGCCGGGTTTTGGCTGCGGCGCCCATTTCTGATCCAGCCACGAAGTGAGAGATGGAGGCAGACTGTTACCTTCTCGCTTATTCTCGCTGACATATTGAGCTGTGCTTGTTCTCATTTCTCACTTCATCTCTTCTCCTTCACATTCCTGCCTCTGCTCTGGCTTTTATTCTCGCCGTGGCTGCTGTCGATTCATGTTTCCGTCCTCCTGGTACGGTTTCAGACCCTTTGTTCTGTTTGCACAAGTAAAACTCCAGCTCCATCGTCGCTTAAAGGTTTTATCAATCACATCAAATTCACACAAATGTATTGTGTTCCTGTGAATCTGTTCCGCAGGAGCGGCGGATTCAAAAATAACTGAATAGTGAGATGATAACTAGATTTCAACACATCCAGAAGATTCAGATGACGGACAGGATCAAATACAGGAGAGCGTTATGTCCTTTCTGTCAGAAAATCGAGTTGAAGAGCAACTACGCATCAGAGTAAACACATGTAAACAGTGGAAGAGGCAGTAACCTCTGCGTTCGGAGCCGTAATGGCTGCCTGAGTGGGCGGCGCCGCAGCTGCAGAGGTCAGCAGAGCGAAGTGAACACGATACCGCTTCAGGAAAACCGGATCAATACGTTTCAAATAAATAAACCAAGGTAAAATAACAAGAGCAACATGTTGAAAGGAAAAATATGATTTTTTTTGTTGTTGTTGAACTGCTTCTTACTTTTCTTATTTGTTACACTCACAGTTATTCACAGGTTTTTATTCTTTTAATATCATGCCGTGATTTTTCTATATTAATTGATACATTTTCAGGAATCTGGTCAATAAAGTGCAGAAGTAATTATTTGCGTTGTGGCATTTAGTAAAACTGACAGGAAACACCGGGATTACAAGTGTGAAAAATGATAAAACAAATGTTCGCTGTCAGAATCAAAAGGAGAAGAAGCTGCAGTCGTATCTTAAACCACAAAACTCACATTTTCTTCCCATTTCTCAACTCACTTCTCGTTACTGGAAGCCTTTTCTGAGCTGTCAGCATCACAGCGTCTTCCTCAGCGTTCGGTACGAGGCTGAAAACTCCTCCACTTCCATCCCATAGACGCCACAACACACACAACACACACACACACACACACCTGAGCTGACACACGCCCACACACCTGGCTTCAAACAAACCCACCGAGCCTGGACCACATCACTGGACGGTTATTACTGATCCCACCAGCCTTCATCCCCCATCACCATCCTCCTCCTCCTCCTCCTCCTCCTCCTCATCATCATCGTTCTCTGCGGCGCTCAGAGGCCACAGCGGCTCCTGAGGTGGTGCTGACGAGGCAGCGCCGCAGCTTATGGGCTCAGTCCTCACCGGGGCCGGCTCCATAGGAAATGAAGCGATTCAGTGCAAACGGGGAAAAAAGGTAAAAACCGGCGACACTTCCCAAACGACTGATGGCCCAGATTAAAGTCCAGGTCGTCCTTGGTTCATAAAATGGTCCAACTTTTACACACACATTTATGATATTCCACAGCTTTTATGTACATTTTAATGCACTGCTAGTACATATATATATAGAACTGCTCAAAGACCTAATAAAAAGGTCAGCGTGACCTCCTGTGAATGTCCCAGCATGCCCCTGTGCCGGAGCGGCCCAGAGCCTCGTAATAATCAAACCAGTCACAGAGTAAATATGTGACAGACGCAGTGTTGTTGTGTTTTCACTCTTTGAAGAAATGAGTTCAGCTCCAGGAGGCGGGACATCCAGTTGAAAGAGTAACGAGGCTACGCCTGCACACGGCCTGCTCCACCAATCCCAGTGCACCAGGGATCCTTCGAGTCCAAACCCATGAACAAACTGGTGAAAACAACAGAAAACATTCAGAGCTAGAATCCCACTGACAGAGACCGGAGTGGTTTTCATTGGTGTCTGTGTTTCGGGGTCTCTGCCTCCACCCGACTCCAGATTGTCCCCGAGCTCTGGGCGGCTGATGCAGGGCCAGCGGGGTTTCACAGCCATCAATCATCTCTCAGCAGGGTGCCTTCCCCTTCATGCTCACAGAGTGCCACCCCTCCTGGAGCTCCTCATCCCACCTCCACCTCCTCTTCCTCCTTCTCTGATATGTCTAACTCTTCCTCCCCTGTTCAATCTCCTCCTCTCCCTCATCCTTTAACTTGTCTTCATTCCTCCTCCATTGACACCCTTCCTCCATCTCTCTTGTGCATCTTAACCCCCTGCAGCCAATCAGTCACCATCACTTATCATTCCATGTATCTCCGCACAACACACACACACACACACACACACACATCATGAAATACACTTAGAGGCATGAGTGTCGCACATCCACCTCTGCACCACACACACGTGAGCTCTGGACCTCCTCCATCAAAAGAGCAATCATTCCTCAGCAGGACGTCACCTGCGACACTGACACAGGTGGGAGGGGGCGAGGCCATTTGTATAACAGATGTGTGTGTGTGTGTGTGTGTGTGTGTGTGTGTGTGTGTGTGTGTGTGTGTGTGTGTGTGTGTGTGTGTGTGAGTCAGACACAGGTTTAATGACTCGTCCCAGCCAATTTTCAGCCGGTGGCTTCTCTTTGTGGGGAAATGAGGTTTGTAGTTAATGTAGCACAGAAGGGCTGCTTGTGTGTGTGTGTGTGTGTGTGTGTGTGTGTGAGTGTGTGAGTGTGAGTGTGTGTTAGTTCAAGTGAGTTGGCTCCAAGCTGAATATTAGTAGGAACCATATGGGAGAAATCATTATGAAGGAAGGTTCGAGCACATTTGTGCCGTAAGGACTGTGCGTTTCAATATCGTAGCTAAGAAAGGACACGCCTTTGGTGTAAATATGCATGCCGTGTGCGTGTGTGTGTGTGTGTGGTGTGTGTGTGAGTGCTTGTGTGTGTATTTGTGCTTGTTCAAGTGCGTTTAGCTTCACTCTACCTTTATAAATCACATTATGGTGTGTGTGGTGCAAGATTCACAAACTTGAGTTATTCCGAGCACAGCAGTCGCCTGCAAATTGTGTACAGAGTGAAGTGGGGTGTCACAAACACAACGTGCCGGAGAGATAATGAAACACACACACACATATGCACGCACCCACACACACACACACACACACACACACAATGCACAACAGATGCTGTCCATACTGGCACTTTGCCTCCCCGAAATAAAGAAAATACACACAAAAACACCACCGTCCAAGCAAAAACATCCTGTATGTGAGAAGACATGCACGGCTGCACATGTAAACACACACACACACACACACTAACAGTTGGAGGACCGGGGGGGAAACAGGCCTCCCAGTGGAGGAAATAAGTTTGGGTCGGATGTAATGAGCAACTGAAAGGCAAATGAGCCCTTCAGTGTGACGGCCTCTATCTAAACCCAGACAGCCTGTGTCGAGGGAGACGCTTTATTGCTGAGAGAATCCAAAATGTCATTCATCTCTCTGCACCCGGTCACCATCCTCCCTCGCTCCCTTCCTCCTTCCCTCGTTCCACTCTGCTTCCCATTTTCTCCTTCATATGTTTTGACGTCACTCTTCCTCTCGCTGTCGCCTCCGTCGCTCCCTCCCTTCTCGTTTTCTCTCCGGCTCCTGTTCTTCCTCCTCCTCCTCCTCCTCCTCTTCCCTCTTTGGCCACAGTACAAACGTAAAAATAAAAAACATACTCCAAAAATTAATTACTCTGTGAACTTCTTTCATTTTCCGCCTGTTGACTATTTGTCACCGCTGCAAATGCTGCGACAGAACAGAAGGTGAACTGCCTGCTGAGGTTCATGAATGTTTATGATCGTTTTCTCAAAAGCACGGACGGCTGCGGCTAACAACTGCTTCCACTGTAGATTAAATTAAGCTAATTACTCGCTTGATTATTTTATCAAACGTTCTGTCAAAAAGACAGAAAACATAGTGGGAAATAAATAATGTCCCAGAGCTCAGGGAGACTTATTAAGACGACTGACATCAGTTCACGTGGGAGAAGAAAACAACAAATCAGCTCATGTTGATGTGTGTAAAGAGCTTTGTGTAGAAAACTGTGCTTCTCACACACAACAGATTCCAGGCGACAGCTACACAGACTGAAGAGGGAAAGATGAGTCACTGCGTTGGTGCCACTTGCAGGTACGTGCACAACTGCAAACACCAAGTTCGAGATCTTTCAATACGATTCGTGATTCATTAGATGCATATTGTGGATTATGAGATTTTTGATTACAAAAGGCAAAGAATGGATTTGTTTCCATGTTCTGGCTCAAATGTTCAGCCGTAAAACTGACACAAACAAATCCTTAAAACGATTTGAAAATGGAAATTAAAACCACCGGGCTCATCCGCTTAGTAAGAGTTCGTCAGTGGTGTCACGTTACGTTTAGAAAAATGAAGAGTTTGTCCGTTTGAAGACGTTTCTGGCAAAGACAGGAAACTAGAAGCTCAAGGAAGAAGCCGCCAAAACTGTAGTTTCACTAAAAACGTACATTGCGACATGAATTCATTGACAAATAAACTGCTAAAAGATCCCAGATCTCTGAGATGAATCCACAGTCTGGCTCCGGAGCACGTGTTGTAGCCGTAGGTGAGGCAGTGGGCTGAGAACATGGCAGCAGCATCAAACCGTCCGTCTTGAGCTGAATCCCAGTGCGACGAAGGAAACGCTGCCAGGAGTAAAATCATTTTGTTTACAAGATGGACGCCCAGACGCGGCACTGAATTTACAAACGCTGACCTCAGTCAAAGTCTCATTTGTCGTCTAATTTTCCTTTTCCTCCTCCTCCTCTCCTTTTCTCTTTCAGGTCTCTCAGTTCCTCCTCCACTCCCACCTCCTCCTCCTCCTCATCTCTCCCCTTTTTGTCTTTTTGGTTTTAATTCCACGCGGCCGCTCCATTCATCTCTGGCAAAATCAATAACCATTCGCCGGCGTGCGGGAGTTGAGGGATGTAAATAGCAGAAATCTGACATTCGCAGGATATAAAACAACAGGCTTTCGATATAATCAACAGCAGCGCCGCGGCCATCCCTCAAACAATCCATAGCCTTATTAAAAAGGGGCCAATAATTTAGCCCCGTGTGGCGCCGGTGGAGGGTGAATGAAAATAGTGCCTGATGAGTCAGGAATCGTGCCGATGACATGGTGAGGAGCGAGGAGGGCGGGGTGGGGGGGGGGGATGGGGGACGAGGACGGAGGGTAATTTGTTTTTTGTGTTTACTGTGTGTGTCGAATCATTTTCTTTATTCACACGTCGCTCTCGTCTCTTTGTGGATTTATAAAAACAGGATTCTCAAGTTTGTTTTTTTAGTTCTGGAACAATTCTTTATTCATGTTTGTGTTTATTCTCGGGCTTCATCCACTAATATGTCGCTGCCACGTCCGAGCTCCTCTGGAGTTTAAGGAACGGCTCAAACAGAGAAGTTAGCAAAACGCTGCTGGTCCCGTTGGAAACCTCCAGGGAGGTTGTGTGCATGAGTGGTCCCGTCATGTGTGTTTTCATGCGTGTTGGTGTGTGTGTGTAGGGGGAGCTGAGCGTGTTGTGTGTCTCATCGTAACCTCGTAAAATCCAAGTAAGACACCGTTTTCTGGCCCTGCGCTGTCAGCTGAGGAAAAGTGTGTAGGATTTTCTTGGCCGGTCGTGTGTTTGGTTCCTCGGTGTGTGTGTGTGTGTGTGTGTTTTAGTGTGTGTGTGTGTGTGTGTGTGTGTATCGCCAATTAGCCAGCAAGTTGTCAGACGCTCAGCAGGAGAGTCTGTGTGTGAGTCAGTCTGTTTCCCCCTCGCCGCTGCCTCTTCTTCCAACTCAACCTGCTCTCACGCTCACCCACCAAACAGAAAATAATAATGAAAACACATAAACGGATAGATAGATAAATAAATGAATAAATAAAAAATGGTCCCGGCCTTTCCGTGTGGCCATCCGAAGCAATCGATAATTATGAAATTAAACGGGTTATTGCGCGCGGCGTGCTAACTGAGGGATGGTTATTGCTCATCGGGGCGGTAATGAACTCGGGAGCTCCTGTGAGTAATTACCACCTGACCACAGCGCCGAGACGACGGCGGAGGATCCTGCACGCTGCTGCTGACTGGTTCAGGTAGGAAGAGGATAAACTGAGCTTTCTGATTAACACACAGACATCCTGTCTGACCTTTGCCTTAAAGAACAAAGAGCAACACGAGTAAACACATGTTGAAATCAGAAATCTGCACAAGAAACAAGAGAAGGAATCTTCTGCAAAGTGAAGAAGTTACTACAACTACAACGACTCATACAGACTTTGTCAACATCTTCATAAAGTTTGAATTGATGATTCTAAACATCTAAAATATGAATTATAGTAACAAAGTACAATTTGTTCTCATTTTGCTGCAGTTTCTTCTGTGAAGTGAAAGTTTTCTTATCTGGAAACATTAACCCAGAAACCGATAAGTCAGTGAAAGGCTCACATCAGAAGACTTTATCAGCCAAGCACTAAATCGGTCGGGTTCTACTTTGTCTCTGGAGTATCTGTACCATGAATACTAATAAATAAAAACACAAAAATGAAACTTTAGAAAAATGATGTGTCACCTCTTTGCCCACCTGACCTTCCCCATCTCCCCCCTCTCATTTGCCTTGAAAGCAGGACCTCAGATGCTGCGGCTTAATTACTTCAGTCGCTTCGGTGACAAAGTAAAAAAGAAAAGAGCGGCGACCTTTCTTCAGGCGAGTGACATGGTGAAGGTAATCAGTGTGAAGAGGAAACCTCCCTGTGTGGCGAGCAGGGGTAACGACACGATGAGGAAACGGTTTCACCACAGTCATCACTGTTTCACTTCCTCCAGGACGTTACATGAAGCTCTCGCTTTATTAATATTTACTTTACAAAAAGCTACCGATTTCACTCACTGTGGGTTTTTTTGGCTTTTCACAAAAGGACGCCACGAGCGTTTAAAGTTTGCCGTCAGATGATTCTGACGACGCCATGAGAGGGAAAAAACTCCCAGTAAGAAAATATAAATGACTTCAGCAGCTCTGCGAATATGAAGCGAACACAGACACAAAGAAGTAGCTTGAGGATGTTTGACGATGTTGGAGTCGGCACAACTGACACATAATGAACGAGAAAGAAACCTAAAGCTCTTTAATGGAGCAAATACGCTCCAACTTTCCTGGTTGTGTCTTCAAATAAATTCCTCGGCAAAGTAGTTTTCAAGACGCCGCGGTGTCTCGAGTGTTGGTCTTAAAGGGAACTTGGCTTTTTAAGTTTGGAAGTGGACCAATTCAACTATATCAAAGAGAAGCTTCAAGATGTTTCAACATGCCAACAAATCAAGAGCTTCGTTTCACTGAGCAGGGATTAGTGGGTTTCCCTGTTAGAGAGCACGTCAGAAATAAGACAAACCCCTATTATTTTTAGGTCTACTTCTTTTCCCCATTTCCCCCCATGACGTGACAGTTTTCTATCGTATCTGTAATTGCTGCTGCGCTTTGCTATCGGAGGCGATGCTGAGGGTCGAGAGGCCGCTGCCGACGCCACTGAGGTGGGATTGGACATGAAGAAGCGAGAGGCCTAAAGGGGGAATTCAGGAAGGAATAAAAGATGGAGAGAGAGAGAAGAGAGGCACTTCTGCGTTGGCTTCACTTTCCGGACCTGGAGTTTACATCCATTGTAACATTGTTGGTGTCCTAGACAATACCAGTAACCCCAGGAAGTTACCACACCAAGAAATAGTCGCTCATTGAAAAGCAAATGAAACTCTCCAACACCATTAATTACAATTTCAATCTAATAATTCAGTTTAATGAGTTTCTGAATTCTTTCATCAGTCTCGTTTCCCCCGTTGGAAACAGGGAGGTGACGACAGAGCGGCGGAGGTGGATGGAAATAAGCAAACTGCAGTGTTGCCAGATTAAAGCTGTCACAGAGATCGGCCATTTCAACCAGTCAACTTCATTTCAAAGCCGGAGCTTTATAATTGGTTGCCACGAGTTAAATGGCAACGCTGGCAGACCATTCATCAGGCGGAGTGACGTCACTTGGAGAGTTTAACACTCGTGACCTGCAACTGTTTAAAAAGTCCATTTAAGGCCCCTGAACGTGAGACATTTGTTCTTTTAAGTTTGTTTCCTTCAGTTGGAAGCGTCTTCTCACGATATATGGCCTGAGATTTAACACATGTAATGAGATCCAAGTCAATTTCCTCATTACAGACAACGACCTGCTGCTGGTTTCATTAAAGTGAGACGGAGGAATTCTCAGGATCCCCAGGTCTCAGGAAGCCGGCACGCGTTGCACCATCGGAGCTTAATTAAATCTCCGATCATTAAAAGCGACTGTGGAAGAATTAACGGCAAACGACGGACACGGAGATGAATATGTGACATTCAGAGTGAATCGTCTGCAGAGGTCAAACCTTGTGGAGTCGTGGAAATAAAGAGGAAGAGGAGGAGGAGGAGGAAGAGGAGGAGGATCCCAGTCCAGAGCGACCTCCTCCCGCCAGCTCAGACACCCGCAGCTTAGCCGGGGCGCTGTTTTTTTTCTCTTACATCTTTACCTTAAGTGACAAAGCCCCAGTAGCTTTCTCAATTATGTTGTGCAGGTGCAGTCAGCAAGAAAGAGTAATTGCACTGGGTGTTGGGAGCTCCCAGAGACGGATTGGAAGCTCAGGGCAGAGCTGTCAGCGGCTCCCAGAGGACTCACAGGCTTGTGTGTGTGTTTTATGTGTGTGTGTGTGTGTTCCCGTCGCACCCCAGTAAGAATAACGTTTTATTTTTCATTTTGCATGGGCATGTACCACGACGCCGCCGCCGCCGCCGCCGCCGCCGCGCTGCCATGCACATCCTCGCCGCGTGTTTGCATATGCACAAGCGTGGGAACGATTTGCCTCCATTAACAAACATGCATGTTAGCTCGCAGCGGCGTTCTGACATCTGCATCGGGGCCGAACCCGCCGGCTCGCTGACAGTGACACTCGAGTCCCCGGGACCTGTCAGCGCCATCACATGTGCCCTCGGGCCCCTGGAAGCTTCTAGATGCTGGGGCAATAACACTGCAATAAGCTCCTTGTTACAGGGATGTCACGGAGCCCCGAGGGACGAGCTGTGAAGGCTGCAGGGTCACAACGAATCAGCCAGGAGACGTCATTTGAATAGAAAATCCCACAACAATTTCCCAATGAAAGGGAGATAATAAAGTGTGATGCAGAACAGGCAGCAGCATCACGGGGAAGTGTAGATTCACATTAAGGCTGAAAGACGTCCGAAGAGAAGATTAGAGGCAGTTTAAAAGTCTCTCTGCTCTAAATGACCTTTAAGAAAAAGCTTATTTTCATCATTTTTATTTCACAATCAAAATCACAAGGGCGAATAAAGAGGTTTTTTGTGCGTGTGCCCAGGAGAATGGTGTAATTGAAGACTCCTGAGGTTCCCCCTGGCTTTGATTCAACACCCTGCGCTGTCAGCTCCAACCACTCCGTCTCCCCGTCCGACTTGATTTCGCTTGGATAAACCTCCACCTATTCCCAGCGGCACGATTGAGACTTGAGAATCCATCTTGAAAGAGATTTCCAGTGTGAGAGGTTCACTTCTGTGTCAGGATTCAGCAGAGGCATGCCAGGAGAGGGTTGAAGCAAGAACAGGAGGAAGGAGGTGGAAAGGCTTTGCGGTTATTTTTTTTAGCAAAATCCATTCCCAGGGACAGAAAGGAGAGTTTTTTGGTTACGTAACAGTCTGGACCAAGTGTAAAGGGGAGTTTTCGCTGAAAAATACATTTCTGTTGAGGTAAATAAGGGTGAAGCTGAGTCTGGATGACTTGGTTTCGCAAAAGAAAAGATTTAAAACTCTTTAAAAAGTCTGTGGTCGCCCTTGCAGTCATCGTTGTCTCTCGGTGGAGTTGTGAGATGAGGCAGGAGGGAGAGGAAAGGGGGGGGGGCAGTTTTCTGCAGGCGACGCTGCCACCTGCCCCAGATGCGGAGTAAGGCACAGATGTGCCGGCTTAATTAGCCTTGCCAGAGGTGCTGCGGCGTGATTACCCTGCTCCACCCCGAGAGAACGTCTGTCGCAACGGGTGTGCGTTTGTGTTTCACAGCCTGTGCACGGCGAAGAGAGTTTGACAGCGGAGACGGGAAGAATAATAGAGCGTCCATGTGTGACGGCCTCGCTGAGCGAGTGCAAACAGAGCGATGAAGCCAAAGAAAAAGAAGTGGCGTGCGTAGGGAGAAGTGTGATTATGCTTCTTGCGTACAAAAGCATGAGTGTGTGCATCATTACGCCCCGGCCTGCAGAGCCGCTCGGGCTATTCCATCTGCCAAGAAAAACCTGAATGACCTAGTTGGGAGTGAAATGTGCCATAAAGCAGCGCTGATGGACGAGGGAGAACACGCGCTAATGACAAGGCTGCGTCCACACGCCGGCGCTCTCTCCTCTAACGACGGCGTTCCTGCACGTCAGTCTTCTGATGACTTATGGAAAGTGCCGCCGATGCTCGCACCTCATCAGGGGTAAAGAGGTCGAGAAAATGTCAGCCTGTGGCTGTGATGGAGAGAGTGACTCGGTGCCTCTCCGTGTATCTGGGTTACTCCTGTAATCAGGAAGTCTCTTTGCAGACTCACTGAGCTAATGTGTGAGATTCCACACGAGCACAGAGGCGCACAGGCAGAAACACAAACTGTGTCGAACGGCAGCGACTGAGCCCGAGTTTGACGAGTCGTCGCTTCTCAGCCGCTCGTGTGTGAAGCTAATCTGGAGGAAATTAAGACAGGAGATGTTTTAATTAGCCGAACCCAGGAGACGTGGAGATCTCTGCTACAACAGCACACGCGCACACACAGCGACGCACACGTTCACCGGGGGAAAACGCAGACTCACATATTTCAGGGCAGAGATATATTATTTATGGATTCAGCAGGTATCATACAGTAACAGGGAAATGTGCATACAGTAGAAGGAAGGACAGAATGAGCTGAAGAAGAAGAGGAAGAAGAAAAAGTGAGAAGTGAGAAGTGAGACTGAATCCAGGAGGAAATGTGGGATAAAAATAAGGACGAGGCAAAAAAAGTACAACAAATGCGAAAAACAACATCTTCCAGTGTGTGTGTTTGTGTGTGTGTGTGTGTGTGTGTGTGTGTGTGTGTGTGTGTTTGCGTGTGGTACCAAGCAGACGATTGCTTATTGACGCCTCAGTCCCCTGGTTGCACACGACAGGGCCACAAATCTCAGGACATTCCCTCCATTAGGCACAAGGAAGGACCCGGCTGGTCGGTACGAGCATTCAAACAACACACAACCATGCAAACACACAATTATGCATGTGTGAGTGAGCAGGAATGACCACACACACACGTGCAGCTGGAATTCCCACAGTACGTGTGATTCTTGCAAGAACGTGAAATGTAAAAGACCAGCTACGGCGCGTCGGCAGCGAAACGCTCTGAATTTGTGAGGACGTTTCAAGGATTTTAAAAGCTACTGAAAACCCCGACACGCTCCTCGAGTTCCGTTGCCGTCACCGCGCGTCCATCCAGAACATGAGCGAAACCCAACTCCCGGAAAAAGTGCCGGAGTGGCACGAGGCCGACCCTGAGCGCAAGGCCGGAGAGATGAAGAGAGCGCCACACTGTCATCAGTCTGAAACGAATGTCAGAGTTTGTCTATCTTCAACGGGGATCCTGATTAAATGGCCCCATAAAGGATGAAGAATGGCTCCTGGAAACGGTTTGCGTGAGCACAATCGGCCCCGTAGGTAAATTAATTTCCTCCCCCGCACAGAGGGGAACGCAGCGTGTGTGTGCGTGCTCCACAACAAAAGCAAGCAAATCTGCTCCCATAACTCTGACTTCCAACGACGTCACACAGGATGGAGTTTCACACACGCGTGTGCGAGTCGGGGCTGATCAATCAGCGAGTCCTGCGGGAGTTGAATTGAATTAAAGTTTATCTCATAATGCTGGTGTTTGATTTGTTTGCCGGCCTTTCATTACATCCTCCTGCAATCTGAAACCTGCAGACGTCCATATGATTTCAATATGCTCCCAATGAGAATCTTTAATTAAAACGACACTGAAATGAAATCTCCTCCGCGGGAGCACACGCGGAGAAACACCGGCAGCTATTCATGAGAATGAATCCATTAATTAAGTAAATATAAATATGTTTAATGAGCTAATTCTTTCTTGTCTTCGTGTAACATATGGATGATATTAATGTGAATTCTGTATCTTAAAACAAAAACAGAGCTGAGGGAGTTTGGAGGAAATCAATTCTACATTTGGAGACGAGGAGTGAATCCATCTACGAGACAGGAAGTACATCACAAAAAGTACATCCCCGGCGTTTCCCTCTTTTCATCCCAAAAGCCAAACTTCACTTTTTCTTTGCCTTTGGTCGAGAGTCAACCGAAACAACCTCCCTCGCTGTATCGCCACCTTCACCTGGACAATTTATGGCCCCCACGCCTCCGTTCATTTAGTGGTCTGATCGTCTTGTCATAAAGCATGTGTGAAGCCGCTGGTGGGACGGGGGGGGGGGACGGGGGGGCTGGCAGGGAGATGCCAATTTATGAGGGTGGGCAGCGTCGACAGAACCAGTTTTACAGCTCTGTGATTTACAGCGAGCCTCAGACACAGCAGCAGGCCACCGCTTCTCTTCTTCCCCCTGTTGATGGCGTTGCCTCTAAACCCGGCGTCCACCTTCACCTGTGACGCCCGCCACCTCTTTTCCTTCAGGTAATTTGTGTTTGCATCCAGGCCCCCGGGCGTGTGCGTCTTGTATCGTTCAGGAAAACACGGCCGCTGCGTCGTGTAGCGTTTAAGAGGTTCAGGGGAGCACGCGGGCTGGGAAGGGGAAGGTCGAGTGGATTTGAATCGAGCGCAGGACAGATTAACTTCTGAGGACCGGTGACGAGATGACAAACTGCTCAGAGTCTGTTTAATAACGACTAGTAACTTATATTTATTTTGTTTTTGTATATAATGGTTCCACCTTTGGGCCAATTTATCTCTTTGCAAACGCTCTCGGTTGAAATTGAGCTGAGATTTTCCTAAAATGATATAAAACACATTTTGTATTCAAGTGTCAGTGAAAGGGAAATTTAAGAAGATGTGAAACTGGAGCATCCTGCTGAGAACTTGTCAATAAAGAGATGAAATCAGTCAAACGGTTATTTACACGACCCAAATCTCTTCAGGGGAAGAAGCATTACAACATTTACTTTGTTAAACTAAGTAATGTTGTGTTTTTGTGGGATAAAGCTTCAGCTACGTAGTGAATCTGGCATTTCCTGTATTTTCCACAGAAGCTGTTTGTGCTGGGGCTCAGCAGACGTGTATCATAAAGCCTCCACCTGCAGGCCTGCACCTCCCTGACTTTGTTCTGTGTTTGGACTCTCTGCAGCTCCTCCAGCAGCCCGTGTGTTTCCCCCTCCAGTTAAAAGACTTTTCATCACACTTGGCAGCGAGTGAGACAGAGGTCACAGAAATCAATCCACTTCCTCCAAAACACAGAAAGTGGCTCACAGTTTCACCCCCACTGGGATACACAAATCCATCCTTCCTCTTTCTTCCTCTTTCACCGGTGTCTCCTTCCCTTCTCTCTCTCCGTCTGAACCGCCCGCCCCTTCCTCCTCACATCTCAGAAGAATCTTCACCTGGGAGCGTTTTGAAAGCACCTCGCTCCTGTGAAGTTCTCCTACGCTTGTTTTTTCGCCTCTTTCCTCGCCGTCTTCGGGGAACGGCAGGGGAACACGTCCGCGGGCTGAATGAGTCTTACATATGAGGATATCTACTTAGTCTTCATCCCTCTGTCTGGGATATAAATCAACATGAAGGTGTTGGGGAACAACACAGCAACAAACAAACAAATATCAATAACACGCAGCTTTGGGCGATTACGTTCTGCAAAACTGAGCAGTGATGCAGGAAAGTCCATAAATTCAGGTAAATCACACACTATATAAAGATATAAAAGTATCATAGATAAGAAAAATCTGCTTATTTATATAAATCGAAATTTGAGAGTTTTCAAAAATAGGTTTTCTCCTTTCTTCAAACTTCTTTAATTAGTCGCTCCATTAATCTCACATTGCAAATTCAAGAACGAGCAAATCTTTGATATTTTTGTGCCTTAAATTATACAATGAATATCAAACTTGTTGCCTATTGATCAGCTAATGTTACAGACCTGCAGTTAAATGCAAGTTTCTCTATTTATTAACCATAACAACATCTTTTTACAACTTTAGTGACATCATTTAGTTGCCTAACTTTGACAAAGTCTCCAAACCACCGAGTTTAAACTTTTGCCATCAAAGTTTTTGCCTGACGTTAACCACAGTTTGTCGTGTAAACTCAAACATGTCACACCCCCCCTCCAGACTTCCTGTAAACGAGCAAACTGAAAATACAAATGACTTCTGAATCAAATATGTGGACAGGCATTTCAAAGAGAGGCTCGTGAGGCCGACTCCTCCCGGGCCCCAAAGGCCCGTTCAGGAATCCAGGTATTGTAGAAAGTGGAAAGTTTTATCTCTGGACATAAAGGGGGAAAAAAAACCTTTACGATATTCATGAGCTAAGAATTCTTAGAAAACTTTCTTGCTCAGCTGGAGTCAAAGTTTTTCATATCAAGCGTAAATTTCAGCGGCGTGAAAAGAGAAATCCCTCTTCCCTGCTTTAATTGAGCGTAAGAGCACAAAGGCCACTGTTACAGAAGAGCAAACCTTCTGGAAATATCCTCTCAAGAGCCGTAACAAAGCGCTTTTCTTCTGCTGAAACCACCTTCACACGCACACAGAGAGAGACACAACTCCGGCAAACACACAAGCGGTCATATTAGAAGTCACCCGCCCAGTGGAGCATCGCCCAGCCTGGGATGTGGAGCGGGGTGAGCTGAGGACGAGCTGAAAGCCTCCATCTGAGGAGGATACGCACTCGTTCACTCTGTGACCTACGGAGTGAAGAACAGAGAAGTCATGATTCCCTCCGACTGTCAGATGGAGGTTTGATTTGTACGAGACGCTCGGTGCTGCTGCGGCCGTTTGTTCTGCTCTTTCCAGACGACGGTAGCAGCTTTTTCTCAGATTTTCCCCCGTTGAGGAAGTTTTATTTTCTGTATTTAAACATATTCTCTGCTTGTGCTCCTTCAGAAACCATCATCACGCCCTGTAGATGACATGAAATCCTGCCTGACACTGAGGAGCAGATCTCAGACATGCAGACTGACGTGCAGATTGAGGGACGAGTGATTTACTCCGACAGCAGCTAATTACACAATAAAACGTGTCACTGTCCTCCAGCTGCGTTCTGAACCTGGAGAGGAACTCGTACGACGCACGTCAACGTCAAGATGTGCTCGAAAACATCGAGTGTAAAGACGAAGCCCAAGTTTAGTGCTAGATGCTAAAAGGAAGTGGTTTAGTTTACAGGTCTAATAGAACCTATCAGACTAATTTCATTTCAATTAAGTTATTCAGAATGAGCTGATTTCTTGAATTGCAGCATCTGGTGCAGCTGTTTTAATCTCAATCAAACTTCCTGCCATTCTTTCTAAGTTTGCTGTTTCTCATGCACGCAGCTTGTTAGCCAGATCGGCTGGAGGATGATGACAAAATTAAGACCCTCGCCAAAGAAGATCCGGGCACAGAACCAGACCAAATCAAATTGAAAACCAATTGAACTGATTTAAACTAATTAAATCGCTCGTTAAGACTAAGAAGTAAACTGAGCTTCAGAGGTGACGTCGTTGTAACTGACGCTGATACCGATATGAAACCCCTTCAGACAAAGAAATGTGATTGAGGTTTGATATCAGTTTAACTATACACTTAATAATAAATAACGACAAATAAAACCAATACATATAACTTGAAATAGCATCTTTTCTGCATTGTTTATTCTAAGTTTTGATTTTGGTGAATACAAACTTCTCTCTTTTTATGAGCCAACTGTTCGGATTCTTTGTAAAGAAATGTGCTCTTTCATTTCCTTTCAGTGTATCACACTGGACACTAAAGAGATTAAATAAGACAAATCATTGCTACCTCTGTCCACTGCCTCTCTAAAAGAGCTCATTTTTATTAAGGTTCCAGTTATGAATATAACGATTAATGTACTTTCACAACTTTAAGTCCTAACTCTCTATTATCTCATTCAGTTTTATTGAGTATGGCTCTAAGAGCTGGAGAACAAAGGAGAAAAAACTAAAAATCAACATAAAAACGATAAATCTCTGCCTCGTTCTCTGTGCATTCACGTTGGACTTGAAAACAAACAGGGACTGTAAAGAAAAGAACAAAAGGGAGAGGAGAGAAATGAGGTCTGAAGGTGCAGAAGAAAGAGAAACACGTCTGTACTTTTTTTGGCAGCGAGACCCCTCGGTCTCTTTATGTTTCCCTCTCATATATACTACTCACAGACGAAAAGTCATCCAACCCCTCAGAGCATTCAGCCTGACAAAAAAAAGAAAGAGGAGGATAAAAAACACTTGATGGCTGCTTCAAAGGCCATTACTGGTGCCTTTGAAAAGTTACCAGAGGGTGGAAGTTCTTCAGAGCGGAGTCGAGAGGTTGCAAAGGGGTGAGGTAGCCACCCTCGTCTTCCTCCTCTTCTCCCTTTTTCTCCTCCTTGCCCGTTCCGTCTCCTCGTTTCCGAGCTCTGATGGAATACTAAGTAAACAAGATCAAGGCCGGGCCGTGATACTCAGGGACCCGCAGAGGCCCCAGCCGCCGTCTGAGAGGAACACTTAAGCCCAGCAAAAGATAAAGTCGTTTTTTGGAAACGAGGGGCGGCCCAATCAAATGTTCGGTTTCTCACGGGCCTGCGATGACCGAATAAAACACAGAAGTGAAGCGAGCGACGCGTTTGTCCAGGATCGGACTTGTCTGGAGGACAGAATCATGGGACAGGACGGGGACGCTCTGCACAGGGTCGTCTGGGCCGGGTCTCCTCTGAAAGCTTTGAATTGAAAGGCCAATTTCGGATGAGCACCTTGGAGAAATATGCAAAAGAAATGGTGATACCTCCCAAGAGACGACTCCTCGTTAGCATCCCAGCTGATGAGGAGATTCTCCTGTTACTGTGAGAGGGTTTGGGCGACTTTCTAAAGTTGAAGAGAATCTGGATGTTTGTGTTTTCTCTTGTGCCGTTTTACTGCCGTCTGTTTGGCAGATTTTGAAAGTCCCATCAGGCCCACAAGTCCTGTCCAAACAATAAAATGTTGCTGGGGGCCCTGACTGGTAAACACTGCTCCCTCTCTCTGCAAAGTGCTGCACTGGGCAGGCTCAACCCATCCCAGTCCCACAGCGGACGCACGGCGTGGCCGGGCCGAGGGCCGAGGGCCGAGGGCCTCGCCTGGCAGAGCCACGCTGTCGGGTTGACTGGACCCACCTGTCAACACAGCGGGGGATTAGTGGACATATCAATCCATGGCTGCACAGATCCCCTCACCTGCTCCATAGATCTTTCATTTTCCGAGCTTTACCTTCCAACCATCTGCTCTCTGTTGTGCCATGCTTTCTTCTCTGCCTGCCAACTTTCTCTTTCTCTGATCAGTCCAGCTTTGCTTGGCCATTGTGTTCCCAGAATGAGATATGCAGTGACTGGCAGCATTTATTTCACTGGTGCATGCGTTTTATTTTGCTGCCCAACAAGAGAAATAAAGCCGGTTCTCCCTGACCACTCTTCCTCCTGCAGTCAGAAACCACTGCTACAACACCTCTCTGGGTATTGATCGGCGACAGAATGTGCAGGTTAGTTATCTATCCAGAGGCAGAAGAAATGACGAATCCAAACTTTGGAGAAAAGAAGGAATGTGTGTCCTAAACAGACAAATTGGACTCTGGGTTTCCTGACACTGCACTCGCCAAGATCGACTGAATCTCTGCACAATCCCCACCATGAACTGGCAGGAGGAGACAGAAGCACACACGTGAGGAGTGATCAGCCTGCAAAGTGGCCACGAAAAATATTATATAAGAAAAAGAGATTATTCTTCATTGTGTTTCTCTTATTTCTCTTATTTAAAATAAAGAACTTAAATTATGGTTCAATGAGGATCAGATACTCCAGCCTGGAACTTCAACTTAGCTGCGACAGACGTCTAAATACATGTTCTCATTACTTTAAAGAGCGGCTGCATAATGCAACAAGCTGCGGCTGGAAGCAGCTCAGTTGTTCTCGTCCTTGGGTTCATTCACAATGAACACAATCGGGACAAACTGCTCAGGGTCATCAAGTAGCAAGCGTTCAAAAAGAACATAGGCAGGGTATTGAGAGTGGCGGTGAAAGAGGACAGAGAAAAGAGCGAGAGTGAAGCGAGGGGAGAATAAGAAGAACACAGAGGAGGAATTGGAAGGAGAAGGAGGAGGAGGAGGAGGAGGTCAGGGAGAGCTAGTGGAGAATAGGTGTGTTCTACGAGGTGTGTAAAGACCACCCTTTACCGTCCCTCTCTCCACGGTGTGGTCCCTGACCTTGATAGGACAAACAGGGTGGAGAGTGGGGGTGGATACGGGAGACAGTATATCTTCAGAGCGTGTCATAATTCCTCCACACACACACACACACACACATCGATCTTTTAGAGCACACACAACATGAAAGGTATGAAGCATCTGTCATGTTCTCACGTTACACTGCACAGGCTTTGTCATCGCGTCATAAACGTGGTGCAGAGAGAGCGACTGCCGAGCCGCTGCCCGTCTCCAAATAAGAGATAAATGGAAACAAGACAAACAGACCTTCAGAGGTGAAACTGTTTCACGGTTACAGGACTCCGTCGTTTGAACGGCTCCTATAGAAGAACGATAAAGTGTCGGGCTGCATCTAAAGTGGCCAAAACATTGAAATACAATAGGAGGTGAATTATACCGGTTTGTTGCAGTTACAAAAACTAAACAGAGTCTAAAAGCTGCTCTCTGCTGTTGAATAAAGTGAATTCAGTGTTGTGGTGTTTTACTACAGTGTGGTCACTTCACACAGACACACACACACACACACACACAGACACACACACAGAGAGACAGATCGAGATTAGTCGGGCGACATGAAGACAGAAGTGACACATATTTATAATATTTGGCAAAGAGGCGAACGCTGACAGGCAGATGAGGAAGAGTCGCG